>NC_064287.1:9808133-9901486 GCF_019186545.1 Solanum stenotomum
GTAGTGACATTGTAAATCTTAATGACATTAAAGACCATTGCATCACATTCTACAGAAACTCTTATTTTGTTTTGGAACGGAAAATTTCTCTTTGTAACATATTTTACTTTGTGTTTCTTTGCATCAATAAATGAATAAGTGAGAATTAATATCACACGAGCAAGAGAGGCTGAAGTAAGTATCAGTATGCAAAGTTACTCATGAAACTTGTTTTTGTTAATTTTGTTAGAGAAGCCAACACACACACATATATATATATATATATATATGTATATTAAAATAAAACAAAATATTTTAATCAGTGCAAAAGAGTTTTTAGGCAAATGATGATGAGCATGATAATCGAAAGATTTAAATCATTGTAAAGGAGTGAGGAATAAGGTACAATGTTTTTAATAAAATTGAGTCAAGAGGTGCAAGAGGAGAGGAATTAAGAAGCGCATGAGGAAAGCAAATGTTGAAGCTTCTTCTTTTGCATATTCACAAGTTAGAGTCACCTTCTTCTCCACCACACTTACTAATATAGATTTCGTTTCTCCTGCAATCCAAACCAAAATAATACTTAAATATACCATCAACCTAAGCAGTGGCGGACCCAGGATTTTCATTCAGGGGGTTCGAAAAATAAAAGTATAAACGTGTAAATAAGCCTTTAGAAATGGAAACCTTGAACTCTTTTGGGTTTAAAACCAAACTTTTAGAACATTTTTTAAAGTAAAAAAAACTAAAAAAAACTTGAAAAAAATAACTAAAAATTTTAAAAAACTGAATAAGTAAAAAATAAAACGCTTTCATTGGGATTTGAACAAATGACGTACAACATAATTTTGGAGGTACTTGCCACTGCGCCATCAATTTCTCTTTGTTATTTAGGGGGTTCAAAATATATATATCTACAGAAATACAAAAAATTTATCTTATATATATCGTGTAATTTTTTGCCGAGGGGGTTCGGGTGAACCTCTGGATACAACATGGGTCCGCCCTGAACCTAAGCCTGCCAAGTTTTGATAAATATACGTATGTACTATCAAAAATAATTTTAAAATATTTATCTTTTATTTCTCATTATATTTTTATGTTGACCCTTCTTTTTAACAAACAGGCACATGACCAGATTAAAATTAAAATAAATAACACTTTACTAACTCATTAATTTAACATTTCCCCAAGTGTGGGAATGGGTTAAATGGGTGGGTTTGAAAAGTGAATCGAAAAGAGACAAATTTATGAAAGAATTGAAATTAATTACTCTATAATAGTATAATTTGATTTGACACAAAATTTAAGAAAATAGAGAAACATACGAAAAAGGAAATAGTTCATTTTATCCTTAAAACGGAGAGAATATATGAAGAGTTGGTAATCGAATTAAGATGAGATTTTATTAAAGGCATTAATATTCTGCTTTAAAGAGAGGATAAATGTGATACCATATTTAGTTGTAGAGGTTAAGGGATTTGAAAAAAGTTTCATCAATTTGGGGAAAATAGTACATAATGGAGAAATTTTTTAAAACTTGCAATATTATCATTTGTACAAGTATAAGTAGACCTCTCCAATGAGCAGAGGTTGACGAGGAATGGATTGCATTCGCTTGCGGCATGCCAAGTGTGATAGAGCTCCACTTAAAACGGAGGTCTTTGTGAACGGCCTAAAATACCCTTCAACTATGTAAATTGGTACAAAATTATTATTATTCTACCGGACCTAAAATGTTCTTGACGTCAACCTTTTCACTATATTTTTCTCTCATCTTCAACAACCTAATAAATTCACTAATGACGTGTCACTATTTTATTAGCTACTAAAAAAAATTATTAGCTACCATAATAATTAATTTAACTAATTAAAAAAGAGTAACTTTCACATATAACAAATACAAAAATCATATTTGTATGTTATAGCTATAGTTTTCATAATTGTGTTCCATAGCAAACATATATATGTATATTTCGCTAGACATATATAAAAAAAAGCAGTTGTATATAATCTGTTATGTTTCGGTATACATATACAAAAGATCAATTGTATAATATGTGTTTGAATAAAGCGAGAAAGAGAGAAAGGCAAAAGAGAACTAGGCAGAGGAATATTTGTATTGTATAATTATAAGTGTATATGACGAAGACATATGTATTTGCATGTGTATATACAATTTTCTCTCGCTTTATACAAACAGAAACGCAATTTATACATTCTGTTTGTATAAGCGAGAGAGGCGAGGGAGAGACTAGCGAGTGAGATCTGGGAGAGGAGAGAGAGGGGAACGAAAATATATGTATATTATGGCTGGCAACGGAATCGGAACCGAGACGACCGGTCCGGGAAGGACCGGAACCGAAACGAAACCGGTCACCATGGGCCGGAACCGGTAATTCCGGAAAAAATATGGCATACCCGTCCCGACTGGTAACGGACCGGACCGGACCGGAAATCGGGTCCCAACGGATATAATTTTTTTAAAAAAATTATTAAAATTACAAAATTAGGAACATTAATCAAATAATGTTAAAACTTTTATAATTTTAAAGTTAAATTTTATACTTTTAAAGTCTTAAATACAAACTTTCAAACTTTAAAAGTATAGAAATTTAAATTTCACACTTTAAGAAAATTTAAATAATAAAATTCAAACTTTAAAACTATAAAAGTTTAAATTTCACATTTAAAAAGTTTGAAATTTAAATTTAAACTTTAAAACTATAAAAGTTTAAATTTCACTCTTTAAAAGTTTGAAAATTTAAATTCAAGAGTCAAGACAATAATAAAAAAAAAAATTAAGGCGAATAGCCTATACTTTTATTAATATAAATTAAATTGTACAAGTTGAATTACAAAATATTAGTACAGTATTAAAAAATATAATCTACACAGCCATCTTCTAGGAAGGGTTCTGTTTGAATTAGATCTCGAATTATTATACTCATACTAATAGACATTTAAATTTAATAGTTCATGCTATCAAAGAAATCTTTTTTTAAATCATTTAACATTTCTCTAGTAACATGCTCTGGAATTGGTTGATTAGCTAGTTCCTCCATTGCATCAATGCCGTCGTCACTAAAATCTTGCATTATTTCATCAACGTCATTTTCAAATTTGGTCGGTAAAGGTGGACGACCATAACTCCTTCATTCGCCATTAATCCAATCTCTAAATAGTACCGATGATCTCCAAGCTATCTGCTGCTAATGAATATCTATGTTCTTCAATTTGAAATCTTGCTGCACTAAAAGCATCCTGGACCGGTCGTCGCGGTTCCGGTTCCGTTGCCAGCCATACATTCAGGTGAATCAAAAACAGAAAGATAGAGAGATTTTTAGTAAAAATTACCAGGGCTAGAGAAAAGCCACAAAAACAATAGCAGAAAGCAGGAGTATTAAAAGGGCAAATCTGAAAGGATTTCTTTTCTTTTTAGCAACATTAGATTGTTCGATCAGTTTCAGTACCGATATTGTTGATTTCAGATTCGGAGAAGAATTAAAAAAGAAGTGATCTTGAGGTTAAATGATCTCGGTTATTTTACGGATGTGCAAGAATTACTGGAAGGAAATACAAATGAGGAGATGCATATATCAATATTATGAAGAGCAGAAGAATGGAGATCTAGGAAGAACAAGAAGAGAATGTATATAGGACATGAACAAAGTCTCTATTGTTGAACCTGATGCAATGTTGTTACCTGAGGACTTTCCAACAGACTTGAATCTATTTTTTCTCAAGATTATCAAATTGGGCCAAAAACCAATTTTAATTCATTTTATACATTACCTGAGATTTTTTAGTAGACGATATTAGAAGAAACAATGAAGGAACAATTGTTCACTTGATATTATAACTACAGCAAGAAGAAATCGTAGAGAACAATGAATGAATAAGTGAAAGATGAAGGGAGACAGACATAAAAAATCAAGACACCTCTACAAAAACACGTAAGCTATGATGAAGAATTGAAAACACAAATACACCCTCAGATTTGAAATAAAAGACATTAAGCGCCATTTCTAATATAATACTAATAGCCCGCGCGTTGCGCAGAAATTATTAAAAAATATATTTAATTGTTAGAATACATTACACTATTTTGATTTTATAAAAATATAATTGTCATCTTATTTTCGATGCAATGTACTTAATAACATAAATTTTATATAACCAAAGGAACAAATCATCTAAATGCATGTGCACGATCATCAAATAATATTTTTGATAAAAATAAATATTATAATTATATATTCTTAAACAAACATTTCAAAAATATATCAGTATTAAAATTTAATAAGAATGCATTAATTAAGAGAATATATGGGTACACTTTCTCAAATTAAAATATGAAAAAGAAAAAAACACAATTATTCATTACTCTTTCTTTCAATGGAGAGATTTTGTGTAAACTAAATAATTTATTTATTTTTAAATTTTTCTCATAATAATATTAAAATATTTATCTAACAATAAATTCTGGTGTTAATAGTCAGTTAAAAAGCTGAGTACAAAAATACATCACAACTCTTTATTCATTTCATATTGATCAAGTTTTTACTCTTCTACTCCTCTAATTGTTATCTAAGTAAAGATAAACATTTTTTTTTAGAAAAAATGAGTAATTCCTCACGTACCGGAAAAAAGTGACACTTAAAGTACCTAATTTTAAAATATTAAATATATAGTTTTAAATCTAATTTTATAAATTTAAAACTGCTGAACTCTCGATGTGTGCGTTTGTTAAATTGATTATTATTTTTTCATGATAATTATTTATTTTTAACGTCACATAGATGAATATTTAAATATAAAAATATCATAAAAATAAATCATTTTTAATTCAACGTATGAGAACCAATATATATTTATAATAAGGGATAAGGGTCTGAAAAATATCTCAACTTTGGCTGAAATTGTTGTTACGATACCAAACTTTATGGATGACATAATATTACTCCCCTGAACTATTTAATAGTGTATTTTTTACCCCCTAAACTATTTAATAGTGTATTTTAAAGGTATTTATGTGCCCACGTGGACACATATATTAAATAGTTCAGGGGAGTAATATTAGGTCATCCATAAAGTTTGGTATCGTAACAACAATTTTGACCAAAGTTAAGATATTTTTCAGACCCTTATCCCTTTATAATTTTAAATTGAACTTTCAAACTATTTAATTTTTAGTTATGTATAAACTAATCTTAATAAACTTCATTATAACACCTTTTGAAACTATTTAGAAGTGGGAAGTTAGAATTTTTTTTTTCTTTTTTATTTTTTTAACGTGTAATTTAGTAGGAGTGGATAATGTCTAGATTCATTTTACATAAATATATTTCTACCTCTCTTATTGTTTTGCATACCAAAATAAATTGAAATGTTGAGGAAAAATGAATTGGAAGTATATTTGTTTTCACTACTTTTTTATGCAAAAATTTTAAAATTGGCAAAGAAAACGTGAAATTGACTGATTTTAAAAATACTCTGCATTTTTTTTTTTTTTTGCTATAAATAAGGCGTAGTTATGGAAAAATAGTTAAAATATTTCAAATTAAAAATTTTAAGTTGAATTTAAAAAAATTGTAAAAAGATAAAGTAATAGTAAAAATTTGAAATTTAGTATTTTCGGTTTTTTTTTTTCTTTCTTTTTTAGTGTTTGCAATTTTTATCTTTATTTTTAGATATTAATTAATTTTAATTATTTTTAAAAAGCTTGTTTTTGAAATATGATAACTTCCCACAAAAATAGAATTGCAAACAGGCATATTAAAATTTTAAATTAAAACAATTAATGTAGAAAATCAACATTTATTTTGCTATAAATAGTAACAACATCTCATTCTCTTAACATGAAAATACTTAACTATAGAGATAAAAAACTGTTAGCATAATACATAAATTCACGGACCTTATAATGGTTGCATGGATTTGATCTCCCTTCAAATACTAATACACCAATATAGATTAGGAATTAGTACATTATATAAGTTTGAAAAGTAGACAAATACAGACAATTCTTTAATGCTAGCAGAAAAAGAAAGGTATACATGAAGCACCTTCATGTTGGAAAAGTTTCTTTCATAATATGCTTTTCCTCATACAAATTAGTTTTGAATATAGTCTATTGCTATGATTTGTAATCTATAAAGAGGAGCAGATCTTCTATTCCCATGAGAAAATGATGGGCGTGACTCGTGAGATCCTGCAATGGGAAATGAGGAAATTGGAACGATGTGTAAATTATGCAAGATAGTTTAAGTAAGTTATTCTCATGTTTAGGTAGTTTTGGATTTCTTTTTTATTTTAAAATGTTGATCTACAAATTTTTTGTAAAACATTTTAAAAAAAAAATCGAATTTTGTAACAGTAAAATGATTATGGTGCATAATTATTTTCCTCTTTTTTTGTTTTAAAAAATTATATTTTGAAAAAAGTTTAAAAAGAAATGTATAGTTATTGTGCACAATTTGATTTCTTAAAAACTGAAAAAATAAATCCTAAAAAAACTATTATAGTTTTTCTGTCTGTTATTTATTTAATTATATGCACAAATTTAAAATTCAAAAATGAAAGTAGTGGGTATTTATAGCATAGTAAAAGTAGGGTAAAATTTGTTTTCATTTTTTTAACTACATATTTTTTTTTGACAATCAATTTTAAAATTTTAAAAAAAATTCGTTTATTTTTTTAACATTTTAAATTGAAAATAACTAACACAAATTGAAATTATTTAAAAATTAAATTTTTAAAATTGAAAATTTTGTGGTACTGACACGTGATACTTTTTCTTCTCCTATTATATATATATATATATACACTAGTAAAATTATCCGCGCATCGCGTGGGAATTTGATATCACAAAATTTATAAAATAATACTTAAAACCTATCAGTCATTAAAACTAAAACACTATGTTGTCTTACATACAAGATTACATAGTAACGAACATTAATAATGTAAAAAAAATGATAATTATAACATCTTATCATTTATCCTTCAATCAATCATCTTTAATTTGATTTTGTAATTTATCCTTTTGCCTCCAGTAAGTGTTACTATTTGATATTTTTGGGAAATAAGATGAACATCAACATGAGATATTAATTTTTTTAATAATTAAATAATCTTTATTTGTACTAACAAATACTTATAACAATAACTTTACATAAACATAAACAACAAAGTTTAAAACATGTACTCAAATATACCAATTAATATCATAAACATAAATTAATGACTGTAAAAAAATATATCAGGATCTATAACAATAAAATGAAACAAAAAGGAAAAAATTGAGTCCACTGAATGCACAGTGTCCCCTTAAGGAAATTATTCCCCTCTAGTACCTGAGGTTTAAGGAAATAGATCCGCTCAGGATGGAACGATTCTATTCACAAGTGTATTGATACAAAAACAATAATGTCAGTGAGTCCCTCAACATGAGCAAAGTACACGAATTATTAATTGTGCAGAAGAAGAAGAAGAAGTTCAGAATTTTCATTGTTTTAAAATGAAAGGAAATCCCTTTATTTATAGACAACAAAGAGTAGTGTGAACAAATGTTTATTGTTCCTTATCGGAAATGTCACACCTCTTTGAAAAAGTTACAACCCTTCGAAAAGGTCACAACCTTTCATAAAAGTCACAGTTTTTCATAAAAGTCACAACTCTTCATAAAAGTCACAACTTTTCATAAAAATCACATCTTCTCAAGAAAGGAGAAGGCTATTTTTGGTAATAAATAAATTTAAAAAGAAATTTTAGATTGTGGTGGTGCCTCGTAGGCGGGCCTAGGATTCTCTTTATATATATATATATATATATATATATTTGACTGTTTGAACCAAACTAAAAGCAGGATCGAAACCGAATCTACTAGATTTGGATCGAGCAGGTAAAAATTTGAGATCCATTTCAGTACCTATTCTGGTACCCTATCCGATTGGTTCCTTACCGGTTCATCAACCAGTACCGGATCTATCGAAACGGGAGCCAGACCAGAATTGGATCAGACCCGAAAAAACCCTGTCTAATTGCCACCCTTACTTATAAGTTTGTCACTCCATTTGCACAATGATTCTCGTTGTATATACAATGATTAGATTTTGATTCTACCAACGCGCACCTCATCCCATATTGAATTTTTTAAAATTTGTTTCAATTGGCATCGTACCACATCACACTTACATGTTTTCAAATCTATATCGCCCCGCATAAGGTTAAATTCATCCCGCCTTGTTGTTATCTCTAGGTGTCAATAGTTTCTAAAATAAAATACAATATAAAAAAATTTATTTTAGTTTATGATAGAATTTTGTACTCTTTTTGGATCAAAAATGAAAAACTATCAAAAAAGTTATTACAAAATATTATATATAAGTGAGTAAATTGTAATGACCTAATTCTATCATTATGAAAAAGCCAATGGGAAAAGAATTGAGATTAAAAAACTTTTTCTTAGTAACTTGAGATTTCCTAGCCTAGTCCAGATTTGGACGAAATCGGAGTCAGGCGAGTCTAGAGAATTCTGGCAACAATTGGGTGATCTAATTATGATTTTGATCACATGAGTAAATAACTAAGATGTTAAGAAACCCGTACAACTTTACGGAATTGAATTCGAGCGAGTAGAACTCCCGAAATTGATCTTAGCGTGAACGAGTATGTTCTGAGTGTCATGGGATGAAGGTGTGTTGTGAAATGGGGGCTTGAAATTCAAATTCTAACATTCTGTCTCTGTCCATGCCGTTGTAGCGGGATGGATGTCGTTGTAGCGGGGCTGTTGTAGCGGGATGGGTCTCACTGTAACGGGACATACGTGACTTAAGTCGGAAATAAAATCTCAAAAACGTTTTATTCTGCACTTTTTGACTTTGAGAGCTAAGAGACGACCCCAGGCGAGTTCTTGACCATTTTTCACCATTCGTGAGGCTAAAAGTAAGGATTTAACTCCCCAAATCTATTTGTTGTCCGTAGATTGTAATCTAGTGGGTAATTATCATTGGGGGAAGGTTTAGATCTGAAGTCAATGTTGGAAAAAGCCCTAATTTGGGTATTGGGATCTTGGGTTGGCCTGGGGTTGATNGGCTAAAGGTAATGATTTAACTCCCCGAATCTGTTTTTTGATCCGTAGATTGTAATCTAGTGGGTAATTATCATTGGGGGAAGGTTTAGATCTGAAGTCAATGTTGGAAAAAGCCCTAATTTGGGTATTGGGATCTTGGGTTGGCCTGGGGTTGATAATGTTGATTATAATCCGGGTAATTAGGCCTCGTTTATTGATCCTTACTTTAATTGTATATTTTTAGACCACGAACAAATGGGAAGAATCCGGAAAGGAAAGATTCAAGTGCCTTAGGAGATTCAAGCTTGGATTCGAGGTAGGTGATGATTGTGATTTCATGATTGTGTGATATATGCTTGTTCTTGCTTCATTGTAATATGTGTATGTATGTGAATGTTGCTCTATTGATCACACTACTTGTAAATGAAGATAGTTGAATGATTGAATGCCATAAATCATGACTTGATTGTATGATTTTGAGAATATACTTGTGATTGTGATTGTGGCTTGTTGAATGGATTGGGTTTGCGTTCCAACACACTAACTGGGACCGGTTGCCACGTTTCAACATAAATATATGGATCGGTTGCCACGTTCCGGCATAAACATGAGATCGATTGCCACGTTCTGACATAAACATTGGATCGGGTACCACGTTCTGGTATGCTAATAGTTTGGGTGTGGGTTCCATGAGAGGACCATTGATTTGACATAACTGTATATCTTGATAAATGTGAAATTGTTCGTTGTTCATAAATGATATTGATATTGTATATATTCGGTGTATGCATGTTATTATATTGTTGTAATGACTTATGTATGTTACACTTAATGGGATAGCCGCGTGATCCTACCAGTCCACTGTGGTTTTGTATTGATACTACACTTGCTCTTTCATTGTTAAGTACAGGGTATCTTCAGGTGGCTATTGATATATCTCAGCTAGGTGACTATTGAGCGTGACTGGATTCAAGGGTGAGCCAGTTCATTCAGGTTGTCATGGATCTTTCTTGTTTAAGCCCACTCTTTTCGGACTCAAACTTTTGTTTAAGGTGTTGTTTAGTTTTGGGGTTGTACCCCTTGTTCTTAGACTTGTCGTTAGTAGAGATTTGGTACAATGACTTTCAGGTTCTAGGGGTTATATTTCAGCATTATCTTGGTTAGTTAATTGTTTAAACCTTTGGAGTTTATGGGGACTCTAATTTTACTGTCATCTAAACCTGTTTCCGTATCTTTAAATGCCTTAGTTTTCATGAAATTTGTTAGTTTGGGTTGTAGTAATGGTTCTCCCACCGGAGGGTTAGTGTGGGTGTCAATCACGACAGTTTGGGTCGTGACAAAGTTGGTATCAGAGCCCTAGGTTCGTTGATCTCATTGTACCAAAACGAGTCTAGTAGAGTCCTGTGGAACGGTACGAAGATGTTCGTACTTTTATTCGAGAGGCTATAAGACTTCAGGAAAAACTCATTCCGTTCTACTTCTTCATGCTATGACTTGAGTCCAATTGGTATCTGGGTGATACAAATTGGTATCTTTCCTCCTTCACTCTATGGTCCGGATTAAAGCAACAAAAGTGGTAACACCATCACTAGCAAGAGAGAATGTGTACAGACTACCGAGAGTTGAATAGGGTCACCATTCAGAACAAGTTCCACTGCCTCGGATAAATGATCTTTTGGCCAGTTGCAGGGTGCATCAGTTTACATTTTTGCTCTTGTACTAGAAGACCGGTAATGGTCATATATGGAACAAACTAATTTAGAAATCGGGCATGTCTGTGAGTTGTAACTTGAAAACTGTGAATGTGTGTTCCTTGTTGCCTGAATTAAATGTGAAGATGGAAGTTGTATTTGCTGGGATGTAATGATATGATCATGTGCACAACAAGTGTGGGTCTGAATTTTGATATGTGTAATATGCTGGCTGAATTGATTGAGACTATGCAAGTTGTAACTGTTGTGAAAAGAAGGTCACAACTAAGTTCGATGCAAGGTCTAGATAATGTACAAGGTGATTCGTAAGAAAGATCTGAACGTGTCTTGTGCTTGAGTTATAATCGCGTGAGTGTCTGGGTGTATCCTAGGGATGTGTGGGTTATGGTGTTGAATTAATGAGAATTAGTTGGATTGTATTTCGTTGGATTGACTCGGAGTAGACAATGATTATCATAGTTCAGAGGATTATCCTAAATTGCACAGTAACGTTGAAAATCGTTTGGAGATTTAGAAAAGAGAAAACCCCCCAAAAAAATTATTGTTTGGGTACTGTTTCCTTCTGAGCCTCTGGGACGGGATTTTTTATGCCAGTGCTAGGCCGCCAGAGCGGAAATTCATCGCTAGAGCGGGACAGGGCGAGACAGAACCTCAGTCATGTCTCTTCTGTTTTCTTCCCAGGTCTCCCTATAGAACCCGAACCGAATCTGAACTAACCCCTACAATCCAATCAGTGTTCAGGAATCAAGGATAGACTATAAGACCTTAATAAATTGAATGTTGTCAAAAACAGCAGAAAAATTAACATCCATGTGCTTATAAAAACAAAAGGGGTAGGCAAAATTTTCTAAATGTGAATTTTGGTTGACTTCGGTTGCCTTTTGGGGCATGTAGTTTCAAGGGAAGGGGTAATGGTAGATCCCCAAAAAATTGAAGCAGTCAGGAATTGGGTCCAACATAGTTTTGTGACTGAAATTAAGAGTTTTGTGGGGCTCGCTAGCTACTATTGTCGCTTGTGAAGGATTAAGGTCAGATTTGCAGATTCAAGTTTATAGGTGACAACATTCGAGAAGTTTTGGTAAGGGACGGTTAGATAATGAACACCATTACTTTGGAAAATACATTTAGTATTGTTTTCATAACATGTATGGGTTGTTGATACGTCCAAACTTACACCTCAATTAAGAGATATAAATGGTCGAAGTCAATTTATAGAGCTCAACGTGAGTTGAGGTCGATCCCACAGAGAATTTCTTTACATAAATAATTTCACTGTCGCGTTTTACTCAATGGTCGTTATTATTTCCTAAAGAAATAATTGCAGAAAGTAAAATGGGTTTAGTTGTGATGTTCTAGTAACTAAGATTTGTAATCGAAATTCAGATTAACAATTAACAAAGTTTTCAGTTCACAAGTTATTTCATTAATTAAAAGAAACCAGGATTGTGTTCACCATAACGTTACAACACCGAATGTTATTCCGTATATAAGTTCAGGCAATTTATCTCTACAAAATGCAAACGAATTAGATATATCTGATACTTCTCAGTCTAATCAGATAATATTCACTCAAGTCCTCTTGGTCCCAGAGTGTTAATAATTATACCCTCGTTTATAGTGATGTTAAAGTTCTTTTCTCTCGAACTCAAACTTTGACTCCATTTCTTCGAGATAACTTAGCTTTTTCCCAACTATTATTTTTCTCTCAAACAAATAATAGATACATGCTTATTCCAATGCGTGCACTCTTCAAAATAAATGAATAATGAAAGCTAGATTATATTTTGCAAACATAAATCGCCTTTCACTCGTTTCACGAAATTAAGTTTTGGTTTTACGTCATAGATCTCACAATCCCAGTTGTGGTATTTAGCCACTCATGATTTCACGTAAACAATCAAAATTATACAATGAAAACATGTTTAGAAAGTACTTATGCTAATAAGCAAATCAACAAGACACTTGGATAATTCAAGAATCAGAAATCCAAACTTCGAACTTAATTCAATGTTAAAGTCGATAATCAAAAGCTAAGAATAATGGAAACTTGTTCATCGTTTAAGTTAAGATAAGATAAAACATAAAAAAAATGGCCTAATTAATTCAAATAATGTGGTTTAAAAAGAGTACTACTTGAAGTAGGACTGAAATGAGGCTGTTTCACGAACAGTTCTACGACCCATCAAGGGCTTCACGGTCTCGAGGGCTTCACTTGGACTCACCCAAGATAGGTTTCTCAGGACTTGTACGCTTCATCATCACCACGGACACTACCACGACTCGTGACAATGACCACGGGCTGTGTAGTTATCCGTGGTCTTCACTTGTGGAATTCTCTTTTCAACTTTCCAATGCTCCTTTACTGTATCATTTACCACAGACACCACCACGACTCGTGACGATGACCACAGTCTGTGTAGATGTCTGTCGTCTTCACGTGGGCAATTCCTTTTTCAACTTTTCATTGCCCATCCACTAGTTCACCTTCACGACTGGCACCATGAAGCGTTGTGAGGACCACGGTCCGTAGAGGCGTCCGTGGTCTTCACTTGGTTCAATCATCTTTCAGCTGTCTTAACCCTAAACACTGGTTCAATTCTACGAGCATCTCCACGATCCGTAGTGAAGATCATGGCCCGTGAGGTCGTCCGTGGTCTTTACTTCCTTCAATTCACCTTTACTGAATTCTTCTTCTTTTCTATCTTCTTTCATTTTCACCTGTAAAATCACTACCAAACACATTATATCCACATAAATACACTCGATTCTAGTCTTAATCCTTAGTTTTCAAGCATTAAATGTGCCAGAATTTCGCGACACATCAACACCCTCAACTTAAAACCGTTACTTGTCCTCAAGTGATGAGAAAACAAAACATTCAGCCCTTAAATCATTCAAACACTTTCGAAACTACGCAGCAGCCATCTCAAACACAATTTGTAACCAAAACCATGAATCTAACATGCAAGGATCAATCTATGACATCTCATTATTCACAGTCGATCATGCTTAAGCCTGTGAATTATCAGATAACACAATCTACTCAAAAATGTAATCATTGTGTCCTTACACCAAAGAAGTCCCTCACTCATGATAATTGGGACTAAGTATTACGCTCACACTCTTAAAGAACTTCTAACACTAACAACAAATTACCATAGGCTTGCCCTTGCTTTCTACGCTCTATCTTACAAACACCCGGAATAGGATCACTGTAGGACTTTATCGGCTTGTAACATATGCTCAGGCTAGGGAATGGATATTTGGGCTCGTGAGTGACTAGTCCCTTGGTTTTCCAAAATTTCATTTTCACACAACTCTTTTATGAGTGATTCCCTCTTTTTCTTCATTTCAACACATCCCAATAGCCATTATTTTCCTTTTTCTTTTTGTTTTTGTTTTTCTTTTCTTTTTTTTCTTTTCTTCCTTTACACTTTTTTTTATAGATATGCATTTTTATATGCACTCAACTCACTGATTGAATTTTATTTTTCACTTCTTCTTTCTACTCGAATTGAAATCACCCTCAACTTAGGCTTTTGGTCTGAGTTGTGACATCGTATCTTTGGAGACCAAAGGAAATGATATTTACTGGGTAAGAACAAAAACTAATTTCCAGGCTCAAATTGGGTTCAAGTGGTAAGATTTTTTATTTGGTTGTTTTATTTTTGGATTTTTAATAGCTTAACAACAATGGCATACTGATCATTTCCTATCCGGTTATTGTCAGATTTAAGCAAGACTACTCGAGCAAGTTCTAGTTTCTGTTCCTAAGACTTCAAGTACAAACTTTCAAACACACATGACACAGGACTACATTATCCAATCTCTTGGTTTACCAATTTATTGACCAGACTAGTGATGCTCAATATGTAAATATCTAAGATGTCATCTAAAGATCCTAACAGTCAAACCTCAGATCAAGGTAATCATTACACACAGATTAGCTGCTGCACAGCTCAACACACCAACACAAACACAAGACCATAGCAGTTTTCACAGTAAACACAGAGTCAACCTCCATTCATTCTAACACCTAGAGTGGCAGGTTACTCACCACCCCCTCCCCAAACAAAAGACTTTTCCCTCAAAGTCAATAAAGAAAACAAAACAGAGATATAATGAGGGGTCATACCTGCGACACTCTAGGCGCCGGTAGTCGGATCAGCGTCGTCACCCTTATCAACGGGTGCACTCTCAGAACTAAGCACATGATCAGGCTGGCAACCACTCGCCAGGGCAAGTGCTCCGCTACCAGAAGCTCTAGTTAACACTGCATCTCGTTGTTGTTGTTGTTCCAGTGCTTCTTTTTCTCGAGCTTCCCTCCTTGATGCCCTGTGAGCTTTCTTTTGTGTCCTTCTTTCCTCTCTAGACAGGTCACTAGGCAGCTCCTAATCAGATTCTCCGGCTTTGTGTTTCCTCTTGCCAGACTTACTTTTGGGTAGTTCACCCCAAAAATCGTCAAGTGATTGAGTGGAGGGTGCCTGACTGAGAAATTACATTAGAGAACCTATACTGGCTTTTCAGCCAGTTTAGCAACCTGAGTTTGCATCTCGGCCAATTGTGATTTGAACTCTTTAGTAACTACCGAACCGGCAGCCTGGAATCGATCCTGGACAAGGATCTCCAAACCATTCATTCTGTCTTTTAAGACAGCCAACTCCTTCTGCATCTCATCTTTAATCTTTTTCTTTGCAGCTAGCACATCCCTCTCTATTAGCTGAGGCATTCGATTCATAATCTGGTCGACTAAGGTCCTGGTTTGGCGCTGATCTGCAACTAATTTCTCAAGAAAAAGCATAGGAATAGTGACATAGGTACCTAAAACCAGCGAGGTCAAACTGGTGGTGGTGGTGCCTCTGTGGAAGGCTGGGATGACTCCCCATGTTTTGTTCCTCTATCCGCATGTGGAATGTCAATTTGTACATGAGGAACAACAACCAAAGTACCCACAGTTGCAGATTTTGCACTAAAGAGATTGTTCGCGACATCTTTGATCTTAGAAACTTAGGTGAGTCTGAATGTTTCACCCCATATGTCAACCAACCTGTTTGGAGGAATGTTCGCTTGTCGACATAATTTCCCGATCAGACAGGGAAATGAAAGTCTGGCTCTCTTATTCAGTGTCCTGTCTCTCATCTCGATGGCTATAATCCACCCCACATTTATCATGTAACCAACCATAAGACATGCTACGAAAGAAGTCATTGAAGGGGACAAAGTTTTATCATTAGCTGTCGGTCGCAATTGTGCCCAGACGACAGCCCACTAAACCTTGGCTGGAAAAGATAGTGAAGCTTTCGTAATGAGTGTTGGAGTTGTTGTGACCCAAACTGCATTCTCCCAATCTATGGCAATTTACCTCGCAATCCAGCGCAAGCCTTTCTCTCGAGAACTATGAATCTTCATCGTAGTATCACTAGTGACCTCATGATGTTTACCCTTAAAAAGGCCAACTTAAGCTGGTGCAGTGTATTCTAGGCTATGCAACATCTTGTTAATAGTAGCCTCAGAGATATCTATCAACGTACCCCAAACCATAATTGAGTTGAGTGGACCCCAGGTAATGGCTACGTCCTTCTGATCACATTTAGTTGTCTCTGTTTCCGCAACAAAGTTCATCAGTGTAGTTGCATAAGGTGAATAAAACTCTCTGTCCAGGTGGCTAGAGTATTCTCCACGTGCATTGTTCATCCAGTTGAACTGATGAAACTGAAATGTCTGATAAATGTCAGGGAATGCTTTGATATCAACTACCACCACTCTAGTTTCAGACATGATTGCTCGCTTCTTGAAACTACCAGACTAAGTTACAATGCCATGATTAAAGAAATGCTAGGACCTGTTCACAGTCCATATCGAACGGAAACAGTCAATCATCTGTTGTCTCGCTGCGGGATCGTGTTCATGGATGTGAACATACTGGACCATGGTATCATCGAAGGTGATCTCTACATCCTCCTCTATAGTACCTACCTCATCCGGTGCTCCGTTGTCAACTTTTGTATGCACTGCAGGTGGAGAAGTAGTAGCATTGTTCTGAGAGTCACCAGCAGATTCTGCACTTCCTCCCTAACTATTATCTGACTGGCTTCCCGAAGCAGCATCAAAATTACTTCTCAATTCCTCCCTGCTACCGAAACTACAACCTCTCTCTTCAGACAAAGGAGGAGTGTTCTGGAGGATAGCCCTCGCTGCTCTGGATCTAGTAGCTCGAGGTGGATGATCCTCAGGTGTGACATTAATTTGGACCTCCGAATTACTAGATTCGAAAGCATTATAGCCTTCCGAGTGAGATGCAGTAAGGGAGGAATGTTTGGTTGCGTTCTTTCGTCGGGGAGGCATAGTACCTGAGAGACACAACACTCATTAGTACACAAATATGTAAAATGACACACTATCGGGTACTCAGACTTCCCCTGTGTAATTACATCATGAGGCTTTGCCTTAAGAATGTCGTCACCCAATCTATCATTGGGAAGGGCCACAGAATCACAAGATGAACATAAATAAAAGTATAGAAATTTTTTTTACAAAAACAAGTAAACTCTATGGGATCTCTCACGGGACGTGGTAGGTACCACAGTTCGTTAAACCCCTCGTGAATTTATCATAGACTCAGTGTGCAACAATGGCTTAGCTAAAGTATTGTTCACGGACGGTAGCACGGGCCGGGAGTAAACCACGGTCCATGATAGTGCTTGTGAACTTATCTACTGGGTGGATTTAATTCAAGTGTGGTCCACAAGTGGTTTCACGGCTTGTGGCAGCTTCCATGGTCTGTGAATCCTCTCGTGATCTTACACTTAAACCATTCATCCCATCTTTTCTTCCCCAACTTCACTATAGTTCAGGTTGACAGTACCAACACCCTTTTCTACATAGGATCAAAATGCAACTACTAATACAACTGAATTTCAACAAGCAAGATGCTAAAAAGACAATATTTATAAAACACACATATACCCTAATCATACCCACACAAAAATCATCATTGTTAAACAATTCAAATTAACCCACAACAACCAAATTCACCCAATTTCAACCAACCCACAATAATTTCACATCAACAATGGTAGCTCATCATAAAGGTACAATCGACTAATTCAAAGCATATCCCACTTGTTTTTCGACAAGATTAAACTTATAACAAGTGTTAGAAAGACTTACTTCGAAATTAGATGGAACTTTCGCTCAAAAAGAAGAAGAGAATTGTTGAGTTGAATTCCTTGACAAAATCGAACTAGGGCTTTGATTATAGGATGAAAATTGGTAATTTTACTAATGCACACTCTTAATTGTATGACTAATAATTGTTATGGTGGAGAGGAAGAGAAAAGAAATTGACCCTTGGCGCTTAGCATGGCTTATAAACGTTTAAGTTTACACGCAGGTCGTGACCGTAAAGGTCACCACGGTCCGTAGAGTGGTCTATGGAACTGACTTGGGACAAAATACTTACATGTGGTTCACGGGAGGCTAGACGGTCCGTACAAATCTTGACGGACCGTGAACCCTTCCGTGAACCTTTTCTTACAACTTCCAGTAGCTCCCTTAAGTTGGTGCTTAGATTGACGGACCGGGAAGTTTCCCGTGAAGGGCACCACGGTCCGTGAGACTACTCGTTAAGAGCAGTCTACACCTAGTTACTATAATTTTTAACCTCAATCTCTCTTGCACACATCAACACAGTGACTCCATAAAAACAAATAAAATGAAAGAAAAAGGAAAATACCTAATACAATTAAATCTTGAGTTGCCTCCAAAGCAGGGTACAATTTAACATCATGGCGCGACGCAGGTTACTTGATTACTCAGACTTCATCAAGTTTACATTCCTCCACAATCTTCACATCTTTTGGAACACCCAATTATTCCTTGATTCGCTGACCATTGGCTTTGAACCTCTCACCCTTGTCATTTTCAAGCTCAATAATACCCGACTGGAACACCTGAGTAACCTGAAAAGGTTCAGACTATTTGGATCTCAATTTTTCCAGAAATAGACGAAGTCTGGAGTTGAAAAGTAACACCAAGTCACCAGGAGTGAAGGTTCTCTTTTCAATATGTTTATCATGATACAATTTCATCCTCTCTGTGTACAGTGCATACCTCTCATAAGCTCTCAAACAAAACTCATTCATCTCATTAATCTGAT
The DNA here is from genome assembly GCF_019186545.1 of Solanum stenotomum. NCBI lineage: Eukaryota > Viridiplantae > Streptophyta > Magnoliopsida > Solanales > Solanaceae > Solanum > Solanum stenotomum. Next base: position 9,827,059 of record NC_064287.1, read on the forward strand.
CTAGTCTCAGGTTTATTGTTTCACTCCAACTGAGATTCCGCTTCTTTAGAGCCCAGAGTGCTTTATGCTCAAGCTCAACCGACAAATTACATGCCTTTTCAAACACCAATTGATATGGAGACATACCAATAGGTGTCTTGAAAGCTGTCTGATATGCCTATAGAGCATCATCTAACTTTCGTGCCCAATCTGTCCTGTTGGCATTTACTATTTTTGTCAAGACCGCCTTTATTTCCCTATTGGACACCTCTACTTGGCCACTGGTATGCGGGTGATAAGGTGTTGCAACCTTTTGTTGTTTAACCCCATATTTGGTCAGAAGCGCACTGAATACCTTGTTGCAAAAATGAGACCTGCCATCACTGATGATAGCTCTGGGTGTGTCGAACCTTGAGAAGATATTCTTCTTCAGAAAACTAGCAACACTATTGCCATCATTCTCAGGCAAAACGACTGCCTCAACCCATTTGGACACATAGTGCACTGCAACCAAATGTACTTCTGCCCATAGGAGCTCACAAATAGGCCCATGAAATCAATTCCCCACACATCAAACAACTCTACCTCTAGAATAGGTGTCATGGGTAACTCATGGCACCGAGAGATGGCTCATGACCGCTGGCACACATCACATCTCCTTACTATGTCTATCGCATTGTGATGAATTGTGGGCCATTAGTACCCACACTGAAGTATCTTGTGGGTTGTCTGAGCACCTCCATAATGGCCACTTACCGGAAAGGAGTGACATGTCTCTAGAATGTGCAACATCTTAGATTCTGGGATGCATCGCCTGATGATGTTATCAGTACACACCCTGTACAAATAAGGTTCATCCAAAAAATACTTACCCACATCATGAAGGAACCTCTTCTTCTGCTGAAATGTCAGCCCCTCAGGCATCAAATCACTAACAAGAAAGTTAGCAAAATTAGCAAACCAAAGAATAATATCAAGAGTTACAATCAATACCTACTCATCCGGGAATGCATCATTGATTTCTAGTTCACATTCTTCTTTCTTTTCATCCTGCAACCTAGATTGGTTATTAGCCACTTGGTTCTCACAACCTTTCCTATCATTGACTTCGAAATCAAACCCATGCAGAAGTAATACCCATCTGATTAACCTTGGCTTGACATCTTTCTTTTCCATGAGGTATCTCAGAGCTACATGATCCATATGGACTATTACTCTAGTAGGCAACAGGTAAACTCTAAATTTCTCGATAGCATACACCACAGCCAGTAGTTCCAGTTCAGTAATTGTGTAGTTTTGTTGTGCTCCATTCAGTGACTTACTAGCATAGTAAATCGGATGAAACATCTTGTTGAGCTTCTACCCTAACACAACTCCTAAAGCAGTACCACTAGCATCGCACATTACCTCAAACGACTCAGCCCAATCAGGGTCAATGATCACTACTGCAGAAATCAACTTCTCCTTCAGGCATTCAAAGGCTTTAATACATGCCTCATCAAAAATGAATTTCACCTCCTTCTCCAAAAGTTTGCACATGGGGTGTGCAATTTTGAAAAAGTCCTTGATGAAACGCCTATAAAATCCAGCATGTCCTAAGAAACTCCAAACACCCTTCACACAAGTAGGTGGAGGTAACTTTTCAATCACCTCAATTTTGGTCTTGTCGACCTCTATCCCCTTTTGTGACACCTTGTGCCCAAGGACTATGCCTTCCTTGACTATAAAATAACACTTTTCCCAATTCAGCACTAGGTTGGCCTCCTCGCATCTATGTAGGGCCCTGCTAAGATTAAGAAAACAATCATCAAAGGTGTCACCTACCACTGAGAAATCATCCATGAAGACCTCCAGAGTGTCTTCCACTATGTCCGGAAAGATAGACATCATACACATCTTGAAAGTCGTTGGTGCATTACATAGTCCAAATGGCATGCGTTTAAATGCAAAGGTACCATAAGGACATGTACAGGCGGTCTTTTCCTAATCTTCAGGAGCAATTGATATTTGGTTGTAGCCAGAGTATCCATCTAAGAAGCATAACCACCCTTTTCCAGCCAACTTGTCAAATATCTGGTCCATGAAAGGCAAGGGGAAGTGATCCCTCAAAGTCCACTTGTTCAATTACGTGTAATCCAGGCACACTCGCCATCCAGTGACTGGCCTCTGTGGGACCAACTCATTCTTGGTGTTTGCAACCACAGTCATACCACCTTTTTTTGGCACACATTGCAGTGGGTTGACCCAATAACTGTCAGAAATGGGGTATACCACCCAAGCATCTAACCACTTGATTATCTCCTTTTTGACCACCTCTTGCATAGGTGGGTTTAGCCTCCGTTGGTGTTCAATGCTAGGGTTGCAGTCCTCCTTAAGTTGAATATTATGGGTGCATATACATGGAGGTATCCCGATGATGTCAACAATGGTCCACCCAATGGCCCTTTTGTACCTTACCAACACTTTGATCACAGCTTGAACATGTTCATCATTTAAATCTGCAGCCAAAATCATGGGTAAAGTGTTGTTAGCTCCAAAAAATACATACCTTAGGTGACTTGGTAACTGTTTCAGTTCCAGCACATGTGGCTCCTCAATGGATGGTTTTGCTGGAGGACTTGGCCTGTTTTCAAATCCAGATCCAATTTCTTTGTAGCATAAGAGTGTGCTCCCATACCCTGCAGAGCATTCACGGTCTCTACATAGTCAAACCGGAAGTCAGCTTCAAAATTCATCACCACTGCAGCTAAGGTTTCGACAGCCATCCTCTCTTCAATGGTTGCTCCCATTTCTTCTTCATAAAAAATCGTTATCACAGACACCACTTTCATGTCATGTGGCTGCTTCATGGACCTGCAAATATTAAACTTTACCTCTTTTTTGTTGAGTCTGAAGTTCAATTCTCCTCACTCAACATCTACCAATGCTCGTCCCGTGGCCAAAAATGGTCTTCCCAAAATAATGGGAACCTCAAAATCTATTTCGCAATCTAAGATCACGAAGTCTGCCGGAAAGATAAACGTGTCCACCTTTACGAGTACATCACATAGGATGCCCACAGGTCACTTCATTGACCTATGTGTCATCATCAACCTCATGGATGTGGGTTTTGGACCTCCTAACCCCAGTTTCTTGTAGATGGCCAGCGGCATCAAGTTTATACTGGCCCCTAAGTCACACAAGGCCTTTGCAAATTCAATTGATCCGATGGTGCACTGAATGGTGAATGCACCCGAATCCTCCTTCTTCTGTACCAGAGACATGGTAGCAATAGCACTGCAGTGATGAACATTGTCAGTCAAATCAATACTTACAACTCTTTTCTTTGTGACCAAGTCTTTCATAAACTTGGCATATCCTGACATCTGCTCTAGTGCTTCTACCAATGGGATATTCACTGATAGTTGTCTCAGCATGCTGATGAATTTAGCAAATTTACCATCCTAAGCTTTCTTTTTAAGCCTTTGAGGGAAAGAAGGAGGTGTCTTGGGATTTGTTGTAAAGGCATGTTTCCCTCAACCTCTTTCTCTTTTCCTCTTGCAGATTGTGCTATTGGATGAGCATCCTCCAAGTCATCTACATGTTCAGCTTCATTCTCCTCTTTTCCATATTGCTCCAACACCTGCTCATGTTTAGTACCTACAGAAATTGGGTTAGTAAGAATCTTACCACTCATGGTGGTGATAGTCATATAATGACCGTCCTTCTTAGGATTTTGGATTGTTTCACTTGGTAGTGACCCATTCTTCCTCTGATTTAATAAGACTGAAAGTTGCCCAAACTGCTGCTCAATTTGCTTGATGGAGGCGGTGTGAGTCTACCAGTTGACTCATACTGGAGAAATCACTTTTCATCTCCTTCACCCCTGCATTAGTTGATTCAACTTTTTGTAGCACCTTGGCCAACATGTCATCTAGCTTAGACCCGCTAGAACTACCACTTTCTCGGTCTTTATTACCTGGGGAACAAAGACACCACTTCGATCATTTCTGTACCTATCTCTGTTCTTCCAGTTTCCCTGCTCTCTGTTTGCTGGCCTATCATACTGTCCTTCTCTTAAATAGTTTCGACCTGCATTTCTAGAATTGTAACCCTGGTTGCCCGAGTTATAATTCTGGAAACCTCTTTGGTTGCCCAGTTAATTAGCCCCCTCATCTAGATCAATGTCCTAATCTTCATACAAGTTTGGTTGTCCCACATCATTGACCTTTTCAGACTTTGAGACAATGTTCTTCGTAAGTAGATCAATTTGGGTCCTCATGTGTGCCATGTCCTGATCCCTTTCTTCTTCTTTTTTCCTTTGCTCAGCTGAAAGTTCAAATGTGTACCTTTTGGATCCCTGGTGTACCATGCCATGTTATTCTTCGATACCTCGTTCGTTAGTTGCATGCTCTCTGAGAATGGCTTCCTGATAAAAGATCCTTCACACACCGCATCAGCAATAGGTTTAGTCACATAATTTAAATATATATATAAAATGCCTGTTTTAGATGTCTTTCAGTGAGACCATGGTTTGGACACTTCTTCAGCTTTTGGCTGAATCTCCACCAGGTGTCATGCATTACTTCTCATGGTAGCTGCTTATGGGCATTTATCTCATCTTTCATTTGTAGCTCTTTTGATTCTGGAAAGAATCGTTCTAGGAAAGCTTCTTTCAGTTCAGTACAAGTCCTGATTGAGTCAATCCGCATCTTATTCAACCAGTTAGTTGCCTCTCCAGTAAGGGACAAAGGAAATAGCCTTAGTCTCATTGTTGTCTGGCTAACCCCATGAATTTATTGCAATTTGCAGATCGCCACAAAGTTCATCAAATGTTGGTTTGCATCATCACCAGTTGCACCCCTGAACATACCTTTCAGATTCAGCAGTTGAATCATAATGCTGGTGGTTGTGAATTTAATACCTGGAGGTAGTGTTGGTAACACTATCGCTCCAGTGGCTCCAGCTAAATCCAATTCTAAGTCATCCTCATCATACATCATTTGAGCTGGAGGTTGTTCTCTACACCTTGGAGCTATTGTTTGACGGTGGGTAGGAATGATTCCATCCACTGCTATGTTTTCGTCTATTGCCCTAGGTTGGTTGTTCATAGCATTTGGTTGAATACCTTTTGCGACGGTTTCAACTTCTAATCCAAATATCTATCTTTGTGCCTCGAGTTCTTCTGCGTTCACCATTTTATGAATTATTTTCCGAAGTGCTGGATCGTCTAGGACTAATGGGGATCCCTTACTTCTGGTATTTGGCATACACAGTCAAACTAACCTGAAAGAGACACAGACAAAGAACAAGATGTAAAATTAGGAAATCTAACTACACATATAATAAAGCTAGTAAAACACTTCTGAATTGGAATTCCTCGTCAACAGTGCCAAAATTTGATACGTCCAAACTTACACCTCAATTAAGTGATATAAACGGTCAAATTCAATTTATAGAACTCAATGTGAGTTGAGGTCGATCCCACAGATAATTTCTTTACAGAAATAATTTCACTGTCGCGTTTTACTCAAAGGTTATTATTATTTCCTGAAGAAACAATTGCGGAAAGTAAAATGGGTTTAGTTGTGATGTTCTAGTTATTTCATTGATTAAAAGAAACCAAGATTGCATTCTCCATAAAATTACACCGAATGTTATTCCGTATTTAAGTTCAGGCGATTTATCTTTACAAAATGCAGACGAGTTAGATATATCTGATACTTCTCTATCTAATCAGATAATGTTCACTCAAGTCCTCTCGGTCCCAGAGTGTTACTAATTTTACCCTCGTTTACAATGGTGTTAAAGTTCTTTTCTCTCGAACTCAAACTTTGACTCCATTTCTTCCAGTTAACTTAGCTTTTTCCCAACTATTATTTTTCTCTTGAACAAATAATAGATACAGGCTCATTCCAATGTGTGAACTCATTAGAATAAATGAATAATGAAAGCTAGATTATATTTTGCAAGCATATATCGCCTTACACTCATTTCAAGAAATTAAATTTTGGTTTTACGTAATAGATCCCACAATTCCAGTAGTGGTATTTAGCCACTCATGATTTCACGTAAACAATCAGAATTATACAATGAAAACATGTTTAGAAAATACTTACGAGAATAAGCATATNAATTAAATTTTGGTTTTACGTCATAGATCCCACAATTCCAGTTGTGGTATTTAGCCACTCATGATTCACGTAAACAATCAGAATTATACAATGAAAACATGTTTAGAAAATACTTACGAGAATAAGCATATCAACAAGCCACTTTAAAAATTCAAGAATCAGAAATCCAAAATTTGAACTTAATTCAATGTAAAAGTCAATAATCAAAACCTGAGAATAATGGAAACTTGTTCGTCGTTCAAGGTAAGATAAGATAAAACATAAAAAATGACCTAATTAATTCAAATAATGTGTTTTAAAGAGAACTGAAATGCGACAGTTTCACGGATAGTTCTACGACCCGTCGAGGGTTTCACTATCTGTGAAGCCCTTCATGGTCTTCCCTTGGACTCACCCAAGATAGGCTGCTCAGGACTTGTACACTGCATCATCACCACAGACACTAACACGACTCGTGACAATGACCACGAGCCGTGTAGTTGTCTGTGGTCTTCACTTGTGGAATTCTCTCTTCAACTTTCCAATGCTCCTTTACTGTATCATTTGCCACGGACACCACCACGACTCGTGACGATGACCACGGTCTGTGTAGCTGTCCATGGTCTTTACTTAGTCAATTCTTTTTTTAACTTTTCCTTGCCCATCCACTGGTTCACCTTCACGACTGGCACCACGGACAGTTGTGAAAACCACGGTCCGTGGAGGCATTTGTGGTCCTAACTTGGTTCAATCATTTTTCATCTCTCTTAACTCTAAACACTAGTTCAATTCTACGAGCGTATCCACGATCCGTAGTGAAGACCAAGGCTCGTGAGGTCATTCATGATCTTTACTTCCTTCGATTCACCTTTACTGAATTCTTCTTCGTTTCTATCTTCTTTCACTTTCACCTGTACAAACACTACCAAACACATTATATCCATATAAATACACTCAATTCTAGTTTTAATCCTTAGTTTTCAAGCATTAAATGTGCCAAGATTTCACGGCACATCAGTTGTTTAGCGAATGATGAAATTAAGGTATGTCAATTGAGGTTAAAAGTTATTTTATGATTTCATGGATTGATTGTATATCAAGGAGGTTTCCCGTCAAGATGACAAGGCTCAGTTATAAGCTTTTTCGGGTAAGACCGAGTTGAGTAGTGTGACGTAGTGGTCACAAGTGCTATTCTTGTTTGTGCCCGGATGGCTATTATTTTGTTTGATCTGGGTTCTACTTATTCGTATGTGTCAGTTCAATTGCCTTGGGATTTGATGTGGTTTGTGATATACTTAATGCCCCCATCCATGTTTCTACCCCAGTTGAAAAGTCCGTCACAGTTACCCTTCTATATCGTGTTGTCCTGTTGTGTTTATGGATTTTTAGATTTGGGTTGATTTTATTATGCTGGATATGACTGACTTGATATAATCATAGACATGACTTGGTTTTTCCCTTATTTTGTTATGCTTAATGGTAATGCTAAGTTTGTAACTCTAGAGATCCCAGGTAGAGAAAGATTAGAGTGGGAAGGGGGTACAAGCCTAAGTCAGCTAAGGTTATATCTTTCATACGGGTAGGAAACTGGTGGGGCAGAATTGTTAGGAGTATTTGGCTCATATTCGGGATGTTGAGGTCGAATCTCCCTCTATTGAGTCTATTCATGTGGTGTCAGAATTCATAAAGCTTAAAGCTCAAATCTAGAAGCTTCTTGATTAAGGTTTCATCCCTCCTAGTGCTTCCCCGTGGAGTGTTCTTGTCTTGTTTGTTAAGAAGAAGGATGATAGTACGAGGATCAGTGATTTTATCTGAAGCCATAAATGAGTGAATTGATATCGGAATGACCAGCGTATGAATAAAGAAAGTCCCATTGATTATACTTGGGTGAAGAAAATTGAAGTATTATAGTAAGAAGGTACATATAAAATTGGGTTAGTCCGTTGAATTTGATGAGTTTACCTGAGTTTGAGGCGTCGTGTTGATGAAAAGGTTGACTTTGTAGTGATAGTCAAGGCTGACTGAGCATAATGGTAATGAGAGTTCTTATTAGACTTTGACGAGATGCAACTATATAATAAAATTGTTGGTTAAGAAATTTTTTGTATAGTAATTACGAATTGCGAGTATCTAAGGTTGTGGGACACCACTTGAATAGAATTTAAAAGAGCTAGAGTCGTAATGAAGAAAAATAGTGGGATGTAGTACAGCCGTGAGAAAAAGGCGAGAGCAAGAATATTTTATTTGATTGCAAAGGTTGAAAAGATATCTTCATAGGGGTAGATAATTGGGTTTAGAGACGCGAGAATTCATTCATTTTGATGTGGCTATGGTAATAGTGTCACAAGTCATCAGATTGGTTAAAAACTATTGGGAAAGACTTGAGAAAGGAGTGTACAGATTAGCTCAAGTGTGATGATAAGTGCTTTGTATTTTTTTTAAGTTTAGTAATGAGTACAATTGAATTGTTAGCGAAAGATATTGTAAGATCGATGGAGATGCGATCAATGATAAACGAAGATCCATGAATTCATAAAAAATCTTCAAGGTATAATCTAATGTTGATAGATAAGGGGATTGTGTTATATAGTTAAATTTACAATTCAGATTTTTCATTGTATGTCTACATTCGTAGTGATATATTTTGTCAAGGTATGAATTTGTAAGGCGAGAAATGATCAATTGTATCAGGTATTGAATTTTTGAAAGGATTAACACCTGGGTTGAGTTGTAAAGTTTATTACTTTTGATTGTTAAAGTATCTAAGAAAGGTTTTCATTTACAAAACATCGGTTATAGTAAGGTAAATGGTCGGAGTGTTCATGATGGTCGTTAGTATTGAGAGTGTGGGCTTCAGTGGAATGGTGTGAAGAGTATGTGCAGCCAACTCAATGAAAATGACTAGTATTGACGCTTCAGATGAAAACGTTTGGTGTTATTCCGTAAAATTCCTATGTGATCATCTATTTAGTTTTGTACATAGTAGTGAGTATGTTTCACTAGCTATGATTACGTGTGTTTTCACTTTTGGGGGTGGGTCACTTGTCATGGACACCAATCTTGTGATGTTCCCTTGATGAAGTCGGAAGATTGGGAAGATTTGGTTATTTCAAATGACATATTTGGTGTAGTCTTGGAGTTGTTAAATTATTTAGTTGTTCTACATGTATCATCTTGCTTATGAGAATTTATAGAAGAGCTACCATGCGAATTTATGGTTGTCCGACAATCTTATTACTCATCTTGTCGTCGAGGTCAGGTATCGATTATGTGTCATTGAATGTGGGGATCATTGGGTCCAACTCTACTGTGTCTAAGTCCTTGATAACATATTGCAGATATGTGTACGACCTACTTTGGTGGTTATTGGGAATAGCTTTGTTATTAGCTAAGTGTACATTCAACAATAATTATCACTCGAGTGTAGTGATGTCTTCATTGACACCTTGTATGGGAGGATGTGTAGGCATTCTATTTGGTTGGTTTGGGGACAGTGATTATATCATAAAGTGAGACTCAGTATTGTTAAACAAGACCTTCGATATGAAGAAGAACCAGCAGAAATTCTTGATCATGATGTCCGGAATCTAAGGACATGTGAGACAAGAATCCCCAGTAATTCGACGTTTCAAATACTACTCTACCTTTATTTTAGCCAGTTGATCACTCGGGGATGAGTGATGGCTAAATTGGTATCTATTGCAACGACATGATTTCGTCATTATGGAAAAACCAATGGGGAAAAATTTGGGGCTAGAAAATGTTTTCGTAGTAACTTGAGATTTCCTAGCCTAGTCCAGATTTTGATGAAATCAGAGTCAGGCGAGTCTAAAGAAATCTTGTAATAATTGGGTGATCTAATTATGATTTTGATCATATGAGTAGATATCTAAGACGTTAAGGAACTCGTACCAATTTACAGAATTGAATTCAGGCGAGAAGAACTCCTGAAACTGATCTTAGCGTGAACGGGTATGTTTTGAGTGTCATGGGATGAAAGTGTGTTGTGAAATGGGGGCTTGGAATACAAATCCCAACATTCTGTCTCTGTGCATGCCGTTGTAGCTGGATGGGTCCCGCTGTAGCGGGACATATGTGACTTAAGTCAAAAATAAAACCCCAAAAATGTTTTATTCTGCACTTTTCAACTTTGAGAGCTAGGAGACGACCCCAGCCAAGTTCTTGACCATTTTTCAACATTCTTGAGACTAAAGGTGAGGATTTAATTCCTCGAATCCATTTTTCGATCCGTAGATTGTAATCTAGTGGGTAATTATCATTGGGGGAAGGTTTTGATCTAAAGTTATGATGGAAAAAGCTCTAATTTGGGTAATGGGATCTTGGGTTGGCCTAAGGTTGATAATGTTGATTATAATCCGGGTAACTAGGCCTCGTTATTGATACTTGCGTTAATTGTATGATTTTAGACCACGAACAAGCGGGAGGAATCCGGAAAGGGAAGATTCAAGTGCCTTAGGGGATTCAAGCTTGGATTCGAGGTAGGTGATGGTTGTGATTTCATGATTTAGGTGATATATGTTTGTTCTTGCTTCGTTGTAATATGTGAATGTATATGAATGTTGTTATATTGATCACACTACTTGTAAATGAGGATTGTTGAATGATTGAATGCCATTAATCATGACTTGATTGTATGATTTTGAGAATATAATTACGATTGTGGCTTGTTGAATAGATCGGGTATTGCGTTCGGACACACTAACAAGGATCGGTTACCACGTTCCGGCATAAATATATGGATCGGTTGCCACGTTCCGGCATAAATATATGGATTGATTGCCACGTTCCGGCATAATCATGGGATCGGTTGCCACATTCTGATATAAACATTGGATTGAGTACCACATTCTGATATGCTAACTGTTTGGATGTGGTTCCATGAGAGGACCATTGATTTGACTTATTGTATATCTTGATAAATGTGAAAATGTTCGTTGTTCGTAAATGATATTGATATTGTGTATATTCAGTGTATGCATGTTATTATATTATTGTAATGACTTATGTATGTTGCATCAATGGGATAACCGCGTGATCCTACCAGTACACAGTGGTTGTGTACTGATACTGCACTTGCTCTTTCTTTGTTGAGTACAGGGCATCTTCAGGTGGCTATTGATATACCTCAGCTAGGTGACTATTAAGCGTGACCGGATTGAAGGGTGAGTCAGTTCTTTTAGGCTGTCGTGGATCTTTCTTGTTTAAGTCCACTCTTTTCGGACTCATACTTTTGTTTAAGGTGTTGTTTAGTTTTGGGGTTGTACCCCTTGTTCTTAGACTTGTCGTTAGTAGAGTTTTGGTACAATGACCTTCAGGTTCTATGGGTTGAATTACCGCATTAGTTTGGTTAGTTAATTGTTTAAACCTTTGGAGTTTATGGGGACTCCATTTTTATTGTCATTTAAACCTGCTTCAGTATCTTTAATATGCGTAGTATTTCGTTAAGTTGTTAGATCTGGATTGTAGTAATGGTTCTCCCACCGGAGGGTTAGTGTGGGTGTCAATAACGACGGTCTGGGTTGTGAAATAAATTTTATAGCAAATCCTAAAATTTTGAGATAAGAAAATAACATCATATTATCTCTTGTATTATTTAATCTGATGATTGTTCTTAACATATACTAGAAATATATGGCTTATTTCTAGCCATTGATTTAACATTAAGATGATTTAATTAGTTTAAAATGTAAAATGTGTACTATTTTTCAAACCCTAAATAAATATATAGTTGATAGAATAATTTATTAGAAATTCTCTGTGAATCAACCTCAGATAGTACACAAGGGATTCCTTATACTTAAGAACAAGCATGTGATTTGAAAAAAGTTGTGACACATCCAGGGTGTAGGCTCGAGACGTGACAAAATTAATTAACAAAAGGAGATGTTTGTACTTTCTTTTGAATATACATTTCTACATGTGTAATGTGTTAGTCTAATATAATTGAGACCTTTTTGAATTGTCAAAGTAATAATACTCTATTATACGAATATATATTAGTCGAAGTTGAATAAACTATAGTTATCGATTCACCATACCGCAAAATACTGAAATCAAACTTCAAAACATCAAATCATACAAAATTAAATTTGATATGGTAATGGTACAATAATTTTTTAAATTGAGTACTAAAATTACCTTAGCGAAATTTCAAATACAGTACCATACCATGTACACCCCTAACAATAACTAGTGTTCTAAAAGTTAGTTGGGACTGTTAGTAGTAACTAATTTTGTTAGATTTTATAAGTCTATCAAGATGTATTTTTATATAAATAGACATTGTAATCATCGGTTTACGTTCATCATATAAAATCTACGTAGTTCCTTCTTCTCCTAAATTTTATTCTTCTCCTTCTTTATGAGATTGTCCCCTCCTGAAATATCATTCAATATTCAAATTCTTGTGAATCCTGCAATTGAGTAACTTTGGTATAAGATATTTACAATACTTGGCAGCCATGGTTGAAGGAATGCGATCAATTGGAGAATCAAACAATGAGAATCCTACCGTAAAAATATAGATTTAGTGAAATCATGTAGAATCTCGTAATAAAATTTTGAAATCATTGTGGGAAAGGTCTCATCTCGGGAGAAGTTGGATCATACAGTAAATGAATTGAGGAATATGTTATCCGAAGAAGATCGAAAAAAGACTATTCCATTTGGGCCAAAAGGAAGTTGCTAGGAAAATCAAAAGATTGTTGTTTCATTGGGACAAAGAGGGAACCCCTAATCAAAATAAAGGAGTAGGGGTTTAAACAAAAAGATAAAGAATACCTAATAATGATAATAATTTTCATTTTCATCAATCAATTGTCAAGAATGGAGTTCTTAAGATTTTGTGGGAATGATCATAGATCTTTGTTGGTTAAGATTGTACAGTTTTTCTTCTCTATGAAGAATGTGGTAGTAGATGAAAGAGTGATAATGAAAGTTATGAAGTTGGAAGGGGAAGTCATTCAATGGCATTTGTCTTGCCATTGTCTTTCATGAGATATAGACAGTACTTGCAACCAACCTGCTAGAATGAGTATGTCATGGCTTTAGTTGAGAGAATTAGGACTGATTTTGATGAACCAATGAAATAAGTTAAAAGAAAAACAAGTGGAAAGTATATTGAAGTATACGTTAGTCTTTGAGAGGAATTTGACAAGGGTGAATTTCTCCTAAGAAAATGCTATTAGCTATTGTATTGGAGTCTTGAAGTGTAACGACACGATTTCGTTGTTATGGAAAAGCCAATGGAGAAAAAATTGGGGCAAGAAAAAATTTTCGTAATAACTTGAGATTTCCTAGCCTAGTCCAGATTTGGACGAAATCGGAGTCAGGCGAGTCTAGAGAAAATTGGTAACAATTAGGTGATCTAATTATGATTTTGATCACATTAGTAGATAGCTAAGACGTTAAGGAACCCGTACGACTTTACGGAATTGAATTCGGGCGAGTAGAACTCCTGAAACTGATCTTAGCGTGAATGGGTATGTTTTGAGTCTCATGGGATGAAGGTATGTTGTGAAATGGGGGCTTGGAATTCAAATTCAAACATTATGTCTCCGTACATGCCGATGTAGCAGGATGGATGTCGTTGTAGCGGGACAGACGTGACTTAAGTCGGAAATAAAACTCCAAAAATGTTTTATTCTGCACTTTTTGACTTTGAGAGCTAGGAGACGACCCCATGTGAGTTCTTAACCGTTTTTCACCATTCTTGAGGCTAAAGGTAAGGATTTAACTCCCCGAATCCATTTTTCGATCCGTAGATTGTAATCTAGTGGGTAATTATCATTGGGGGAAGGTTTAGATATGAAGTTAATGGCGGAAAAAGCCTTAATTTGGGTATTGGGATCTTGAGTTGGCCTAGGGTTGATAATGTTGATCATAATCTGGGTAATTAGGCCTCGTTTATTGATCCTTGCGTTAATTGTATGTATTCAGACCACGAACAAGTGGGAAGAATCCGGAAAGGAAAGATTCAAGTGCCTTAGGGGATTCAAGCATGGTTAGAGGTAGGTGATGGTTGTGATTTCATGATTGTGTGATATATGTTTGTTCTTGCTTCATTGTAATATGTATATGTATGCAAATGTTGCTCTATTGATCACACTACTTGTAAGAATGATTGAATGCCATGAATCATGACTTGATTGAATGATTTTGAGAATATACTTGTGATTGTGACTTGTTGAATGGATCGGGTGTTGCGTCCTGACACACTAACTAGGATAGGTTGCCACATTCCAGCATAAATATATGGATCGGTTGCCACGTTTTTTGCATAAACATGGATCGGTTGCCACGTTCCGGCATAAACATTGGGTCGGGTACCACGTTTCGGTATGCTACCCATTTGGGTGTGGGTTCCATGAGAGGACCATTGATTTGACATAATTGTAGATCTTGATAAATGTGAAATTTTTCGTTGTTCATAAATGATATCAATATTGTGTATATTCGGTGTATGCATGTTATTATATTTGTCACGACCCAAGCCTAGGGCCTAGACGTGACCGGCGAATGGGGAACCCGAAGGAACCCCAAACAAGCCTCATAGCATATCATTACACATCCTTGGTCGCGGAAGCAATTAAAATGACCATAAGTGATAAGCATAACCAAAGGGGAAATCGGGACTAAGGGAGCAAGAAAAAAAAAGAAATGATACATAAATACCATAGATGAGTCAAGCTCAAGCATAATACACAACTTGTCCAACACCACCTCTAAACATGAGTACTTTAGCGGGGGCCAAGACAAACAACCGGGCTCACCCTCATAGTCAAAACATAACTAAAAAGGAAAAGTCTTATACATAGCAAAAGATCATAAGCAACGTCCCCGGAATGGAGGACTCACCAATAACCTTGTTAGAAAATCGTATTAGCCACGCGGAGGACGAGGGTCAAGCGGTGCTCCGGTCCCTACATGGTGACATCATGTAGNTCTCCCACCGGAGGGTTAGTGTGGGTGTCAATCACGACGGTTTGGGTCGTGACAAAGTTGGTATAAGATCCCTAGGTTCATTGATCTCATTGTACCAAATCGAGTCTAGTAGAGTCTTACGGAACGGTACGAAGACGTCCGTACTTTTCTTCGAGAGGCTATAGGACTTTAGGAAAAACTCACTTCTTTCTACTCTTTCGTGCTATGACTTGAGTCCAATTGGTATCTGGGTTATACAAATTGGTATCTTTCCTCCTTCACTCTATGGTCCGAATTAGAGCAACAAAAGTGATAACACCATCACTAGCAAGAAAGGATGCGTATAGAATACCGACAGTTGAATAGTGTCACCATTCGGAACAAGTTTCACTACCTTGGATAAATGATCTTTTGGCCAGTTGCAGGGTGCATCATTTTACATTTATGCGCTTGTACTGGGAGATCGATAATGGTCATCTATGGAACAAACTAATTTAGAAATCGGGTTTGTCTGTGAGTTGTAACTTGAAAACTATGAATGTGTGTTCCTTGTTACCTGAATTAACTGTGAAGGTGGAAGTTGTATTTGCTTGGATATGATGATATGATCATGTGCACAACAAGTGTGGGTCTGAATTTTGATATGTACAATATGCTAGCTGAATTGATTAAAACTATGCAAGTTGTAACTGCTCAGTATCGTGAAACTAGTTGTGAAAAAAAGGCCACGACTAAGTTCGATGCAAGGGTCTAGATAATGTATGAGGTGATTCGTAAGAAAGATCTGGACATGTTTTGCGCTTGAGTAATAATCGCATGAGTGTCTAGGTGTAACTTGGGAATGTGTGAGTTATTGTGTTGAATTAATGAGAATGAGTTGGATGGTGTATCGTTGGATTGACTCGGGGTAGACAATGATTATCCTAGTTCAAAGGATTGTCCTAAATTGCTTAGTAAAGCTGAAAACCGTAGGGAGATTTAGAAAAGAAAAAACCCCCAAAAAAATTTATTGCCTGGGTACTGTTTCCGTTTGAGCCTTTGGGGCGGGATTTTTCTGCCAGCGCGAGGTCGCCAGAGCGGGAATTCCCATAATTTCCCGCTAGAACGGGATAGGGCGAGACAGAACCTCAGCCTTGTCTCCTTTATTTTTCTCAGGTCTCCTTATAGAACCCGAATCGAATATGAACTAACCCCTACAATCCAATCAGTGTTCAGCAATCGAGGATAGACTATAAAACCTTGTAATAAATCAAATGTTGTCAAAAAAACCAGAAAAACTAGAATCCATATGCTTACAAAAACAAAAAGGGGTTTGCGGAATTTTCTAAATGTGAATTTTGGTTGACATCGGTTGCCTTTTTAGGGCATGTAGTTTCAAGGGAAGGGGTAATGGTAGATCCCCAAGAGATTGAAGTACACAAGAATTGGGTCCGACCTAGTTCTGTGACTGAAATTAAGAGTTTTGTGGGGCTTGCTATCTACTATCGTCGCTTGTGAAGGGATTAAGGTCAGATTTGCAGATTCAAGTTTATAGGTGACAACATTCAAGAAGTCTTGGTAAGGTACGACTAGATAATGAACACCATTACTTTGGAAAATGCAGTTAGTATTATTGTGATAACATGTGTGGGTTGTTTGGCGAATGATGAAAATAAGTTACGTCAATTAAGGTTAGAAGCTATACTACGATTTCATGGATTGATTGTATATCAAGGAGGGTGAGGATACGACGGCTCCAATAGAAACAATGCTTACTTTGTTAAGTAATTAAGTGTGTTACAATTGTAAAAAACCTAGGCATATGAGGATGAAATCGGCAAGGTTGTGGAGGACGGGGAAATGGTAATGCATATAGAGGAACAATACAGACACGCAAGGAGGTTACCCGTCAAGATGACAAAGCTCAGTTTTATGCCTTTTCGGGCAAGACCGAGCTGAGGGTCTGATGCAGTGATCACAAGTACGATTATTGTTGGTGACCGGATGGCTAATGTGTTGTTTGATCCAGGTTCTACTTATTCGTATGTGTTAGTTCAATTGATTTGATGTGACTTGTGATATACTTGATTCCCCCATCCGTGTTTCTACCCTAATTAAAGAGTCAGTCATAGTCACCCATGTATATCGTGTTGTCCTGTTGTGTTTATGGATTTTCAGATTTGGGTTTATTTGATTATGTTGGATATGACTGACTTGATATAGTCTTAGGCATTACTTGATTGTTCCCCTATTATGTTGTGTTTAATGGTAATGCTAAGTATGTAACTCTAGAGATCCCAGATAGGGAAAGGTTAGAGTTGGAAGGGGGTAAAGGCCTAAGTCAGCTAAGGTCATATCTTTCGTGCGGGTAGGAAACTGGTGGGGAAGAATTGTTTGGCATAATTAGCTCATATTCGGGATGTTGAGGTCAAATCTCCCTCTATTGAGTCTATTCATGTGGTGTCAGAATTGAGAGAGCTTAAAGTTCAAATCCAAGAGCTTCTTGATTAAGGTTTCATCCCTCCTAGTGCTTCCCCGTGGGGTGTTCCTATCTTGTTTGTTAAGAAGAAGGATGGTAGTACGAGGACCAGTGATTTTATCTTAAGCCATAAAGGAATGGATTGATATCGGAATGACTAGTGTATGAATAAAAAAAAATCCCATTGAGTATACTTGGGTGAAGAAAATTGAAGTATTTTAGTAAGAAGGTACGTATAAAAGCGGGTTAGTCCTTTGAATTTGATGAGTTTACCTGAGTTTCAGGAGTCGTGTTGATGAAAAGGTTGACTTCGTTGTGATAGTCAAGGTTGACTGAGCGTAATGGTAATGATAGTTAGTGATAGATTGTGACGAGATGCAACTATATAGTAAAATTATTGGGTAAGTGAATTTTTGTATAGTAATTACAACTTTCAAGTATCTAAGGTTGTGGTTTTCTAATATATGGTGAGTAACGTGGTTGTATGGAAATTTTTAAGAAATGGTGGGACACCACTTGAATAGAATTTAAAAGTGCTAGAGTTGTAATGAAGAAAAATAGTGGGATGTAGTACAGCCGTGAGAAAGAGGCGAGGGCAAGAATATTTTATTTGATTGCAAAGGCTGAAGAGATATCTTCAGAGGGTATATAATTGGGTTCAGAGACGCGTGAATTCATTCGTTTTTTTGTGGCTATGGTAATAGTGTCACAAGTCGTCAGATTGGTTAAAAACTATTAGAAAGGACTTGAGAAATGAGTGTACAGACATTAGCTCAAGTGTGATGATAAGTGCTTTGTATTTGTTTTGAGTTTAGTAATGAGTACGATTGAATTGTTAGCGAAAGATATTGTAAGATCGATAGAGATGTGATCAATGATAAACGAATATCCATGAATTCATAAAAAATCTTCAAGGTACAAGCTAATGTTGATAAATAAGGGGATTGTGTTATATGGTTAAATTTATAATTCAGATTTTTCATTGTATGTCTACATTCGTAGTGATATATTTTGTCAAGGTATGAATTTGTAAGGCAAGAAATGATCAATTGTATCAGGTATTGAATCTTTGAAAGGACTTACACCTGGTTGAGTTGTATAGTTTATTACTTTTGATTGTTAAAGTATCTAAGAAAGGTTTTCATTTAAAAAGCGTTGGTTTATAATAAGGTAAATGGTCGGAGTGTTCATAATGGTTGTTAGTATTGAGAATGTGGGCTTCAGTGGAATGGTGTGAAAAGTATGTGGAGCCAACTCAATGGAAATGACTGGTATTGATGCTTCAGATGAAAACCTTTGGTGTTATTCCATAAAATTCCTACGTGATCATCTATTTAATTTTGTACATGGTAGTGAGTATTTTTCACTAGCTATGATTACGTGTGTTTTCACTTTTGGGAGTGGATCCCTAGTGATGGATCATGGATACCAATCTTGCGATGTTCCCTTGATGGAGTGGGAAGATTGGGAAGATTTGGTTACTTCAAATGACACACTTGGTATGGTCTTGGAGTTGTTAAATTATTTAGTAGTTCTACATATACCACCTTGCTTATGAGATTTATAGAAGAGCTACCATGCGAATTTATGGTTGTTCGACAATCTTAATACTCATCTTGTCATCTAGTTCATGTATCGATTATGTGTGGTTGAATGTGGGGATCATTGGTCCAACTCTACTGTTCTTACGAGGTAATCAACAATTTCTAAATCTAGCATTTTGATAGTGTTGTTGGAGAGCTTGTATGCTTGGACATATCCTTCGATGAGTATCTGATTTCTAAAGACCAAAATTTTTATAACTTAAACTCATGGGAAATTGGGTTGTGAGATGGAGATGTTGATAAGAACTATGATGGTTTGGGTATTATGATGGTGTGTTGGTTGGTTCAGGTTCACCTCTAATTGTGGCGAGTTTTGATTTAGGATTTTATCATGGTTATGTGGGAAAGGATTCGTCCTAATGTTTGTGTCAAAGTAATTGATAACATGTTGCAGACATGTGTACGGCCAACTTTGGTGTTTATTGGGAATAGCTTTGTTGTTAGCTAAGTGTACATACAACAATAATTATCACTCGAGTATAGTGATGACTTCTTTGAGGCATTGTATGTGAGGATGTGTAGGTATTCAATTTGGTTGGTTTGGGGACGGAGATTATATCATAAAGTGAGACTCAGTATTGTTAAACAAGACCTTCGGTACGAAGAAGAACCGGCTGAAATTCTTGATCACGATGTCTGGAAGCTAAGGACATGTGAGACAAGTATCCCAGTAATTCGACATTTCAGATACTACTCTACCTTTATTTTAGCCAGTTGATCACTCGGGGATGAGTGATGGGTAAATTGATATCTATTGTAACGACCTGACTCCGCCGTTATGGAAAAGCCAATGGAAAAAGAATTGGGGCTAGAAAACTTTTCCGTAGTAACTTGAGATTTCCTAGCCTAGTCCAGATTTGGATGAAATCGGAGTCAGGCGAGTCTAGAGAAATTTAGTAACAATTGGGTGATCTAATTATTATTTTGATCACATGAGTAGATAGCTAAGACGTTAAGAAACCCGTACGACTTTACGGAATTGACTTCGGGAGAGTAGAACTCCCAAAACTGATTTTAGCATGAACGGGTATGTTCTGAGTGCCATGGGATGAAGGTGTGTTGTGAAATGGGGGCATAAAATTTCAAGTTCTCTTTCCTAATGAATTGGCTTCCCACAATGAGGTAGTGTTGGAATTTTGTTTTAAATAAAATTGATGGAGTAATAAATATTTTAGATGAAGAAATGTCTTTTGAATGAAAAAAAAAATGTGTCCTTTCATTCTTTGGTTATCACTCATTTATTTAAATCCAACTTTTTGTAATTTCTAGTGTATATTTTTACCAACAATGTTTCTTTACTAAATTTTTCAAAAAGACAATTTCTTCTTGGACCTTCTGAAAAAAAATTAAGTTCAAATTCTTGCTTATTAATAATATTTCTTTATTGTTTGCTTAATGCCAAAATTCATATATCCACTAAATTTATTTACGTACAATCCCATACAATCTCACAGAAGAGAGGGAGAAAATATTGTTCTAGTTTTACACGTATTTCAAATCTTCAATTCTCTCTTTATTTATATTATCAAATCTTCGTCTTTCCGTTCCTCTTTTTTTTTTCTGTTCTTGATATATGTTTGCCAATAATAGGTACTTCAGCCAAATCAAAATTCTTCACCAATAACATCATTATTTATATTGTCAAATCTTCGTCTTTCTGTTCTTCGTATAGTTTTTTGTTCTTGATACATATTTTCCAATAACTACTTCAACCAAATCATAACTCTTCACCAATAACATCATTATTTATAACAAATGGGGACTTTGAAACAAGGATGGAACTAGCTTTAGTTACAAGTTTAGCAGAATCTAATACATTTGGCTCAACCCCATATTTATAATAAAAGATTATTTATGTCTCGTTATCTAAAATACATTAATCAAGGATTATAGTTCAGAATCCATAAATAAAAAATCTTAAATTTACCTTTCCCTAAAAAGCAAGTTGTAGAGTCGATTCTAAAGGGTAGAATATGAGGGATGTGTCTTAGACCCCAAATTTAAGGGCCCCTATCTTTTTTTTAGCAATCATAAAATTATATGTTTTCTTTAAGAGTACTATCTGTAGAAAAACTTTTTAAGAAAAATCATTGAAAAGGAAAGAATATTTTTTAAATTCAAAAAATCTATATAGTAATATTTGACTTGCTTAATATTTTAGGTGAACTTTTTTATAATTAGAATTAATAAAATCTTATCTAAAATTAACAATTTCTCGAGTAATATTATATTGATATCCACACACCTTCAAAGTGTTTTGGAAATTAAACTATATATATTTTAGTGTCAACTAGGCCATGAACAGTGAGGCATCTACCTGATATGCAAAGCACGAACTTCTCTCAATGGTCGTCTGCATTATTTAAGTTTATAGACAAGTTGTTACAATTATATATACAAAATTATATTTTTTATATAGTTCTAATCTTATACTTCTTTTTTTTTTTCAAGAATTAGACTTTAGTACTAGTATATCTATAGTTCCCACTTGTATTGTTTTTGGAGTTAAAATAAAAATAAAAATCTAAACTATCATATTTTCACGAGTTTCATATTTTAACTATCAATTGTTCTATTTAGCAATCTAAACTATCACTCCCTTGTATTACAACACACCTCGATGTTGAGTTAACCAACACGCGCCTGTTGTCCAGTGGGAACAATATTTGGCCAACTCAGAATTGAGATGTGTTTTTAATATAAGGGAGTGATAGTTTAGATAGGTAAAAGATAACAATGGATGGTTAAGACATGAAACTCAAAATAAATAAACCATAAACTCTTGTTTTTATTACATCTCTCTATTTAGAAATGAACTTCAAATTTCTCATTTTAAACATAATTACATGATTTTGTAGCCACATTAAAATGTTTATGGATGTTTCAGGTTATAGATTTCGAAAGCCTGTCTTTCTTTCTTAAACTATGTAACCAGCCAAACACCATCGCAATCGAGGGGTCTTCAACACCTTGTACTATTTTAAAGCTTAGGAATTCAAAAGAACTATCTAACATGACAAGAAATTTGATACCTTCTATAACAATTTCAAGTGGATTTCCAAAATGTATATTCTCCCTTCGATTAAAAAAATGACTTACTTTCTTTTTTATTTTGTTTAAAAAAGAATAACTTCTTTTTTTTTTTTACAACACTTTATTTTCAACTTTCTACCTGACATGTTTAATTAAAACCACAAAGATTAAAAAAACATTTTGGTACATTTGACGCAACTTTAATTTAGAACCACAAGATTGAAAAATTCTATTTTTCTTAAACTTCGTATCAAGTCAAACTAGGTCATCATTCTTTTTGAAATAGTGGGAGTATTATTTGTCTATATATATATGTGTGTGTGTGATGAGGGAAAATATAGCTATATCACTTCAAATAAAAACTAGCTAAACCTAAAGTATAACAAGATGGCTTTTCTTGCCTTTATGCTTCTTGTTCTACCTATGTTAGCTTTGTCAATAGAGAACACAAACATGATGAGCAACAACATGGCAAAGCCTGGCTGCCAAACAAAATGTGGGAGCTTGACTGTTCCTTATCCATTTGGTATTGGTATAGATGATGGTTGCTCTATACATATTTGACATCAGGTGCAACACTTCCTCGAACCCTCCTATTGCCTATATCAACACCGGAGCCACGAATGTACTCAACATAACAACTAAACCAATGGAGGTCATCGACATATCAACTAGCCAAATACGTATTAGAAACGTGTTGGCAAGCAAATGTTATGAAGAAAATGGTGAACTATCTGCTCAACAACTTGTGTTTCTCAATACAGGAGTGTCGTTTTTCACGTTATCTGAGAATGATAACAAGTTGATTCTTATAGGATGTGATGATTTGGCTATGGTTTTTGGTTTTTCGTTATATGAAGGGAAGAATTTCANCAATTATGATTTGGTCACGTCACTAATTAAATCATTTTTTTAAAGGGAAAAAGTTTAAATATGTCATCAAACTTTGAAAAAAGGCACATCTATGTCATCAGTTAAAAGTTTGGTTCATCTATGTCATTTCAGTTAACAGATAATGACATGGATGAGCCTTTCTCAAGTGGAAGTGACATAGATGAACCAAACTTTTAACGGATGATATCGATGAGTCTTTTCTCAAAATTCGATGGCGTATTTGAGCCTTCCTCAAAAAAAAAAAACCCCTCTTTTGAGACATAATTCCTCACACGCTATTCCTTAGATACACAACTTATTTCCTATATTTTTTAAATTTTTCCACCATTTGAAAAAATTACAAAAATCCTTACTCCCTCCTATTCTCAGATACATCACTTTACGTGATGTATCGGTCGGATATATCATTTTACGCGATGCATCGGTTGGATACATCATTTAACGCAATGGATCGAGAAGTTGAGTGATGTATCCGATCAAGACGCAATGTATCGGAATGTTAGCAATGTATCTGAAATTGGGACGTGATGTATATTGGGTACGTTTTATAATTTGGAAAAGAATAGAGATATGATGTAATTAGCTCTTAACACTATGAGATTTACGTAAAAATCCCTAATGTTAATATGAGAAAATAAAGTCTCTTCTTTTTGTTAGGAGAAAAAAAAAAACATGTTCCCAATCTATATTTTTTTTGACATTCTACTATATATTGATCAATTGCAGGTTTAGGTCTTGGATTGTTGTCAATACTGGTTAGTGTTACATGTATATATTTCAGTTTAAAAAGAAGAAAAATTCTAAAATTACGAGATAAATTCTTCGAAAAAAAATGGTGGTATGTTATTAAAACAGCAAATGTCATCCAATTTAAACAAAGTGTTTACGACAGAAGAGCTTGAAAAAACCACAATCAACTTCTCAAAAGATGGGATTCATGGAGTAGGTGGAAATGGTATAGTTTACAAAGGTGTTCTACCAGACCAACTGCAATCAAGAAATCAAAATAGAAGAGTTTATAAATGAAGTCGTAATACTAACTCCGATTAACCACAAGAATGTGGTGAAATTGTTGGGGTGCCTTTATTAGTCTACGAATACATATCTCATGGTACACTTGACCATCATATACATACCAATAACAGAGAAATGACTTGGCTTTCTTTCCAAAATCGGTTAAGAATCAGCAGATGCTTTTAGTTATCTACATTATGCAGCTTCTATCTTACATAGAGACATCAAATCCGGTAATTAATATTCTATTAGATGATTATTATACAACAAAAATTGTTGATTTCGGAGCATCCATCCAGGTTAAGACCTTTTGATCAAGCTGACATGAGTTCACTAATTATACCGGGTTATCTAGACCCTGAAGCTATACAAATGGGATTGTCAGATAAGAGTGACGTTTATAATTTTGGTGTAGTTGTTAACAGGACGAAAAGCTATTGATCATCTCGCTTTACCCAACAAAGAGAAAAGCTTAGCCGCATATTTCATAGCTTCTATGAAGGAGAATCGATTGTTTCAAATTCTCCATCATAGGGTTTTGAAAGATCAACTTAATGCTATGGGTGAGCTTGTCGTTAATTAGATGTCTTAATATAAAAGGTGAAGAAAGACCTACCATGAGAGAAGTCGTCAATGCATTGGAAGGATTCACTAAATATAATATACGTTCTTGGGCTCATGATCTTGATCAAGAAAACAATATTCAACTACAAATGGGAGAAATGATAAGTGAACAGAATGATCTATATATATATTGTGTTAACGCGCACGTCTAACAACTCTCATACATCATCATCAAGTGTTCAACAAAGCTCTGAATATAACATCAAACATGATGACAATATTTCATAAATTTGTGTATTTGGATCGATGTTCATTTGATCGTTCATTCATTGCTATAAACAGCCCAACCTGAGGGTCTTCCTGCTTTCACAAATCACAAGGTAGGGTAAGGTCTCCGTACACGCTACCCTTATCAATGTGAGATTACATTGCATATGTTATAGTTGTTGTATTCGTGTTTACTTATTGCTTATGTTACCTATTCAATAATAATAATTACGTATTGCTTAATTAATACTCTCTCTGTCCCTAATTACTTGCCCACATTTTCCTTTTTAGTTGTTCCTAATTACTTGTCCATTTTAACAAATCAAGAAAGGACAAATTTTTTTACCTATTATACCCTCAATTAATTACTTTGAAAAAGGTAGGACTTCTTGAAAATATTAAGTTTTTAATTCATCCACTTCATAATTAATAAGGGTAAAATGGTAAACTCACTATGTCAATTATTAATTTCTTAATTGGTATGTCAATTCAAAAGTGGACAAGTAATTAGGGACAGAGGGAATATGATGTAATAGTGGTCTCTAAATGAGTATCAAGTTTTAATTTTCTTATCATTGACCCTAATTCCTTTCTAAATGTTAAAGTAGGTTAGAGTCTCACACGTTGGTTGGAGAATGGATGAGTGCTTTGCTTATATGGACTTTACAATCCTCCCCTCGTGATCATGAACTAGCTTTTGAGGTTGAGTTATACTCAAATGTCATATCTTTATATGGTATCAGAGTCGGGTCCATCCATGTTTGGACTCTCAGTATAGTTGAGATTGGGCATGAAGGAGGGTGATAAAGTGGATTAGAGTCTCACATGATTGGGATCGAACGGGTAACTTGCTTATATGAACTCGAACAATCTTCACCTCATAAACTACCTTATATGATCCTCCTTGTCATGTATTTGATCTACGCAAATTATGTTGGATAGTACTATTGAATTCATCGCTTCTAGTTCTTTAAATAGGTAGATTTTATGCTTGCTAACCAATAAAAAAAAAAAAACTTCATCTTCATTTAGCATAGTAGGAATCTAGGTTTTTGGGTGTTTTGTACACCAAGAATATTTTCAACCCCTTTCAATAATAACAAATTGATTTGAGCTTGAAATTTTCGATTTGATTGTAGACCCACTTTAAAGCTTGAAGCTTTGTCCATCAATGGTGGTAGTATTTTCTCCAACCCCTTTCAACAATAACAAATGGATTTGAGCTTGAAATTTTCGATTTGATTGTAGACCCACTTTAAAGCTTGAAACATTGTCCATCAATAATGGTAGTATTTTCTCAACCCCTTTTAATAATAACAAATCAATTTGAGTTTGAAATTTTTTATTTGATTGTCGACCCATTTTTAAGCTTGAATTTTTTTCCATCAATGGTGATATTGTTTCCAACNGCCGCATATTTCATAACGTATATTATATTTAGTGAATCCTTCCAATGCATTCACGACTTCTCTCATGGTAGGTCTTTCTTCACCTTTTATATTAAGACATCTAACGACAAGCTCACCCATAGCATTAAGTTGATCTTTTGTCCATCAATAATGGTAGTATTTTCTCAACCCCTTTTAATAATAACAAATCAATTTGAGTTTGAAATTTTTTATTTAATTGTCGACCCATTTTTAAGCTTGAATTTTTGTCCATCAATGGTGATATTGTTTCCAACCCCTTTCAACAATAATAATTTGATTTGAACAAAAAATAATGAAATTGATTTCTTGATTTTGATTGAAATAATATGTTTCTGGATTTTGTTTGTGAGATTTGGAAAATGAATTGAAGAACATTTTTCCTTTTATTTGATTTCTAATGGAGATGATAAGCTATGTTTTTATTTTTAATTTTAAATGTCATGATATTTTAATTTGGGTCATGGGTGGGTAAATTATGAAAAATTGGTGGGTTTTCAATTTTTTGAATAAATAAAATAAGGTAAATAATTTAGATGATGTTATGTGTCAATCTGTTAGTTTTAAGGGTATAGACGATCCAAAATATTGACGGTAAGAATATATACAACCTTAAAATATAACGGAAGATATTGACATATTATTTATGATAATACGGGGATATATTTATCCTTTTTCCCTTCCTTTTTTAAACAGAAGGAGTACTAATTTTCCATCCATGCTAATTAGAATAAACCTTTTTAAATTACTACTATATCAAAAGAAGGCACTTCTTCTTCACATTTAGTCTAGGATATTTGTGAAATTTCTACATCATATTAATTTGTTTATCTTGCTTTTTTAGTCTGTTATACATTTGAAAATTATGTTTAAAAAAATACTATAAATCATAGTAATAATTAATGACTTTAAATATTAAAAGACATACAAAATTGATTGATTATTTGTGTCACATAAATTGGAACCGGGGGAGGGGGGGAGGGGTTAATATATACTATTTGAAAATTACGTAAAGAAATACTATAAATCACAATAATAAACAAATTAAAATATTTTAAAATTATATAAGTATTTGAATGACTCTCCAAATGGACTTTGTATCACATAAATTGAAACAAAAGAAGTAGAGATAAGGCACAAATACCCCCTAGACTATAACCAAAATCTCAGAGACACACCTAAACTTAACTAGGGTCTTATTACCCCCAAACTAATTTTAAATGGGTCAGGGAGGAGGGGATAATAGAAACTTAGTTAAGTTCAGATGTGTCTCTGAGATTTCGATCTTAGTCTAGGGGTACTTATGCGAAGTCGTGCTGACACAGATTCCTATATCTAGTACTATAATAAGTGTGCGATCAATTGTATAAAAATTAAAGAAAAAAATACAAGTTCATTTATGTATGATGAGCTTATTTGATTGATATTTATTACATTAATCATATGAAGAATTACCATTAATGAATTTGAAATGTAATGTTCGACCTAGTTCAATTCTGCAAATTTGATAATATTAGAGCATAATTTCTTATTTTTATATTTCTATAATACATAAGTTAAACATGAGTTTAAGGGAACACTGGCAATGATACAACTAATTTCATGTGTTGAAGTTTTTGCCTTATTTCTTAAAAATTGTAACCTCCTCCTTTTTATTGTCGCACACATAAGAAGTTATTATCGAATGAAAGTAATGTTTTGTAGAAGTTGTACATAAGTTCGATCAAATATATGTTTGTTGACTGTTGGAGTTAAGGTGGAGGTGTGAATGAAAAATAAAAGAATATTTGTAGCTTTAAGTACATTTTAAATTGGAGTTTTCTCCTTCATTGATAATAATAAAGAGAACTTTTGTATTTATATATAGAAACACTTCTTCTGGCTCTTAAAGTAGTTTTGTTAATTCCTTGAAGACTTGACTCTGGACAACAATATTATGAGCTATAAGCTTGTTAAAGGCTATGGGAAAAAAGGAATATCACCTAGGTGCATAATAAAGTATATATACAAAGGGCTTATGACTCAGTAAATTGGGTGTTTATTGAGCAAATTATTGCATTACTTGATTATCTCATGGTGTTTCTTAAATAAATGATGACCTGTTTGATGACAACAACATACTCTCTAATGGTGAATGATGAACCTACAAAGCCCTTTAATGCCAATAAGGGCTTGAGACAAGTAGATCTCTTGTCACTTCTCCTATGTGGTTTACGAGCTATTGCATAGTAGCGGAGGTTTTACCTTGTGCACACCCAGAAGAATAGCGACTGCGAATTTTCCTTGTCATAAAAAAAAATAAACTAGGGGATCTCTTGTCCCCCTTCCTCTTTGTGTTAGCAATGAGACTATTAAAGTCACTTGAGGGCACAACCATGGGCAGAATATTTAAGTCCTTAAGAAGTGTTCAACTAATTTCACAAAAACACAAAAAAAGAGCACGAAAAAAATTAAAAATATTTACAAATTTATTTTTTTTAATGTTGGTTTGTGAACGTGCCAAATGACACTAGTATGGACATAAGAGAAGAAATCACAATTAAGCAATCTCAGCCCTAGCACTGGAAAGAAGATGGGAAGAAACTGACTCAAGGCAACAATAATAAAATAAAGATCAAAAAATAAATAAACCGGTAGCAAAGTATCTTCCGATGGCGAAAGTTTTTTAAATTCTACAACATAACTGAACAAATTCCAGTACAACTATGAACTTGAGGAACATTTGTGACATAAGATTTCAGATCAAACACTCTCCAATGTCGCGGGTAGAAGCAAAGAGAGATCACGATTCTGCAGCAGTAGACTGTATACAGCAGAACCATTTTTTCTGAAAAGCAATTGCATACACAGAGGTTATTATATGGAATTCATGAATCTAATTCGATGATCGAAAAGATTATCAATTGGCAAAACTAACAGCTTCTCCCAGGACTAAAAGCACATAAATATAATGTGAACCTCCTATGTATAGAATTGATGAACACAATCAGTTCTTGGATAATGCATAACTGAAGGGCCAATGAGATAGTTTCCTGTTTGCCCACTTATGAGAAATTTCTGGAGCAAGAGCAGCTTATATACGTGAGCGCGCACCAACTATGTAGATGCTATATGCATGTTGTTTATCTTACATTTGAATTCAGTAGTACAACAAAATTCCAATGTTAGCATCAATATCAAAATCAAACTAGGATTCATGATTACAGAAAGCAAGCAAAGGCAAAACACTGCTCAAACTGTAATGCTCACGTAAGAAGCCTCTTATAGAAGCGATAGTGTAACTACATACAAAGCCATCATATAATTAATAATTAGAAGATATACTAACGAACGTTAGTTCTTTACATTTTGTACCGATAATGTTTCATTTTATGAGTTGCACTCCATCCATTGTTTTTTCCGATTTGCCTCCCAATGTATGCAGTATTTCTTAATGTGCGAAATACCCTTTACTAGTTCCATGATTTGCTCCTTATGATGTGTTCAATTTTCTAATTAACACCCTATCCTTTGCAACATCATATGATACATTTGTGATGGGCCAAAATAAAAGTAATACAATTTCAAACCATTATATCACTATGAAGGAAATAATTCATTTGTCAAGGGGGCATAGGCATCTGTCCAACAAAGTGTAAGGTACTTATCCTGCTTGCAGACAACAACACAGGTTAGTGGCACGTCGATCTGACTATGGTAATCCAAGTGAGCAAAAAAAGACTTTTGGCTTGTTTCGTAATAGCGACTTACTTTTCCAAAAGCTACACTGTTGACTAGCCACAAAAAAAGAATATTTGGAATTGGAGACAATTGCATGAACAAAAGGTGAACAAGAGTCCAATACTACCCCAACGATAACATGAAAAATACTAAACTTACTAATGGCTATAGTCTTTGGCACCATAACTAAAAGAAATAATCAATTCTAATTGACAGTGAAAGACACAAAAAAGAGCATATATGTAATTGAAATAAATGATGTGATAGGTTGGTTGAAGGAAAAAAAAAAACTCCCTCCGTTTCAAAAAGAATGACCTAGTTTGACTTGGAACGGAGTTTAAGAAGAGAAAGAAACTTTTTAATCTTGTGGTTCTAAATTAAAGTTATGTCAAATGTACCAAAATGTCCTTTAAACTAGTGGCCTTAAACATGCCAGGTGAAAAGTTGAAGTTAAAGTGTTGCCAAAAAAGGAAAGGGGTCATTCTTTTTTAAACAGACTAAAAAGGAAATTGGGTCATTCTTTTTTAAACGGAGGGAGCAATTAGTAAAAAGGAACGCAAGAGACAAACTCGTAAAGCCAGCAAGCTATTTGCATAGACTCTTAAAAAATGTCGAGAGGTGCGTGTCAGATCCTCAAAAAATAGCGTATTTTTGAAGGATCTGACACGGGTACGGCAACATTTTTGGAGAGTCCGAGCAACTAGGCAGCAAGTACTTAAACAATTACGCCTAGAAGTTGCTCTGCTGGCGTGGACAAATATTATTCATGTCCTGACCCTTCACATATGATTTATTTTATGATTTTTTGTAAAGGATAGGGTGCCAATAAAAAAATTGATACATTGAGAAGGAAATCGGGAAACAAAAAAGAAAAGAACAATAATGCAAATTATAAAAACGCAAACACGTTATGATGCAAATCATAAAAATGCAAAGCTTAGAATGCAATAATAAAAAATAATCCACACATTATCAATTTAAAATGCCAAGGACCCAAACAAATGTTCATCATTTTTGTTTCAGAAAATGACTATGTTGCTTTATGCACATACTTTACAAGGGAAATGACATGATATTTCACGTGCCAGTTAGTTGTTAGGACATAAGATTTAAAAGCTCATGCTTTCAAATAATCTAACAGCAGATAAAACATCACGCTTTCAGTGATAATCTAATAGCACAACATGTTAACATTTGTATAAACTATGTGAAACAATTTCCTCAATCATCAAAACTGAGGCATAAAATACTTAAACAAATGCATGTCTAGCACACACTGCTAGACAAAAACTCATAGACAAGGCCCACAACTTACAGATTGAGGCTTTCCAAGAGTTGCTCCATGCTTATATGTAGGGTCACCCTTTGGTGGAGAGTTTGTATTGCCACCACTTCTCTTCTCATTTCGAGCTTTGTTAAATATGACCGTGTAACCCTCAGCAGAAGCTGGGTCATTAACATCCCACTCACCAAACTTAGGAAGTGGGTGGCCTTTTTCCTGTAGAGGTCAAAAGATAACTATCGGAGCTGCAATTCTATGTTAATATGAAAAAGGCTGCAAAACATTTTACTGATAAAGAAACATCAGCAATGGTATAGATATCTTTTGCCAAGTAGAATTCCTAAATATATATATATATATATATATATATATATATAAAAGATTACAGAAGAATGATAACAGTTTAGCACTAAATTAAGGAGTGGAGGTGAAAAATAGAATAGACCCTTGCAAAAATGCTGGGTAAAGATGCGTACAATAGACCTTTGTGGTATGGCCCTTCCCTGGACACCACGCATAGTGGGAGCTTAGTGCACCGGGCTGCCTTTTTTTCTTTTTTCTTTTGGAAGAGGTCAAAATTACCAATTTTATAGGTGACTCTTTTAAAAACTAATAAGGAGCTAGTGCTGGACCTTTCTATACAGAATATCTGGAACTCAAAAATTAATTTGTCATCTAATAAAATAATTGATTGGAACCTTCATATCAGAAGTCCATTTAGGCAAAAACAAACTTTCAACAATATATATTACACATAAATGCCTTGCAATGTGTGATAGCATGAAGCAACCTGAAAAATAGATTTTTCTTAACCACCAAACAATCACTTCTTTTTATTTGTTTTCCCACCTCCCCTCGGGATACAATGCGGAACTGAAATCTAATGTATTTTTGTGGATTCATATATAGAAAAGACGGCTGACCTGAACCAAGTAAAGTGTATCAAGGACGATAATGGTGAAGTGTTGGTCGAAGAGGGTGTCTAGTTGGACACCCTTTGCAAGAAAAATTACAAAAAATATATATATATATATAGGTCAAATCTTACTTTATATTGATATTACACCCTCCAAAACAATAAAGAACAGTAGCTCAGTGGCAAAGCTAAGTTGCTCGGAATCTCCAAAAATGTTGCCACATCCGTGTCGGATCCTTCAAACATATACTATTTTTGGAGGATCCGACACGCACCCATTGACATTTTTGAAGAGTCCGAGCAACATAGGGCAAAGGTGCGACAACATGTGCAGGATGTCCAAGTTCAAATCCTCGCACCTGCATTTTTTTTTTTTTTGTTTTTTTGAGAACGTAACAGTCTTGTATTATATTCCAAAAAAATCAAACCTGCCACAACTTGTTACAGGTTTACTAATTACAAATAAAAGGAGAGTATCAGGAAGATCTTCAATCCTAAATAAACAAAAATTACAAGGTGCCTAAAGCATTCATTACTGATTCTAGATCTTCCATATACTCCTGTTTACACCAAAAATGAAATAAAACCAAGCAATTCATCTTCATCTTCTGGATGCTGTTACTTTTGTTCTGGAAGCATCTGAGGTTCCTCTCTTTCCACACAGACCACCAGATACAGGTGGGGATGATCTTCCATCTTTCTTTATGACCAGAAATGTAGGCAAAGCTACTCCATATCTTCAGGGCCTGGACAATATTTCTTGGCATCACCCAAAAAAGGTCCTTCCAATTGATGAAAATGCTCCACAAAATATTAGTGATCCTACAGTGAAGAAAGAGGTGATTGACTGTTTCAGCCTCTTCTCCACACAGGAAACACCTAGGGCTCAGGTGGATACCCCTTTTCATGAGGTTCTCCTGAGTCAAAACAGCCTGCTTTGCTAGTAGCCAAGTGAAGCAGGACACTTTAGGAGGTATTTTAACTTTCCAGATAAGTTTCCATGGCCAGCCAGTAACCTAATGGGTGAAAGAGTTTGAACTTTTTGTAAGCTTCCTTCACACTAAAATTTCCGTTGCACTTATGATTCCAAAACAATCCATCTTGGGAGGTAGAGGTTCCTTTGAATTGTTCAAGGATTCCAAAGAAATCTACTAGTCTTTGGATCTCCCAATCATTTAGGGGCCTTCTAAAACTCAAATTCCATCCCTGATTTGACCAAACTTCTGCCACAGTGTCTTTTTGTTGTTGGTTCAGAATGTAGATATCTGGGAAGAGGGTTTTTAGAGAGCCTTGTTCTAACCAGCTGTCCTCCCAGAAGGAGACCTTCATGCCATTTCCAATTCTAATGTTGCAATTTTCTCTTAATTTTGGCCAGAAATTTCTGATGGCCCTCCAGATGCTAGTTCCATAAGTACTAGTGACCATTTTGGTAGACCAGTGGTCCTCCATTTCATACTTCTGCTTGATAAGTTCTTTCCATAGTGCATGTTCACTGGAAGCTAGTCTCCATAGCCATTTCATCATAAGGCTTTGGTTCTGAATCTTCAAGTTCCTTACCCCAAGACCTCCTTTTTGTTTGCTCCCAATCAACTTATCCCACTTCTTCAAGTGGAATTTCTTAGTGACACTGTTTCCTTCCCATAGGAAATTCCTCCTTATTGCATCAAGTCTGTTAATGACCCTATCTGGGATAGGAAAGATAGACATCATGTAGGTAGGCATGGAGTCGAGAACACTATTGATGAGAGTGAGTCTCCCACCAAAGGAGAGATATTGACTCTTCCAATTCACCAATCTTCTTTCACACTTCTCGACCACCTCATTCCAGATTCCTGAAGACTTGCTTTCTGCTCCTAGTGGCATGCCCAAATATACAGTTGGTAATTCGCCAGTCCTCCCCCCAAGTGTACCAGCCAGAGAGGTTAGATTGGTGACCTCATTCACTGGGTATAGGAAGCTTTTTTCCCAATTGATATGTTGTCCTGATATGGCTTCAAATAGCACGAATATGACTCTGAGAACGTGATGAAAACCAGAGTATCATCAGCATATTGTGAGTGTGTAATCTCCATGTCACAACCCACCCTATTTGATACTCTGAAGCCCCTCAACCATAGTTTCTCTTGAGCAATCTTCAACATATCATTGAGTCCCTCCATAGCTATAATGAATAAGAAAGGAGACAGAGGGTCTCCTTGTCTTAATCCTCTCTGTGAAGAGAAGAAACCTGTAGGAGAGCCATTGATTAGAATAGAATATTTCACAGTACTGATGCAAAACTTTATCCATCTCACCCATCTACCACCAAAACCTCTTTTGGATAAGGTCTCCAGCAAAAAATTCCAGTTGAGATGGTCATATGCTTTCTGAATGTCCAGCTTGCATAAAATGCCTGGCACCTTGCTTCTAATCCTAGAATCCACACATTCATTAGCCATCAAAATAGCATCCATGATCTGTCTTCCTTTAATGAAAGCAAGTTGTTGTGTGTCCACTAGCTTGTGCATAACCTTTTTAAGCCTCTCAGTAAGCACCTTAGAGATTATTTTATACACACTGCCAATTAAGCTAATGGGTCTAAAATCTGTGAGTTTTTTTGCACCCATCTTTTTGGGAATTAATGCCACATAGGTGGAGTTGAAGCTTTTCTCAAAGAAACCTCTCTCATAGAAATTTTTTACTGCAGCAATGACTTCCTCTCCAACAACCTCCCAACAGTGGGCATAGAAGGCCATGGTGTAACCATCTGGACCAGGAGCTTTGTCTCCAGCACAAAGCTTTACACACTCCCATATCTCTTGGTTCTCAAATTCCCCCTGTAGCATCCTATTGTCTTCTTCAGAAATTTTGTGCCCTTCCCTGCAGCCACCAAAGGGTCTCAAAGTCTCAGTTTCAGAATATAGCTTCTGGTAGAAGTCTATGATTTCTTTTTTTATTAACTCTGGATCTTTGATTGCTTCACCATCCACATTTAATTCGTCAATGTTATTGTATCTCCGGTGAGAGTTTGCAGTTTTGTGAAAGAACTTCGTGTTCTTATCCCCCTACTTCAACCAATTAACCCTAGATCTTTGTCGCCAAGATATCTCCTCAAACTTTGCTAAATTTTCAAACTCTATAAGGAGATCAGCCTTCAGTTAAATCTCATCTTCATG
This sequence comes from Solanum stenotomum, assembly GCF_019186545.1. Lineage (NCBI taxonomy): Eukaryota > Viridiplantae > Streptophyta > Magnoliopsida > Solanales > Solanaceae > Solanum > Solanum stenotomum. Next base: position 9,862,407 of record NC_064287.1, read on the forward strand.
AAGAGCTCTTTGATCTTGCACTTCTTCTAATTCTGCAATTTGATTGAGAACATTCTGTTTCTGAGATGCTAAGTTTCCTTGGGAAGTTTTACTCCATTCCCTCAACTTATCCTTAAGAGCTTTCAGTTTGAAAGCTAGGATAAAGTCTGGCCTCCCTTCACATACTATAGAGCTCCACCATTCCTTCACTCTATCCACGAAACCCTCTGTCTGTAGCCACCAATTTTCAAATTTGAAATAGGACCTCACAGGTTTCCAATTCCCACTTTGAAGCATTATGGGATTATGGTCAGAGGTAACCTTGTGCAGTACTGTTTGTTTGATGTTTCTGAATATTTCATCCCATTCATCAGACAAAAGAAATCTATCTAATTTGGATGCTGTGTCATGCCTGTCCCCTTTCCTCCAAGTATACTTGCCCCCTACTAGGTGGGGATCCAACAATCCCATGTCCTCAATAAAGTCAGATAGATCTGTCATTGCTCTAGATATCCTAGAGCAATTCTTCTTTTCAAATGGGAATCTAGTTGTGTTAAAATCTCCGCATACCACCCACGGACCATCCAATAAACCTCTAGCTGAGCCAACTTCCCACCAGACTTCCTCTCTTTCTTCCCTACTATTTGGAGCATAAATGCCTGTGAGAAACCAAATTAAATCTTGGTTTATCCCAGTGAGCTTACATGTAATTGAGTAAGCTCCTAGGCTGCTTACTTCCCCTGACCACACTCTCCCATCCCACATAATTAAAATACCACCTCTGGTTCCACTGGCTTCCAGTTGGCAGTATTTGACCCATCTGTTGGCCCATAAATCTTTCACGAAGCTCCCAATCTCTCCCTCAATTTTCGTCTCTTGAAAGCAATAAATGTCAGCTTTCCAACTATGAATTAAATTCTTGATTATACTCCTTTTGCTCCCCTGGTTCAGACCCCTCACATTCCATGATATGATGTTGACTATCATTGATCACCTGAGATGGTGTATCCCCCCTTACTTCTTGTTCCATTGCTTCTGAAAATGCTGCCACATTCCAAGCTCTTCAGTTCTTTTGCCCCTTTGACTGCTGAAGTCAATTTAGCAATTTCCTTCCCCGTATCATTGTTGATCTGCCTCATACTGTCGATCTTCATAAATAGCAATGTTGCTTCCTCTTTGCATCCCTTAATGTCAACACCAAAATCTTTGGCGAACTTAAGTATATTCTGGTGAATCCAGATTGACATGTCAAACTCTGGGTCATCTTCTTCCTCCAGATTCTTTTGATTTAAGGGAACTGCTTCTTCTATAGAAATCAGACTGGAATTATTTTCCTTGAGCCTTTGTGGGGTACACTCTTGCGTGCAAATATTATCCAGGGCTGTATTTTCCTGGGGTCATATTTACCATCTCTCTCCCTTCTCTCTCCTCATGAATCTTCTCCGTGATATTCATCCTTGGCGTCTGCCCTGTTTCTAGCTCTTCTGGACAATTTTGAAAAATTGCGGTGGAGGAGATATTGTTTGCTTCAAGTTCTATCATAAACGGATCAATTAAAAAAGATGGGCCACTTTCTTTTGTTTGTTCCTTTAAAATACTTTGGGACAGCAGATCTGGGCCCAACTTCCTCCCCTTGTGCACCAGCCTATTTCTCTTAAAAGGAGACATTAATTGAATCTCGGGCGCACGTGTTCCTACACGTGAGGTATCAGCTGGCAATTTTGAAATTGCAGGGTCATAGGACGACCCCACGTGACCTGACACTTCTGTAAAACCTAAAAGTTTTTCATTCACCTTAGGGACGGTCCTTTCAGTAGACCGCTGGTCCTTGAAAAGCACTACTCTGCCTTCATCGGCGATAATTCTCGCCAGCGCCTCTACCCATATCTGTACCTTGAAAGTCAACCCTTCGTGTACCAGTTCTACGAAACTCGGAACATCGTCTCAATCTCCTCTTATCTTCAATCTCGCCCATTTAAGATGATTTCGCAACTCAGTTTCTTCCTCAGTTTGAATCCAACCACCACAGAAGTTTCCGATCTCACAGAAAACTTTTTGGGACCAAAGTTGAAGGGGTATGCCCACTACCCTTATCCATACTTGGTTCAACCTTTCAGATGTGGCGGTTGAGGTCGGCGACCACCATTCCAGAGAAAATTTATGATATTTCCAGAACCATTCCCCACTGATAGTATGGTCTGCAGCGGTTTTATTTGGCAACTCAAAGAGAAATCTGTTGTGACTCAGCTCATATATGTTGATGCCATGATAATGTTTCCATGAACTCACAACCCACCAACGGACCTCCGACAGAGTGACATTGGGGATCTCCTCCGGGAGACTTCCGACCACACTTTTTTCTAGAAGTTCGTTCTGGCTCTTTGTTGTGACCTCAGAGATAATAATCGAGTTCCCTTTTTGTTGAATCTTTGCAGCATTTATTTCTCTTGTTGTCCATTTATTATTCCTGACAGAATCAGAATACAATAAACCCTCCTCTGTTTTCCTGTGAACCACCTTAGATATCTTTTGAGCCTTTGCATTTATGAATCTGGTTATTTTAGTTGATATGTCCATCCAACCGGAATTTAAAGACCACTCTGGAATAAAGATGACGGCTCTCCTCTTCCCCTGTGTTTTTATGATACTAATATACCTTCCATCTTTATTGAAATTCTTTGAGCAGAAAAATTTTGTGGAGTGATCCCATACCTTCCATCTACGGACAGAGTTGCCTTGATCCTTCGAAGCTTCCTTAAGGGCATAGACAAGCCACTCCATTGTCTTCTGGCTCACAGTCATTCTTGTCACCCTATTTCGCCCTCTCTCTACCCAGTCATACCAAGTTTCTGCTTTGGAGACTACCCTTGTGATGTCATAGGATTTGAAACCCACCGCGAAGTAGATGGTATCATCTACCATGGTGGGTGTTCTGAAAGAAAGGGGGAAAGAAAGAAAGGATTTGGAAGAAAAAAAAGGTGGAAAGGAATTCCCACCTGCATTTTGTTTAATGTGATCTGCTTTAAAATTTTTAAGTTATTAAAAAACGAGATACTTTGACGTGGATAGAGCAGTAGCTCAGTGGCAATACTGTAGAAAAATCTGTTGGTCACTCAAGTTCTATTCCTCATGGCCACTTTTTTTCTATTTTGGCTTTAATTTACCTATCCATAGTTTGGACTTTGGACACCCTTCACAAATTTTCTGGCTACGCCACTAGGCATATGTATTCCCACAAGCTCTTGAATGAAGAAGGGAATAGAAATATCGTTTCCGGGAGTTGGAGCATTTCGAGATTCATAGAGAATTTGGGTATTGTAGGTACATACAGGCTTCGGAGGTTAAGTGGGTTATTCGTAAGATGAGAAGGGGAAGAGTGACTAGGCTAGACAAGACCCCAATGGAGTTTTGGAAGAACGAAAGTGAGGCAGGTATGGAGTGGCTGGCTCACTAAGTTGCTTAATGTCATTTTTCGGACGGCTAGAATGTCAGAAGAATGAAGGTAGAGTACAATGATGTCGTTGTACAAGAAACAAGGGCACTATTCAACATTATAACAACTATAGGGGTATCAAGTTGCTAAGTTATACTATGAAAATTTGGGAAAGGGTGGTCAAAATAAGAATAAGGACGGGTGTGTCTATATCCAAAAACCAATTCGGCTTCATGTTGGGACGATAGACTATAGAAACCATTCACCTTATAAGAAGATTGTTGGAGCAATAAAGGGATAGGAAGAGCCTTACACATGGTATTCATCAACTTAGAAAGGACATATGATAAAGTTCCTAGGGATGTCCACTGGAGATGTATCGGTAGATTATATTAGGGCAATTAAAGACATGTACAAGAGAGACAAGACCCTAGTTAGAACTTGGAACAGTGGGAGGTGACTCAGAACAATTTTATGTCATGATAGGATTGAACCAGGGGTCATCCCTTAGCCCATTTCTATTTTCCTTAGTGATGGATGAATTGACATGACCTACTTAAAAGAAGGTGTCATGATGCATGTTATTTACATGTAACACAGTGTTGATAGATGAGACGCGCAACAAAGCTAATGACAGAAAGGAAGTTTGGAGACAAATGCTAGAATCTAAAGGTTTTAAGTTAAGCACCACTAAAATAGAGTACCCAAAGTGCAAGTTAGTGACATGACACATGAGGCGGATGTGGAAGTGAAGATCGATGCACAAGTCATACCCAAAAGAGGAAACTTCAAGTATCTTCGAGTCCATAATCCAAGGAGATGGGGAGATTAAAGATGATGACACATATCGTATTGGAGCGAGGTCAGAAAAACAGAGGCTTGCATCTGGGGTACTATGCGATAAGAATGTGTCGATAAGACTTAAAGATAAGTTCTATAAAGTGGTGGTTAGACCAACATTGTTGTATGCGGCAAAGGGTTGGCAGTCAATAACACCCATGTTCGAAAGATGAATGTAGCGGAAATGAGGATGCTCAAATGGATGTATTGACACACTAAGAGAGACATGATCAAGAACGATGGCATCCGTGGAGAACAAGATGAAGAAAGCGAGATTGAGATGGTTCGAACATGCGAAGAGGAAGTGTGCTGATGTGGCAATTAGGAGATTTGAGAGATTAGTTGTAACAAGAGTTAGGAGAGGTAGAGGTAACCCGAAAAAAATACTAGGTGGGGTGAGGGGTGATTAGACAAGAAATGATACTATCTATTGCTTCATTTTGCTCTATGTCTTGATATGTTGTTGTTATCTTTTTCTTGCTGCCCTTCTCCAAATATCTTCTCTTTTTTGAGTTGAGCGTCTATCAAAACCAATCTCTCTATACACAAAAGTAGAGTAAGGTCTACGTACATCTTACCCTCCCCAAACCTCACTTGTGAGATTACACCAGGCATGTGGCTTATACTTTTTGTCATGTTTCCGCAACAAAATTCAAACTACAAGTCTACTATTTGCATTATCTAAATGCTACAATCATAAAATAATGAATATTTATCATTGTTACTATCTAATCTATCTAATCACACAGTAAGATAGATGCTAGAATAGTCTAGTCTTACATGAATATCTGAATATTTAAAAGCCATATCCAAATGGACAACCTACCCGTACCGACGGAAAAAGGAAATTAACTATGAGGCAAGGGAAGTGACAAATTTCAGGTAAGAAGCTCAGATAAAAAAGGTAGAAGGAATCTATAAGAGTGGAACGGAGGATAAGGGATTTCCAATTCTTTTATTACAACAATTTAATTATAGGGATATGGGGCTGAAGTAGAATATTGAAAAATTAAGGTTAAAGAATTTTTTTTTTGATGACCGTGGAGTGTGGGTCAGCTTTCGTGCACCGAACCTCGACTAATTCCACAGGATACCTTCCACCTCCTACCAGCAACATGTATCATGTAACTCTGTCCACCAAGGCTAAAACAGATGGAAAGAATCACCTAGTGTTTTTTGTCTCCACGGAGTTTTGAACCTGAGACCTCAGGATTCACAACCACGTCATTGACCACTAGGCCACACCCTTGGTGCAAAGAATTGAAAGGCAAAACTTCTAATAAACCCAAAATCCCAATCCAAGTCTTCCCCTCATTTTTTCATATATAGGTCCCCATTGCCTTCTTCTCTCTTCTATGCTCTATATTCTTCCTTCTTCGAAAATCGAAGGTGCAATCAACATTATTTTATCAACCTTCAAGTTCCCTTCAAAGACAACTTTATTTTCAAGGAAATTTCATTTTATTTTCTCATATTTTCTAGGTTTGAAGTATATTTCTCTTTTCTCTTATTACTGTTGTTAGCGTAGAGAAGGACCCCAATAGATTCTTCAATCGTTCTCCTTTGTTGTGTTATTATTTATGTTGGTGAGAATGAAGAAGCCAATAGATTCTTCAATTGTTCCCTTTTTGTGTTATTATTCTTATTGGTGTGACAAGGAACCAAACAGATCTTCAAGTGTGATGCATCTGATTTTGGAGAAACTCGTGATGTATACATATTGAAACAGAACTTGCACAATTTCATGTAAACAATAACGTATTTCCTAACAATCTCTCTACCCCCACAAATGGTAGGGATGAACTTTGGTATTTCCTACCCTCCCCAGACCAACTTGTGGGATCACAATGGGTATGTTGTTGTTAACAACATATTTCCTAAGCAACATGTGGTTGTTTATACATTGAAATTGACTTGCACAGGCTTCCTGCATTAACAACCAAATCTTTCTTTAAAAGCATGTTGTTTACACATTGAAACTGACTCACACAAGTTTCATTTGTAAACAACTACAAGTTATAAATTATACCATATATTTACTAGTTCATGTGTAAATAACAACATATTTATCAAACAACATGTTGTTTACATATTGAAATGGAAGTTGCACGGGTTTCATGTTTTAACAACAATATATGAAGACATTTAACTTTGGGGGAAATATTAATTGGTTGTATTAGTTTTTGTGTAAACAAGCAAATATTGTTTAAACAACCTGTAGTTATTTATAACTTAGAGAACACTATTCATTTGTTGTGTTGTTGACGATTTTGAGATGATTTATGTATGAAGATAAAATGACAAAGAAAAAACAGTCATTTGTTGCTTATAAAAGAAGGCCTTGAAAAAAAAAGCTAGGACAACAGAAGAAGAGTCTCCTCTGGTCGAAGATGCATATAGGCTCCAAATAGCTCAGCTAACAGAGGAAGAAAAACAAATAATAAATGATCAAGTAATTGATGAAGTGGTAGAGGAAAAGGGATCCTGACACGTCAGAAAAGAAAAAAAGAAAATCAAATAATGGTGAAGAAAATCAGGAGAATGATGAAGAAGAAGAAATGATCTCGTCAGTTTATTTTTTGATGAAGTGTGATCTCGTCAGTTTATGGTTCAGCCTAGAGAAGAAGAAAGTGTAGAAGATGAGAGTTCAACCGTCAACGACTCAAGAACAAGAAAATGAAAGTTGTCTTCGAAGGGGAACTTGAAAATGAGAGAAAGAATGAGTTCTTTTGAGTATAACCATTGAAAACCACTGGCCTGACTAATCCAGAGTCAAGAGAACCAAAGCACAAGGAGTTGTGTTTCTTTTATGCAATTCTTAAATATATAAAAAATTTGTTTGAAAAACCTAAGATACACTAACTCTAATATTCGAATAATACGCGAGCCTAAAGAGAAGAGAGTTCAGTCTACGAAGGGTTCGGGTTATCAGTCTGGATCAGTTCCACGCAGGCCGCAGAGAAAGAGACAAGGAGGAAGAAGGAGGCACTACGGGAAGAGCATCCAAGACGCGCTAAGGCAAAGGCATAGAATAATAATAATTTGTAAGCTAAAAAGAAGCCTCACCACTACCCCCACCACAAATTACTTCCTAGTTAAAATAGAGATCAAAAACAGAACAACCATATATTCATATTATTATGGAGAGAAGTTGAGAATGACAATAGACCAAATATATCAACAATTTATGGTGAACAACAATATGACTAGCAAACAATTGAAGCTCAAAAAGGGCACTTGCACAACAACTCCACAAGCATATAAGAAGCCTCGAGTTTGAAGTATTTTATATAGCTAAAAACATATAAATATAGCACCCCAAAAGGGTGTGGCACAGTGATCAATGAAACGTTTCATGTTCAAAACAAGGTGATTTCTCCATATATTTCCTAGTCTGGATGGACAGATATATGTTGTTGCAGGGCACAAAAAATAATAATAAATTAGATGAATTGACTCGGATTTCTTTCACAAAATGGAGAATCAATAAATTTGTAGCCGGAAAAAAAACCTAGAAGTCTGTTTCGTTTCTTTCTACAAAGACACAAAAATCAAACAAAATAATACGGATATAGCTATTAAAATTCGACCCAACATATACATATATGAAGAAGAAAAAATTGAGAATCATACCGCCATGAGTATAAGGTTTTGGAGAAAGAGAGAGAGGAAAATCCCTTTATTTGTTGGATTGATTCGTTTGTGTATAGAAAGGAGGAAAGAATTTTTCTCTCTCTGTATGTAAAGAAGGAAATGGAAAATGTTAAGAGAGAACCAAAAAGAGGTGAAGAGAAAGATGTACAGTTGGCTTTAAAACTGGGCCACTCTTCTTTGGGCCCACACTCAACTTTCAAATTCCTTTTTCTCATTTTTTTTTTAAAAAAAAAAGGGCAAACAAACGTTTTTTTTTTGTGTTTTCAAAACTATAGTCCATAATTCGATAAATAATGTGTGTGTGAGAGAGACGTATTTAGATACACTTATTTCGAATATATGTGAAATAGATAATGTAATTATTTGAACTTAAAAATGAAATGTAATTAATATGTCAAAATTTTAGAAGTAAATCATGTGTCTAATGACTTACCATTTTTAAGTAAAATCATCATTTTTTGAGTTATATCTTTTATTGAAAGATAATCATTTTTTCAATAATAGATATAGCTTTGTAGTTAAAGTATTCATACCGTATATACTAATTTAATCTATACTTGTTTGTTTAGTTATGAAAACCACCTAATTACACAAACATTATACTTTGTTTGACAGTGTTGTTGGGAGCTCAAAAATTCTTAGTTTGAAAAAAAAAATAGTGTTTTTTTCTTTGAAAACCTAGGTGTTTGGCAAACCATAAAATTGTTTTTCAATGAAAGCATAAGTAGTTTTTCTATAATTAGGAAGAAACTAAAAAGTTTTGCTTCTTAAAAAAGCAGGAGCAGAAGCAAAAAAATATTTTTTTTCAAGATTAAAATATCTCTTGCATAGATACATATTTACCAATTTATCTCTTATTAGTTAATTAGCATATCTCATAAGTTTGGTCAAGATTTATTTAAGAATTTTATTTTTTTATTTTTATATAGTAAATTGTATGTTTTATTTTACGTTATGCATTATTATTTTATTTATTATTTTTCAAGATAAAAAATAACAATTAAAGATTTCAGCCCTTCAAAAAAAAGGTAAATATTGATTGAAAATTTAAATGTGTACATTTTAATTTAATAAAAAATAAATTAAATTAAAATAAATATTTAAAATAATTTTAATATTAAAAGTTCATTGATAGTTGCTTTTTTTCGTAATTTGACTCTCAAAAGCATTTTTCCTTAAAATTAAAAAAAAAAACTAGTGAAACACAATTTGCTCATGAAAAACACTTTTCAAATGAATTAGTCAAACACAAATTGCATTTTTCAAAAATATTTTTCTGAAAAACTATTTTTTTTTTAAATGCTTCTGAAAATAAGCAATTTTCAACGGTAATGTCAAACAGACTCCAATATAGATATCACACCTAGGTTTGTTTGGACATGTTAATTTTCACTTTTTTCAATAAAAAATACATTGTTTGAGAAGTGAAATTTTTATAATTGATATATATAAGACTAATTATTATTAGTTATGACATTATTCTTTATCTTTCAATTTTAACATTAAACAGTTACGGGATATAACATTTTGTTAAATTAAAAAAAGTTAGAAAAAGCAGAATATAAATTAACAAACAAATTAAAAATAGTAATGATAATTAATAATAGACATAAAATAAGGAGAGTCATAATAAAAAGAATATTTATTTTCCTTGTTTACATTTGTCTTTCCTCTCACCTGTTAATTGTCTTTCAAAATAGATTTTTTTACAAATTTTTTCTTACTCAATATTTTCTCTATTTTTCTCTCTCATCTCCAAACAGTGGTCATCACTGTATAGAATTTGACATTAATTACAGAAATCTCACCTTTTAGTTTACTTATTACCATTATTCTCTATAAGTTTTACAAATCTCCAAAATCCCTCATTTTCACGCATCAGATTAGTATATCTCGCGCATCAGATTAATGTATCAGCGCATCAGATTAGTGTATCTCACGCATCAGATTGGTATATCATGTATAAAATGTACATCAAATTAGTGTATCATGTATAAAATGTAATGTATCTTACTTAACGATTAGCGTATCTCGCACATCAGATTAATGTATCAGCGCTTATATAATTGTATCCGTTTGAGGGATTTCTGTAATTATAAACTTTTAAGGGATAGATTGTAATTTTACCTTAAAAGTATATGATTTATGTAATTTGCCCTAGAACTTGTCCTTCTAGTTTTATACCAACAAAACGGTAAAAATGATATGAAAATAAAAGGCACAATTTTTAATTTTATACGAAAAGAACTGCATAACATTCTATTAGCAGTGGATAATCTTCTAATATTTTGAAGTCTAAAAAGTCAAATCTATTTATAATTAAAGAGTGTTTACAATTAATTTGTTTGAAGTTGGTATGAATAACCAATGTCACTCTTGGTATGAAATTGATAATCTAAGTTCATGCAATTTATTAATAAAACTGAATAAAAAAATTATTCATTTTTATTATTTATTTATTATTAATATTTTGGTCAATCGTTGAATAAAATGAATTGAAAGGGAAATCATTTCGCCCTTTTTTTTATTTTTTTATTTAATTACACGTCGTTATACAACAAGAATTATTGACAAAAATTCTTATATTTAAATTGTTGAGCTAATAGCCCGTTGTGCGAGCCTCCTACTGGGGGCCCGCTATGCCAAAAGCGAGAGAAACCCCATCCTTCTCTTTCCTTTTTTCGCCCCCATGTCACCACACGGGGGAACATAGGGACGTAAAAAAGGGGATCCTATCAACTTGTTCTAACCTAGGATAATAAGCTCATGAGCTTGGTCTTACTTCACCGTCGAGAAAGGAAAGAAGACTTCCATCTCCAAGTTTAACTCAGACGAGCTTCCTTCTGCCTTTGCACTCGAGGGCCAATCTCCGTCCGGCCCCGAGGAAACCTTTGCACGCCTCCATTACCTTTTGGGAGGCCTACGCCCCATAGAAACTGTCTACCTAAGACTGTCCCTTGGCTTGGTGGTGAATGGTAGACACGCGAGACTCAAAATCTCATGCTAAAGAGCATGGAGGTTCGAGTCCTCGTCAAGGCATAATATTGAGAATGCTCATTGAATGAGCATTCTCAATAAGAGAGCTCGAATCGAATCGGTATATCAATACCGATTCGATCCGAGCTCTTGGAATTGGAATAAATTCGACAGCGGATCGCGAAATCATGGTGATATTCTCTATCTAATGAATGGGGAGTCCTCTTTAAAATCGTCTGCCCGTAACCCAGCAGATAAAGTACATTACATAGTCCAGGGATTGGTGACTTACCCATTCAGTGACTTTGGCACTAGACGTTCCCAAAATGGGGACTAGCCGGATCTGGTGTATCATAAGGGATTTGCTTTTTCTATTGATTCCTGTGGATTGGATAAAAAACAATTCTTGAATGAGGCCAGGGATGAATCGAAAAAGAAATCTTTATTGGTTCTACCTCCTATTTTTTATGAAGAGAATGAATCTTTTTCTCGAAGGATTAGAAAAAAATGGGTCAAGATCTCCTGCTGGAATGATTTGGAAGATCCAAAACCAAAAATAGTGGTATTTGCTAGCAACAACATAATGGAGGCAGTCACTCAATATAGATTGATCCGAAATCTGATTCAAATCCAATATAGTACCTATGGGTACATAAGAAATGTATTGAATCGATTCTTTTTAATGAATAGATCCGATCGCAACTTCAATCTCATTTTTCAATTATTCAACCATTTCATTTTACCAAGTTCAATGTTAGCCAGATTAGTCAACATTTATCTCTTTCGATGCAACAACAAGATCTTATTTGTAACAATTGATTTTGTTGGTTGGTTAATTGGTCACATTTTATTCATGAAATGACTTGGATTGGTATTAGTCAGGATACGGCAAAATCATTCTATTAGATCGAATGAGTACATTCGATCTAATAAGTACCTTGTATTAGAATTGAGAAATTCTATGGCTCGGATCTTTAGTATTCTCTTATTTATTAACCGAAAACTTGTATGAAATTGGTATACTATATATAAAAAAACACAATTACTAGTTACAATTGGTTTGAAATTCACATTATTTCGAACGGATCTGATATGAATCAGTGTTTAATTTTGACATGAAATTGACATAGAATTATACATAATAATAGTAGTATGAAATTGGTATATTGTTAGTTCCTATTAAATAATATTTACATAATAATGGTGTGACGTTATATTCACTCTTGGTATGAAATTGATATAGTATTGACAAAAAATGTGTATGCAATTGGTATACTATTTATATAACAAATACAATTACTAGTTAGAATTGACTTGAAATTGGTATTCTTTTGAAAAAAAAATCTGAAATATATTCGAACATTGACTGAAATTATTATAACAATACTGAACTTTGAATATTACCTTTTACCTCTGTACTATTTAAGAGTATATTTTAAAGATATATATGTGCTCACGTGAACATCATAAATATTGCATCATTATAAATAGTAATGTGTCCACATTGATACATATATACCTTTAAAATACACTATTAAATAGTGCATGGAGGTAAAATATTCTCCATCAAATTTAGTATCGTAACAACAATTTCGATCAAAATTAAAATATTTTACATAGGCTTTTCCCTATTCTTTCGGTACGAATAACCAATATTTACTTTTGGCATGAAATTGACATAGAATTTGCCCTTCTTAGACTTGAAAATTTCGAATCATCTTTCAATGTTGCTCTTTTTTTCAATGGATTCAAAGACTCACCCCTGTTCACATTCTTTGATATTTTTGGAACAAATTGCAGAAGAAAGACGAAAACAACTTCAATTTCAGTTACCAAATACACTTGAATTAACTAGAGCAAAATCTTATTTTTCAATCTCCATTGCTTGTGCAGCTTTAGCTTTGGCTGATGGAGTCATCCCTGTCTTCAATTTTTTCTTCCCAACTTAAAATCCATTTGCACCTTTTTTCTTCTTGTCCTTACCATCCACCTTCATCTTGTTTTATTTTTTTGCTTGTAGCTTCTCTTTCTCTTCTTTTTCCCTCCGAAGCTGTTTTTTCGCTCGACCCAAATAATTTTTCTTCAACATTTTGCTGGTAACGGTGGCCGCTCTAAGATTTTCTTGCTTCTTCTACAAACAATACCTTAAAACCTCATAAAATTTCAATTTTTTTGTTTTAGGTGTATGAAGAACTTTTGCAGGGGTTTTACTTTGAATGGAGAAAAGGAAGAGAATAACAATGGAGAAGTTGAAGCAAAAAAGTAACTATGGATAAACAGAGAAATGTGGGTATGTGGGAGTAGGGGTGGGCTGTGATAATAAGTTAAGAAAATCCTTGAAAAGTCTTAATTAATAATAGTCAATTGATTTTCTCTCATTAATGTTATTTCTCTCACCTATTAATTATAATAATATTATATAATTGATTAATTAATTAATAAATTAAAATGATTTGTTAATACTTGTAATTATTTATAAGTGATAATAAAAAAAAGTAAATATAAAGACTGTAATATTAACCATTAAATCGATGTGTGGAGTGATTTTCCATTTGAAAATGAGCATATTGACCATAAAAATATTCAAATACAGTCCTTTGAACACCCGAAACCTTATTTTCATCTGTTCATTTTTTAATTTACTCTAAAAAAAAATTTTTATAAAATAATCTCATAAAAATTATATTTCATGTTTTTAAAAAGTACATTCAAATTCTAAATATGTATTTCAAAAAATATGAGCAAACACAATTCCAATTTGAAAAATTCAAATTGAAGTGTTCAACCATATTTCGATGTGAAATTTGAATTTTTTTTTATTGTTTTCAAAGTGAAAATGATATTTTTTGTGAGTAATTTGATGCGAAAAAAGTGAACACTTTGTTATTATTTTTCAAATTCTTAAAAAATTTGAAATTTAACATCAAGTTGAATCATGAATTTTTATGGTCAAACATGCAACTCCGGAAAGAAGTGAAAAAATATCTTTGGCCAAACAAACAAGTCCAATTTCTCACTTCAGTCAATAGACATTGCTCTGTATAGTTAAAAGCAACACTTTTATCCAAAAATATAAAAATACACAACTATTTATTTATAAAATTAATTTTTATCAACTTTAGGCGTCTTGTCATAAGATTTGGAAGCCACCAATTAACCTGTATCTTATTCATGTTAAATATAAACGTATCAAATATTTTATCTAACCCGTTTTCGATCCGACTAGCTGCTTGCCACTCCTAATGTATAAGTTGAATAACAAACTCTATAACAACCTTTGGAAACTCTACAACTTTTAGGGAAGTAATCACTATTGCATTTATTTATATGTGAAGAGTACAATTGCTTGAAAGAAGACAGAAAAATTTCACAATCTTCACTGCTTGAAGACACCAACCACTCAATCTAATTAATCCATTGAAGCTCCACCTCTTGTAACTAAGCTTGCAATACTCACCTGCAATCAAATTAGCAACTTACATAAGAAAACATTTGCAAGCAAAATTCTACTTATCGTTCTATTGCTCCGTATAGAAATGAGAGGGGGAAACGATAGAGATGGCACAACGCAATATGATCATAGTGCACAATCACTATTTTCCTTCCTAGAAGTCTAACTCTATGATTTGATTGAAATAGTGAAATTTCAACGTTTGAGAAGCATCAAACATTTGACAACGACTAAGGATATGAGCAACAACTCTCAATGCATGTGGAAGAACGAACAAAGTGTGAATCGTTAAGCTTTGCACCTGAGCTAAACTAATGTTTCATGGTGAATGAGGGGAGAATTGCTAGCTAATAGAGGTGGTTAATTTGTAGGTGCCTAGTTAAAAAATGTATTGTTGATGCTAAAGGTGTTTAGCTATCGGCTAGCATTTCTCCCTGAGCAGATTCCCCTGCTGGATTTTCAAATATATTCATCGAGTTACATACGATTATTACAGAACCACATGAACAATCTAGTTAACATTTTTGTCGCATGGTCATCTCAGTGAGTCTCTTATATTCACTATAAATTCTTCTTGTTCTCACACCACAGCTGTCCCGTTGACACTTTTCAAACATTAATGTCCAATCTATCAACTACATCCTATATAATCCATAAATTTCACTTGAAGTATGGTATGCACTATGCAGAATCATATAGGTAAGATTTCATTCAAATGAATTTCCTATTTTAGGACTTACCAAGGACCAAAGAAATGTATTACATAAGTTCTACAACAAGGGCCGAGGCACCGCCTCCTCCATTGCAAACACCAGCAGCTCCGTATTTGCCATTTTTCTGTCTCAATACCTGCAACATTCCATCGGAAAGATGCAATAATAAACATTTGAAGGCGCCAGTGTTCCTAAGGTTTTGAATTTAACTTTGGTAATAGTAAAGTATTCCGTCTAGTAGTACATACCCCAAGTAGAGTAACCAATATACGAGCTCCACTACATCCAAGAGGATGCCCCAAAGAAACAGCTCCACCATGTACATTAATTTTTTCCTGAAAGAACAATTTGAAAGGATACTTCAAGACCATGATCATTGTTTCTGCGCTAAATTATGTACTGCTAAGCAAATAATAGAAATGTTTTAAGATCCGCCAAACTTGATCTGTATTTGTATGAATGGATAAATCCAAATAGTTTCTCTAAAGAACAGATCCAGTCTAATTTTCTCAAAGTTGAAGAAATTAAGATATTTAGAAGCTCGAGGTAGAGATAGAGAGAGAGCGCTCACTGGATTAAGACCAAGCAGCTTTTGATTTGCAAGAGCTACTACCTGCAAGCAGTGTCTGTTAAGGAAGTATTCAGACAAAAGAAAGAAAGCAAGTTTAAAAGAAATACAAAAAAAAAAAAAGTCATACCGCAAAAGCTTCGTTAATTTCGTAGTAATCAATTTGAGAAGCCTCTAAACCAGCACTTTTGATGGCTTTTGGAATTGCTTTAGCAGGTGAAATTGTAAATAGTTCAGGTTCCTGCACGGTTAGTTGAATTTACACGTCAAGATTGTAAAATTGACAGACATGCCCAAGTGAAAACAAAAACTTGTACATACTCCAGATTCATAGATAAAAGTACCTGTGCAGCATCTGCATATCCTGAGATCTTAGCAATCACGTCTAGTCCAAGTTTTACAGCTTTCTCTCCACTTACTAAGACCAGTGCGGCAGCACCATCACTGTAAAGGGAAATAATTCACTTGCCAATTAATTTTGAAAAAATTTCAAAAACCAGTTATTTCTAATGGATTATAAGAATTGAAGAAATCAGATACTCCTGAGGCAGGTCGAAGATGACATAAAACTACCAATCGCTACAGCCCTAAGGATGCAATGAAGAACTGTACTTTTTTTTTTTTTGAGGAACCGTAACAGATATACTACTTTCGCTATAATTACAAAAGGATAAAATGCATTTAAATTTAGGGTAACACACAACATATTTATAAATGAAAGAATTCAAAGAAAAGGAAATGGTGCATGTAACTCACAAACCTTATGCTAGAAGCGTTACCAGCAGTCACAGTACCATCTTTTTCCTTGAAGCTTGGTCGGAGTTTCCTCAATTTTGCGCCATCAAACTGGCAAGACAGAACAAAATACATGAGAAATGTAAAGCTGACAGCGTTGAAGTTCTATGGCTGGATATATAGGCGTTGTAAAATCTCTGTTGATGTATGTTTAACCTATTTTAACTACCAAGAAAACAAAGTCGTCCCTTTGATCCTCGGGTATTTGAAAGGCATATACTGGCATACTGCACTCGAAAATAAATTCATTCCCTTCTTCAGGTCAAAAAAATGATGCTTGTATTGATACAAAATTTCGCATTCAATTTTCAGAAAATAACTCTTTTTGTTTGCATTCCCATGCGCTCGTCATACTTGATTAGGTTCTTGTGTTGGTAAATTCATTGAACCACCTCAAGGGAAGATGTAAAGGACAAAGACATCTATGGTATTTAAGTTTTGCTTGCAGTATATGTACTCACCTTTCCGGGACCTTCATCCTTATCAACAATGGTGGATGGTTTTCCTCTTCCACCGGGGACTTCAACCTGAAATTGCCCGGAAAATCATTTAAAAGGGTGCACGGAACATTTTTACTTTAGCTATGAGCTATCTATAGCATCGAAGATTTAGTTGTTTTACCGGCACAATCTCCCATGTGAAAGCACCAGCTTCCTGTGCAGCAATGCCACGTTCAAAACTTTGAACTGCAAAGTTATCCTGCAAAAATATTGTTCAGACATAAGCACTTAACTCCTCTTTTTGTTTTTGGAAAGGAAAAGATTGGCCAGACATGCAAACACTTGATAACAAAAGGATGGAACATAGAAATGAGAGAATGGTAGTTTTTCCACAAACGAATAGTGTGATAAACAAGTGACAAAAGAACATAAAGTCGGAATTGTCCAACTTTACGAAACACAGAGAGAGGGAGGAGATGCAGTGTATCACTTGAATCTTTTGTCACAAAAACATCTTTAAATGGTAGAATCGACAACGAAACGCCAAAAACAGTATGCCAGTGTACATCAAAGTCAAATAATGGTTATTGAAGCTATATTATTCACATAAAAAGAAATGTGAAGACAAACCTGATCCTCTCTTGTGATTTTGTGATTCTCAGCACATATTTCAGCACAAACTCCCATACCACAATCATTGTAGACATCCGTCAAACCATCTTTAAGCATTCCATCAACAAGACTATCATGACCTAGACGAGATCCCTTCCTGCAAGGGTGCCAGTTTAGGCCATTAATGAATTGAAGAACAATGTTGATCAGAAGTAGTAAAAAACAAGAACAGAAGTGGGGAGCGACAAGTCTACCACATGGAACAAACTATATGCAATATAAGACCCTGGGGGGAAGGGGGAAGATCCAAAGTGCACATAGTGGAAAGAGAGAAGATCTTGGAAATGACCAAAGCGAAAACATGGAATATTAGAAGTGAAAGGAAAAGAAAGTTAAAACAGCAACACAGGCTCGCTGTTTGAGTGTTCATTAAGTTCGTCGTTACACGTAAGAATAGGACATATTCATGCTAAGATCAAACAAAGGGAGCATGGGCATTAACATTACAATGAATCGTCCCCAAATAGGTATACGACAAACAATTAGGAAAAAGCCATTTAATCTCCTTAAAGTTGTGAATTCAGTAAATTCTTTCCTCTCTTGCTCTCTTTCGCTGAGGGGGAAGGAGGGTGGAAACCTTAAGTCTGAATGGTGCTAAACTTTTGAAGAAAATAAACCTTGCTTCTGCAAAATACTTGGGGACATTAGACATGTTTTCCATTCCACCAGCCACAACAACATCATTGATGCCCAACTGTATACTTTGTGCTGCAAGCATAGTTGCTGCAAAGATATATATAGTAGCATTAAGTTACAAACAAGTCACGTCTCTTGGCCCTTATAGCATTTATATAAATGGGGATAAGGGTTCTCTAGGAAATGATCTACTTATTGCAACTCGACGGTGCACACCTTTCATTCCAGATGCACAAACTTTGTTGACGGTAGTACAAATCACTGTATTGGGTAGTCCTGCACCCAATGCTGCTTGTCTAGCTGGAGCCTGCCCCAAGTTTGCACTGAGGACATTGCCAAAGAAAACTTCTTCGACAAGTGACGGGTCAACATTTGCTCTCTTGATAGCACCTAAAGTTGCATTAAAAAGAGAGATCACTCTATGCCATTTGACAATGATTCTCTATAATGAACAAATTATGTCAAATTAGTGTAGAGTTTTACCAGCAATTGCAATTGATCCAAGTTTAGTCGCTGAAACTGATGAAAGAGAACCAAGGAAGCCACCCATCGGGGTACGGGCAACACCAACAACACAAACATCTGTTCAACAAAAGCATTAAAAATTAAGCAATAATGAAAAACTAAAATCTAAGGAACGTTGTGGTCCTAAAACAGAAAGCAAAAATGTAAATAAGCCTGCTTTTGGTGTCAATTTTATCAGAAAAAGGGAAAACGACAAGCAAATGGTACGAGGAAAAACACTTAATGAAAAAGAAGCTGTTTCTAGGCATTGGATCTCCAGTAGAAACGTCATAATTCAGGTAAAGAAAAAGATGTACTTGCAAAATTTTGACTCTCTAAGATAACAAACATCAAAAGGGCATTTCCACTCTAAAGGTCTTAACTACGAATGCATAATTTGAAAATTTCCACATTTATGATACAAAAGTAAACACTGATTTAATAATATTCTTGAAACATAAATATAAAACTAAAGTTACATCCAACAATTACTTTTAGTTTTAAAGAAAAGCTCAGACAACAAAAACTGAACAAAGTACTCATCTATCTACATGTGCTTCGCTTCACTCCTCGACTGGCGTGAAGACCTATTTCTTATCATGCGATCTTTTAACAACGGTAAACAAAAGCAACAAGAGAAGTGGCTCACATTGAAATTACAATAGTTCGATGCTGAAATATAAAGAAATGAGCAAAAAGAACAAATGCGTTACCTCTAGGCTTGATTGATTCTGCAGTTGCTGGAGCCATCGTGAGTGATATATGTGAATAGTAATCTGTTTTCACCCAAAACAAATAAGAATTCTCTCTATACACAATTATTAATATGTAAAGAAATACAACAACATACTCAATGAAATCCCACAAATTGGGCGTAGGTGGAACAGAAAATTTAGCTACTTCTTAAGGCTATTAAATTCCAATATCTTCTCGCCTCAGCAGCCTGATATCTAGGGCCATCCCCTTTTGGCAGAAAATTGCACCATTTAAACATTGGTTAAAATTATTTTTTATGTAATAAATAATAGACGTTGAACTCCTTTAGCTTCTTCTTGTGTTTAATTTCTATATTTTGAATCTCTCAATGAGAATCCTAGCTCCGCCATTGCAGCCAATATTATTATCATATACTCTATAGTAAAGGTTACTGATGTCTATCATAAACAACCTCTCAACTTAGGTGTTTAAAATCTACGTATACACTATCCTCACCAAACCCCACTTATGAAATTACACCGCATATGTTGTCATAGTAAACGTTATTTATGACACTCTAAATTGATTTTCCTATTTATTTTTAAAAAATTGTGCCTTTCTTTATGCTTGTCCTCTTTCTACAGGATCTATATTACTACTTATTATCATCTCTCTATCGTTCCAATTTTATCAAAAATGTAGCAGACATAACATGAGCTAAAACAAGCTTGAGAATAGAAAAGTGGAAACAAATTCAAAAAAAAAAAAAAAAATCTAAAGAAATAAGATATTAGATCCAAAAAATGATGAACAGAAAGTTAATTGATTTAAAAATACCTTAGGTATCAGATCTAATGAACAAATAAAGAATTGAAAAATTGAAGAAATATTAAGAAATGAAATTGCATGTTGGAAAAATACCTGTATAATTAAAGTTTGGTAGGTGAAACAGAAGAGATTAAAGAGTATGATATGCAAATCCAACAGAAGCGGGAGACTATTTATATACAAACAAAGGGGTG
Organism: Solanum stenotomum; assembly: GCF_019186545.1. Lineage (NCBI taxonomy): Eukaryota > Viridiplantae > Streptophyta > Magnoliopsida > Solanales > Solanaceae > Solanum > Solanum stenotomum. The sequence goes on from NC_064287.1 coordinate 9,882,786, forward strand.
CCGGAGGGAGAAGACAAACGTGGGTATTTTTTTCGATGCTCTAACTTTTGTCTTTTTTTTAATACACACCGTTTTTCTAACGTTATAAAATTAAATTATTAAAAAAATTATAAATTAAAATTATTCTCAGACATAACATAGCTGACAATTATGATCTTAACTTTTGGTGTACACAAGTGGATACTTAAATTTGTATAAAATTGAACATAGACATATCTGTCATATATGACATCCTTCATGGTAATTTTGCATCCTACGTGTATTATGTCATGTAGGACACATGTATTACTTGTTCAATTTTATACAAATTTAAGTATCTACTTGTGCACATTGAAAATCGAAAGGCATAAATGTCAGTTAAAGCCAAGTTAAAGGGCATATGATTAAAAAATAGTTTAAAATATTAAGTAAAGTTGATATAGCTCTAAGGCATAACACATAAATGTGTCATTTAACTTAGTCTCATTATACATATATAACCTCTAATTTTGAGTGTGCATAAATAAACACGTAAACATGTATAAGGTTGAACAAGTACACACGAGTCTTACGTTTTATTCAGGGGGTTCGAAAAATAAAAATATAAACGTGTGAATAAGCTAACAAAATACAATTTCAAGAAAGTACTAGTATATAGTTTATAAGTACAAAAAATCAGTATGGTTAGCAGAGACCTTTTAGCACGTTTGTATTTTCTTGGGTTTAAAAATCTACTCTTTTTTTAAAAAAAAAAAAAAAAGCGTGAAAGATTGGACTAAATGAAGAGAAGGTAAAAAAAAAAGGGAAAAGGACCAAAAATATCCCTGAACCCTGAAGTATAGGAAAAGGTCTAAAAATACCTTCCATCCATCTTTTGGTCTAAAAATACCCTTCTACTCATCTTTTTGGTCTAAAATTACCCTTTCATCCACCTTTTTGCTCACTTATACCCTTGCAACTAACAACCCTCTCTCTTTTTTTTTTAAATACTTATTATGTGTCATTTTCTTATTGAATGAAATAAAAATCCACCTCTATTAATTTTTTCCCATAATTTATCCAAATCAAAACGATATACTTTTCAAGATCCAAAAAATATATTTTTTTAAATCTAGTCATTTCTATTTTCTATAGGTTTTTTCCAAAAAAAAAATTGTTTTAGATAATTAAAATATTTTTAAAAATATTAGTCATGCCACAATTAAAGGGACATAATATATTAATATAAATCCTAAAAAAAGGTTGTTTCAGTTGGTGCACCAGTCCAAGATTTGATCACTAATGATGCGGACGACAAGATTATTAGTCAAAAAAAATTAAATGATCTTTTTTTTTAAAAAAAAGAAGATAGATATTTTTTTAGGATTTATATTAATATATTATGTCCCTGTAATTGTAGCATGACTAGTATTTTTTAAAATATTTTAACTATCTAATTTTTTTTGGAAAAAAGCTATAGAAAATAGAAATTATTAGATTTAAAAATATATATTTTTTGGATCTTGAAAAGATATATTGTTTTGATTTGGATAAATTATGGGAAAACATTAATAGAGGTGGATTGTTATTTCATTCAATAAGAAAATGACACATAATAAGTATTTTAAAAAAAGAGAGAAGGTTGTTAGTTGTAAGGGTATAACTGAGCAAAAAGGTGGATGGAAGGGTAATTTTAGACAAAAAAAGATTAGTAGAGGGTATTTTTAGACCAAAAGATGGATGGATGGTATTTTTAGACCTTTTCCTATACTTTAGGGATATTTTTGGCCCTTTTCCGAAAAAAAAGATGACCACAGTGGGATTCAAATCTGGGACGTGAGGATCAATCTAAGAGGCTATTTATCAATACACTACAACTTACTTCTTGTTTATAAGTAGGTTCAAAATTACAATATCTACATAAATTCAAAAAATTTACTTTATATATAGTGTAATTTTTTGTTAAGGGGGTTCGGGTGAACCTCTGAAGACCATGTGAGTCTGCTCCTGTGTAAGACACAAATTGTCACGTAGGACGTGTATGTCCATTTGTTTAATTTTATATAAATTTATATGTCTACTTATGGACCCCAAAATTGAAGGACATAAATATAAAATAAGATCACGTTAAAAGACCATTATGCCTATATATATTTCTAATTATATGGCAAATGACCTTTAATTTGCAAGATGCTCCTTGTCGATATAAAATAGTTTCGAAGACAAGCCATTAAGAGGAATCTCTATATATATCTCAAGTGCTAAAACTTGTAAATTGGGTGGTATCTATGCACATCTAGCCAGTTCATGCTATATACAAATATGAGAACAAAAACTAAGAAAATATGTCCAATAATTAAAACAATTCTTTTATTTATACTGGTGTCCTTTTATCATATATTTTATGTATATTTTTTTAAAAAAAATAGATCAACAATAAATTAGTTGGATAAACAGTTCTTTAGTCTTTTTGGATGACTTAATTGGCTTGGAGGATGGTCATCCACACAGATGATTCGGGATAGATCCCCCTCAATGTCTTCTGAGTTGAGCATGTCGCATAAGGGCTTGCCTAGTACTGTTTACATCTCATGTATGGTTTGCATGCTATTACACAGTGAAGAATTTATCCAGTGCTCACCCAAAGGGCAAAAATTGTGACAGATTATAGTGACTGTGGATTATCTTGGGGTTCCAAAAAAATAGTTCTTTAGGTCAATTCTTTTAAGGTTTTTGGTACATTCAAAAGGATTTTTAGAATATATCTTATAAGGTCCATAAAATGCAAAAAAAATAAATAAAAAAAGATGAAAAAATCTTAATAATTGTACCACACCATATAAATTTATAATGACATCAACCTGATGACGATAATAAATAAAAGAATAATAGTATTTCACGCTGAATAACTTATTGCCATTGAGCATATTATAAATGAGTGACCTTATAATGAAGCTGCCCTCTCTGACTAACGCACACCAAGCGGCTGTGTTAGGCAGGTTAGAAAAACTTACCCCACACACCACAGTAATTTTTTATAATGGAATTTGGGTCCGAAAAATTATATGTAGATCTTATTTTTATATATACAGGTTAAAAATTCTGTTTTATAATAGATCCTGGGATTAAACGAGAAGTTACTAATTCGGAGCAAAATTGTAAGAAAATATAAACGCAAAGTATCAAAGCATAAAGTAAATGAAGCAATAGATAGCAGACATACTGAAAAATAAGAATTACGCGATTACTATATTAATAATACTGCGGGAAGAATATGGCCTGGCTAGCCCAGTCTCTCCTCCACCAAATTAAAAGGTGACAACATTTAGCTACTTATTAATCTTCAATCTCCACATCTTTCTATTTAAAGTTATGTTCTCTGTAAATAGTTGAATAACTTGATACGTATACAAATATTTTTGTTTCCTATTTAATGATTCAAATTGAGATTAGCTAGTATATGATAAGAATTTGAAAAGCATTACGTATTACCTAATTTAACCTTGAATGTTCGTCAAACATATAATAATCAATGTGATAATGATGATTTAAATTTATTTGTTGAATTTAAAATAAAGAAAATAGTACACATAAAAGAGAATATTATAATCGTAACATTTAATTAGATTAAAAAAGACTTTCTTCTTTTCCAATTTTTTATCTATTGAATGAAGTTAATATTTTCTCTTAACAATTGCTTCAACAATTATTTTTTTCAAAATTAAGATTAATACAACTGAAGTTGAGCGTCGACATGTCGTCTGTCGATGTATGCTTCCTTCATAGTAAGCTACTTGGCTTATTGGTTAAAGGTTGTCATTTTATGTGAAAGATCTCTAAATCGAACTGAGGCAACATCCTATTTTTATTATTGTTTTTAACGTCTTTTGTTTTATCTGAAGCTTGGACTTTTTATCCCTACTTTATCTTTTCATTACCTTACTTGTTATCACAATTTGCGACAAATTCATTAGTATATTTTAAGTCCTTTTTAGTAAATTATTTTGAGAACTCTGTGATATATAGCTTTTGGTGTGTCAACTCATTTACTCATTTGTAGTTTTTTGATCGCCTCAGTTCAAATTTCTCCTTCCTTTATACACTCTCATTAATTTAAGTGTATATCTCATCATTAATCTTTTTTTGTTACTCATTTACTCATCATTCATAGTTGATTAGAATTAGTGATGCAGTTCTTATAAAATAATTTATGTATAGTTAGTTATTAAAATTCAATTATTTATGTATTAGTTATTCATATTTTAGTGATTTCATTTTCTGTCTTATAAAATAATATATACGTATATGTATTATCCATGATGTTGTAAATTATTTTTTTTTATTTAATTGTCCAAAATTTTATCATATTTTATTGTTATTAACTAAGTAATATGGCTCAGTATTTTATAATTTCTCGGTCTTTTTTTATTATAAATTATATATCTTTTATTTCTAATGTTAATCTTAGATAGTTAATATTGTAGTAGAAAAAAAGTAATACATTATATTTAAGAAATTAGAAGTATAGTAAATAAAAATTATGAATTTTAAATAATATATAGTGATTGAGCCCGAACACGGGGTTTTCCCTTTTCTATAATATACTAGATAGTTTTTGTCCGTGCTAAGCACGGGCCCAACATTTTAAATTTTGATATAATTTTGTTTATTTATATTTACTTTAGAAATGTGATAAAACATTGAAATAGCAATAAATACTTTTAAATAAGCATAATTTAAAAGAACATAACTTCCGCCATTTATTGAAGAAAACAATTGGAGTACATTATCATTTTGATCAATAATGTTGGTAGAAAAATTGCCAAGCTTGATAAAAATATATTTGAATACTTATTGTACGTATTACATGTATTCATACAAAAGCAAGCAAATCAAGCAAATCATCAATGTAAATTTTCCAAATCAGTCACAATATTTATTTGACAAAATCAAAATTTGATATTTTTATTGTGTCTCTTAAATTGTCGAGAGCATTATGTATTTATGTTAATATAAATGTCTATTTGATTATATCATTCATATAAGACACCGTTTTTTTGAATTAGCATTTTTCCAATGATGAGTCTTCTCCATCAAATAAACCAACATCCTCACAAGAGAACATAAAAAAATTCACATAAGAATAGAGAACAGCAACAAACAAAAATGTTGACATGGGTAATAATTTTCAATACTTCCATTTCACAACAACAAACTTAGAAAATCATACAATATCCACATAGAAAACGTTAAAAATATTTTCATTTCAATTCTCATGAATATATCATAAATCATTATACCCTATTACCCTTGACCGTTCACTTCTTCACTTCTTCAACGTCGACATACACCTTAATTAATACTCCATCCGTTTTTAAAAAAAATATATCTTTTCAATCTTATGGTCCTAAAATAAAATTATATCAAATATATAAAAATATTTTTTAATCTCATGATCTTAAATATGTTCAAAAAAGGAAATTTGATCATTTTGTTCGAAAGAGACTGAGAGGAACATAGAACATTCTTTTTTAAAAAGAAAGGAGTATTATTATAAGGTCGTTGATTTCTTCAAATCTTCAACAATACAAACCTTAATTAATATTTCAGCCAAAGAGTCTAACCAAAGATCTCAATGGACTTGACATCAATTGAGAATGGATTGAACATGCTGCTACTTCGTTCATCGCCGAAGATTTTTTATATTAGTGACATTTTCACTGAGCTTTTGAGGATTTTTTTGTGTTTGCTTGGTTCTTTACTTGCTTTTCAATTTTGATGGTTGATGGAAGAGGACCTGATGGTTATTTATAGCTTCTTAGAGGAATGTTTAACACTTTCTCCATACTTCTAAGTTCTATCCATTAAAATATTTTTAGAGCTAAGTAGATACTTTCAGAAGCAGATGTGTAGATTATTCCGGATAAATCTAGCTAGGTCCATCACACAATGAACTCTGAACATTGGGCTTCTACTGGATCAATTTTATCGATCGTCTTAACCTTCTAGACGTAATTATTTGGGTGAATGTTTTTTACTCCCTNCAAACTTAGAAAATCATACAATATCCACATAGAAAACGTTAAAAATATTGTCATTTCAATTCTCATGAATATATCATAAATCATTATACCCTATTACCCTTCACTTCTCACTTCTTCACTTCTTCAACGTCGACATACACCTTAATTAATACTCCATCCGTTTTTTAAAAAAATATATCTTTTCAATCTTATGATCCTAAAATAAAATTATATCAAATATACAAAAATATTTTTTAATCTCATGATCTTAAATATGTTCGAAAAAGGAAATTTGATCATTTTGTTCAAAAGAGACTGAGAGGAACGTAGAACATTCTTTTTTAAAAAGAAAGGAGTATTATTATAAGGTCGTTGATTTCTTCAAATCTTCAACAATACAAACCTTAATTAATATTTCAGCCAAAGAGTCTAACCAAAGATCTCAATGGACTTGACATCAATTGAGAATGGATTGAACATGCTGCTACTTCGTTCATCGCCGAAGATTTTTTATATTAGTGACATTTTCACTGAGCTTTTGAGGATTTTTTTGTGTTTGCTTGGTTCTTTACTTGCTTTTCAATTTTGATGGTTGATGGAAGAGGACCTGATGGTTATTTATAGCTTCTTAGAGGAATGTTTAACACTTTCTCCATACTTCTAAGTTCTATCCATTAAAATATTTTTAGAGCTAAGTAGATACTTTCAGAAGCAGATGTGTAGATTATTCCGGATAAATCTAGCTAGGTCCATCACACAATGAACTCTGAACATTGGGCTTCTACTGGATCAATTTTATCGATCGTCTTAACCTTCTAGACGTAATTATTTGGGTGAATGTTTTTTACTCCCTACTCCGTTCACTTTTACTTTGATCACTTATTTCTAAAAAGAAATTTTTATTTTACATATAACTTTTAACATATCTTTAAAAGATAATTATTTTTTCTATGTTTTATCCTTAGCATTAAATATTATTTTCCAAATCATTTTCTAACACCTAATACTAAACATCAAGTAATAGAAATAGTATGGTTAGATGCTTATATCAATAACTATTTTTATTTCTCAATAAATATGTCAAGTCAAACAGTGACAAATAAAAATAAACGAAGAGAGTAATAAATAAAGTATAAAAATTTACGAAAATTTTGTATTTTAAATTTCAAATAATATGAAGTCCATTGAGAAACTTCCGCATGGCTTAGATATAAAATCACATTGATATAATATGTTCATAAGTGTTTATTTATAAAGAATAAGAGAGTTGATTCTCATCATCATATGATATATTACATTAATTATATTTTAGGCATTATTAATTTAAATGTAAAATTTCAAACCTTTGAATTTAAGCGTTACATTCAAAATAATTAGTAATTCATTGTGAAATTGTATAGAAATATAATACCCCATCGTTTCAGATTAATTATCTTTATTCACCTTTTGAGTGTGGATTAAACAATCTTCACAACTATATTGAATTGAATCAACTCAATAATTTATATTTTAAAATATATCTAGATATTTCAAAACTATTAAAAAAATACAAATTGTAACCTTTTCTCATAGCAATTTAATGAAAAATATATGTTACATTGTAGATCAAAGTTTATATGATTGATTTTTGAAAAACGATCATGACAGTTAATTTGAGATAGAGAAATATTATTTCTATCTAATTAACGTACACTATCACATTTTCATTAGCAAATACATTTTTTAAGGGAAAATTGTATGAAATAACAAACCATTAATTCAAGTTAAATGTTATAGCCATAGTTTATTTTAATTCTAATTCACAGCAAACATCCCCTTTTTTCGCCATCTGATTTAATATACAATTAGCCATTTTCGATATACAATTAGTCATTTTATACATTTCGATATAAAATGTATAAAATGCGTTTGTGTTTGTATAAAGCGAGAGAAAATTATATATACAAATACAAATACATATATTATCATCCTATACACTTATAATTATACAAATACAGATCTTATTAGACAAATTACAATGTAAAATTTATACAAAACTGAATAATTTGTGTAAAATTGAATGTTTATAGCAAATTATACAAATCCAAAAGCTCCATAGCAAACATAAAATTTGTTATGGAGCGAAATTATGCAAACTATAGCTATAACATACAAATATGATTATTATGTCTGCGAAAGTTGCTCTTTTTTTAATCACACACACTATCACAATTTTGTATATCCTAAAATAAAATAAAAATGGGTTAAAATGTTTTAACTTTGTTTATTTTAAAAAGAAAAAAATGAATTTTTAGTGATAAAATAATTGTGAAAGGGAAAAGAATTTTTTTAAAAAGAAAAAACAATATGATTCACGTCATCTTTTATATTGGCAATCAGAAGAATATATAGGTGCAAAGATGAGACACGTGGATCCCGCATTTCAATTGCTACTTACCTGCCACTCTGTAGAAGTCATTATTTTAGTTTTGAAATTACAAATACACCCTTGGACGTCCTCTCTTCTCATTTGGCTGTGTGAATATTTTCTGCTTTTATAATATTTTCAAGTGTTAAATGCTTTTCTTACTACACCGTAAATTACATCAGAGAAGTTAGAAAACACTGTCATAGATGTGCTCATAGCAGTACTTCTATACAACCTTTATTGAATATAACAAACGTTTAAAGATGTTTATAATTTATGTGTTCATTTCGTTTCTCTTAATTAGTTGAATTATTTGATCCTTTAAAATAACTATTTTGCATTTAAGTAATGAAAAGAATTCTCAGTGGAACATCTAAATTAACTCATGTATTATGATAAATGCCACTTTTTTTTATTGTGACCTAAAAAGAATTCTCACATAATGTCAAGTTAAATTTCTGGTACTTAGGTACTTAGGTGTGGGTGTTCGATACGAGTGCGAATCTACATATCAAATCCTTCATGATCTAATTTTTAAAATTCGAAAATATAAATCCATATATGGATATGGGTACGGAAAATCGCCTAAATATAATTAAAATATCTAAAAATAGGGTCATAAAACCTACAGATATTATGTGGAGAAGTTGAGGAGGCTCTTGGAAGAAGAATAAAAGAAAATTAGTAACATAGAAATTTCTATATAAAAGATATTCTATTTTCTTCAAACTTCACTTTATCTTTTGTATCGATTATACTGTCCAGACTTTCTCTATCAATTTTGATAGAAATATCCAAAATTAGTTGACCAAATTGGACGCAGAATCCACATCCACACTTATGTCATGTCGACACAGATAAGTAAAGAGTGCAATCAACTTAGCTTAAAAGTATATAAAACTGAAATTTTAATTCTCAACAACGAAAACAAGGGCCACTTTCTTATTGTGACAGTTTCTCAAACATCTAGCATGCATTAGAAATTTCTACTATATAAGATCAATGTAAGAAACAAATAACAATCAAATAGAAGGCCACAATCATGAAGTACAATTAATCAATTATTGATATGTGATGCAATCCTCTAACAATATCACTCATGTTACATAAGGAAGTTTCTAAGATTATTTTCCCAAAAAAAAANTAAAAGAAAATTAGTAACATAGAAATTTCTATATAAAAGATATTCTATTTTCTTCAAACTTCACTTTATCTTTTGTATCGATTATACTGTCGAGACTTTCTCTATCAATCTTGATAGAAATATCCAAAATTAGTTGACCAAATTGGACACAAATCCACATCCACACTTATGTCATGTCGACACAGATAAGTAAAGAGTGCAATCAACTTAGCTTAAAAGTATATAAAACTGAGATTTTAATTCTCAACAACGAAAACAAAGGCCACTTTCTTATTGTGACAGTTTCTCAAACATCTAGCATGCATTAGAAATTTCTACTATATAAGATCAATGTAAGAAACAAATAACAATCAAATAGAAGGCCACAATCATGAAGTACAATTAATCAATTATTGATATGTGATGCAATCCTCTAACAATATCACTCATGTTACATAAGGAAGTTTCTAAGATTATTTTCCCAAAAAAAAAGAAAAAAAGAAGCCAAAGAGCATGCATATATGCAAAATAATGTTGAAGCTACTGGTAAGGGTAGTATAGAGAAGGCACGAATGAAACACTAAGCAGACAAATAGAACGGAGAAAAAAAGTCTAGATACAATTGTCCGACACCATTCTTTCCTGATAGTGATATATGTAACCCAAATAAGAATTGAAATCAAAAGAAAATGCATGATAAAGTATAATTACACTAAAAGCTCAAAAGTAGAAACTAAAAATTAAAAAACAGTTATGGTAAATCAAAAACCCAAATCAGAAATCGAATGATCTTATTATTTTGTAACGAAGTGAATTAAACTGTAATAACTGATTGAGTTGTTACAAATGAATTTGGGTCTAATTTTGAAGTATATGAGGTATGTGGAGAAAGTCAAAATGCAAAAATTCTACAGACAAATGCATCAAACTTACTTATATATAGAATAAAATATTTGGATGAGCTCTAGATGTTTCTGTTCTTAAGAACTGATTCTTCTAGTAGAGTGGAGAACAGAAGAGACTTGCTTGCGATCCTTCTAGACTTCCATTCCATAGTGATGTAATTATTATTTTGCCCTTGACTGAAGTTGAATTTTCAAAAATGCCAGTGGTCGTCCATCACTTGGCTTTTCTATATAGTAGTATATATATAAGATAGTAGAAATTTCTATATATACTAGATGAGTGTCGCCCGTGCTAAGCACGGGTCCAACATTTTAGGCCAAGTAATACTAACATTTTGCACCAGCAATGGTGTAGTCATTCGGTCAGGACTTAACTTTTAGTTCCTTGTTTGTTTGCTATAATAAATGTCTAAAATCATAGAGACAACATAAAAGCATAGGCATTCTTTTTAACATAAGGCAACAATCTTTAAAATTACACGTGCCCAACTCTTCCCATAAAATTTATTGCAACCATAGCTTCATGAGCATACTTCATAGGTAAGAACCAGTAACCCCATCGCCACCATTTGTATACATCTAAGTGAGAATTAACTTTGAAATTCACACAAAATAAAAGCAGCACAAACAATGTGTTTGTCTACATTTTGCCCCTAGAAAAATGAATACATTTATCACTTGTGTCTATTAGCCATCATCCAAACCTGAAACAACAAACCTATTAGGCTGAATAACTTCATCAGTAGTACTTCAAAAATGTTATTCCAAAAACAAATAAAAGACAAATTTTTAAAAAAGAAAACTTTAAATTGCCAAACAACCCCTGGCTACAAGCAGGCATGTTGAAACTTGAGAAGTTATTCAAAATTTTATATGATTTTTAAAAATATTTTAAGTTATTAATTACTGTGATTTATAATTTTGTAAGCGATTTTGAAGTAATATATATTATTTTGTTCTCCCAATTTATGCGGCATAGATATAATTTCAAAGATTAATCATTTTTATGTCTTTTAAATATTTTAAATTGTTAATTATTGTAATTTGTAGTACCTTTTACGTAATTTTTAAATAATTTTTTTTACTTCTCATGTCTCAATTTATGTGGTATTGATATAATTTCGAAAGTTAGACAATTTTGTTCACATCTTTTAAATTTCAAAGTTATTAATTATTGTGATTTATATATTTTTTACGTCATTGTCAAATAATATATCTCATTTCCTCTAATCCATTTTATGTGTCACACATAGAATTTTGGAAGTCAAATGATTTTTTTATATTAATTTTAAATATTTTAACTTATTAATTATTGTGATTTAAAGTATTATTACTGTAATTTTCAAATATATAACAGGCTAAAAAAGAAATGTAAGACAAAATAAAAAGGAAAAAAATGCAGAATTAATGGTCAATTAATGTGATGCAAATGAAATTTGAAGAGGCAGCTAAGTGTTGTATATATTATTTTTTTAAAATTAAGTTGTTAATTATTGTGACTTATAGTACTATTGTGCTTTTAACATCATTTTTATAAATAACATATGTTTCTTCTTTTATCTTAATTTATGTGGCACAATAGAATTTAGAGAGTTAATCATTTTTATATGATTTTTCAATATTTGAATTCAATAATTGCAATAATTATAGTACTTTTTATATAAACTTTAAATAATAAATGTTATTTCTTCTATCCTAATTTATGTGACAGTAATAAAATTTTGAGTGTCGATAAATTTTTAATACTATTTTTAAATATTAGTAATGAACAAGCAGTAGATTTTTCAAGAGTCAATATTTTGTTACACGGGGCCCAATATATGCTAATTTTTGTGTCTTAATTTATGTTATAGCATGTAACTTGAGAAGTTATCGAAATTTTTATATGATTTTAAAAATATTTTTAGTTGTTAATTATTGTAATTTATACTTGTTTTATTACTCTCTTTGTTTCAATTTATGTGGCATATATATGATTTAAACAATAAACCTTTTTATGTTTTTAAACATATTAAATTGTTAATTTTTGTAATTTATAGTATCTTCTTAACATAATTTTCAAATAATATGTGTTACTTTTCATGTTTCAATTTATGTGGCATTGATAGATTTTTTGGAGTCAAGTGATTTTTTATATGTATTTTTTTAAAATTGCTAATTATTATGATTTATAGTATTTTTTACGTCAATTTCGAATAATATATGTTTGTCATCTAACTCATTTTTTTTGTAGCACCAATAGAGTGTGAAGAGTCAATCGAATTTTCTTTTACATAGCTTTTAAATATTTATATTGTTAATTATAATTTATAGTATTATTTATACAATTTTTTAAATTTATAATCAACAGAAAGAACAATATTAGAGAAATAAATTTAATACAAAGAAAATACTAAATAGTAAAGAAAAATATTACTATTACCACTTCACTACATATATATATAAATAAAATAGAATGATACAATTTAACTTTAAAATATTTATTTTAATCTTAATAAAATTATTTATAGCTACATAAATATTTATTTTAATCTTAATAAAATTATTTATAGCTACATAAATATTTATCATTTGTTTTAGATCATAAATTTTAATTTTTTTTCTTTTTTAAACTCTGTGTCAAATTAAAATAACTTATATAATATAAAAAATAGAGGGGAGGGATAATATTAAGAGTAATATTTTAAGTACAAAAACACTTAAAAGGCTAAAGGTACCGTGTTAGAAAATGTGAGAGACCAAAATAAGGAAGAACTTGTCAAATAAAATTTTAATGGACCCCACTTTATTGGATGACTCTATTTAAAAAGTTGCATAAAGAGCGCGTGTAGTAAACATCTAAGTAAGGACCACACTTTGTAAAAAAACAGATAAAAAAAAAGTAAAAAAGCACATGGCGTGTAGTAGTTAAGTACCAGCTGGGGTCCATAAGTCAGAATAGTAGTACATTTTGAGAAATGACGAATAAATAAATACATATATATGTGTTGGGTTTTTTGTCCAATAAAGCAATAAAATAATCATGATAGCAGCTGGTACAAGTCAATTACAACGATTATTTTTGGTAATACCTAATTTACCCCTTGGTCGGCAAGCAGCAATGCCTTTGCATATAATAACATAATTACTAATTTGCCCTTGGTCGTCCTGGTCGTCTTCACTCTTCTATATAATAGAAATATGTGATATTTTTAATTTTTTAAATATAATAATATTTGTTTTTTTTCTAACTAATAATAAATAATCTAACATTAACATTACAAATCAAACGTAATATGGATAAATAGATTGAGAAATAAAATAATCAAATATATTACTTAAGTTAGTAATAACAAAATATACTAGAATTTTGGACGATTAGACCAAAAATTGAAATTTAAATCATTGGGATATTTGCTCAGTACTTATTTAGTATAACTTATTTAGAAATTAACATGCATAATTAACATAGGTATAAATTATAAAAAAGTTATTTATTATTTTATATAAGATAATATTTACATAAAATTACAAGTAAAAGACATTAAAAATGGAAATTAAAGAAAAAAAATGTTACCTAGGTTCCATACTCGAACTTGCGCATAAAATATCAAACTTTGACAAATAAGCCAAGTAGTTTTCATGAGGAAAACACACAGCTGAAACAGGCATGTTGACACCCAATTATGTGTTCATTCCCTTTTCTTTTAGCAGTACTAGTTATATATTAATTATGTTACATCATTTATACAAACTCAATCGAAACAAACCAACCACTACAAAATTGATAATTTTATGAAAAATAACAATTTTGAAATGACAGATTCACATTATTAGCCATGGAATGCAAAAAAAAANACCAAAACGTTCCAACCCGACTCGAATCCGCGCGATCCATTTTATTTACTGTCGTTGAGTGGCTCGCTGATACTAGAGTTTTAGGTATAAATACACTGGTGATTGAGATCATTCTATCCTGGGAGGACATATTCCAAATCAAACCTCGGATACTAAAGGGGAATAAATTTCCTTAAGGGGACACTGTGCATTCAGTGGGCTTGATCTTCTTCATGTTCTGTTTTTTACAGATTTTAGTTTTGTGAATTAAATTATGCTCTTCTGTTCTTCACTGGTTAATGAAACTTTGGTAACTTCGTGTTTCTGCAAAGTTTGTTGTAATCAGTAGTACTATTTTTTAAACACTGATTGGGCAACAACTTTAAGGAAATTAATTATTTATTTTTAATCTGTATTTCTGGTGGAGACAAAAACCTTTGTGGTTTTATACTCCTATTAAGTTTGCAATTTAAGTTATTGCTTACTTAGTCTGTATCGATTTTTGTTTATCAGAAAGGGCAAACAATAATGTTACAGTGGTTGTTGCTGCACCAACCCGAACTATTGTACCACCAGCAGAGAAATCAAAAAAAATCTCTGGTGTGAATTTCAAATGATGGAAGCAACGGGTATTTTTTTGTCTTACCACTCTTGGTCTGCAGAAATTTACCAGTGAAGAAACTCTGGTGTCTACTGCTGAAATGCCAGACAGAGAAAAAATCATGATTATTGAAGCATGGAAACAGACAGACTTCCTATGTAAGGGCTACATTCTGAGTGCTTTAGAGGATGACTTATATAATGTATATAGTGCAATGACAACTTCGGAAGAGTTGTGGGATGCACTTGAGAATAAATATAAGATAGAAGATGCATGCTTGAAAAAGTTTGTGGTCGCAAAGTTTTTAGACTATAAAATGTCAGATAGTAAAACTGTTAGATCACAAGTGCAGGAACTTCAACTTATTTTCCATGATATAATTGATGAGGATATGGTAGTAAATGAAGTTTTTCAAGTGGTTGCAATGATCGAGAAGTTACCTCCTTCGTGGAATGACTTCAAGAATTATCTAAAGCACAAACGTAAGGAAATGAAACTTGAAGATCTTGTGATTCGGCTCAAGATTGAGGAAGATAACAAAATCACTTAAAAGAAGTCTCATAAGAGTTTGACAATAATTGGAGTTAATATTGTTGAAGAAGCTCCTAGCAAAGGCAAGAAGAGAAAGAAGTCCAACAGACAGAAGTCAAAACAGGCCAAGAACAAATTCAAGTGCAACTGTTACAACTGTGGTAAGGTTGGTCATAAGTTTTCTGACTGTCGTGCTCCAAGAAAGGACAAAGACAAAGACAAAGACAAAGACAAAGACAAAGACAAAGACAAAGACAAAGACAAAGACAAAGGCAAAAGTCAAGCAAACATCGTGGAAGAGATGGAAGATGAAGATGACCTCTATGCAATGATCTCGGAATGCAACTTAGTTGGAAATCCCAAGGAGTGGTTTCTTGACTCGAGTGTCACTCGACATATTTGCTCTGCGAAAGAAGCCTTTGCAACGTACACTCATGTTGAGTTCAATGAAGATTTGTTCATGGGAACACACCAATAACAAGGATTGCAAAAACTGGGAAAGTAATATTGAAAATGACATCTGGCAAGGTGTTGACTTTGAACAACGTTCTGCATGTTCCTACTATTAGGAAGAATTTAGTTTCTACTGCACTGCTCGTTCAGAACGGGTTTAAGTGTGTCCTAGTTAGTCACAAAGGTGTAATAAGTAAGAATGAGATATTCTTAGGAAAGGGCTACCTCAATGAGGGTCTCTTCAAACTGAATGTAATGGTTGTTGACAATATTAATAAGAATTCTGCTTCTATTTACTTATTGGAGTCAAATGATTTATGGCATGCCCGTTTGAGACATGTAAATTACAAAGCCTTACGAAAATTGATTACTTTAGAAGTATTGCCTGATTTCAATGCGATAAATCGAAATGCGAAATTTGTGTGGAAAGTAAGTTTGTTAAACATCCTTACAAGTCTGTTGACAGAAATTCAAAATCTTTAGACTTAATCCACACAGATATATGCATTATGAAGTCGACACCATCTCGTTGTGGGAAAAATATTTTATAACTTTTATTGACGATTACACTCGATTTTGTTATGTATATTTGCTTAATAGTAATGATGAAGCAATTGATGCATTTAAGCAATATAAAAATGAAGTGGAGAATCCATTGAATCTAAAGATAAAAATAGATATGGGTGGAGAATACGAATCTCCTTTTACAGAGATATGTTTGAAATATGGTATTATTCATCAAACTACTGCACCTTATACACCACAATCAAATGATTTGGCGGAACGGATGATAATCAGTTCTGGTTCACCACGAAACTTGTGGGGGGAAGCCATCCTTACAACTAACAAGATACTTAATGGTAACCCGTAGCAAGTCGCAATCGATTCCATATGAGTTATGGAAAGGAAGGAAACCCAACTTCAAATATTTCAAAGTGTGGAGGTGTCTAGCCAAGGTAGAGGTTCCTTTACCCAAGAGGGTGAAAATTGGACCCAAAATAGTGGATTGTGTTTTTATTGGATATGTTGTGAACATTAAGGCCGATCGGTTTTTGGTTCACAAATATGATAATCCTGAAATTCATGTGAATACGATAATTGAGTCAGATAACGCTGAGTTCTTTGAATACATTTATCCGTATAAAATTGAATGTGAGTCGACAAGTGAAAGACCTAAACGACCACAAAAAAAATCAACGGAAAGTACACTACCTAATGAGGATCCTAGGAGTAGTAATCGCCAACGGAAATCCACTTCTTTTGGACCAAATTTTGTGGCATTCTTGCTTGAAAATGAGTGTCCAATATTTAAAGCAGCTATGTCTTCGTCTGAGTCAGTCTATTGGAAAGAAACAGTCAATAGTGAGATCGAATCAATTTTAAGTAATCATTCTTGGAAATTGGTTGATTTTTCCTCCAGGAAATAAACCTTTAGGATCAAAGTGGATCTTTAAAAGGAAAATGAAAGCCGATGGGACTATTGACAAATATAAGGCTAGACTTGTAATCAAAGGATACAGACAAAAGAAAGGTCTGGACTACTTTAATACATACTCTCCAGTAGCAAGGATAACATCAATTAGGATGGTCATAACACTAGAGGCAGTGCATGATCTTAAAATCCACCAGATGGATGTAAAGACAACCTTCTTAAATGGAGGAAGAAATTTACATGGAACAACCTGAAGGGTTTGTGGTTCCTAGTAAAGAAGAGAAAGTGTGCAGACTTGTGAGGTCATTTTATGGGCTCAAATGTAACGACCCAATTGATCGTTTTGAGTAATAGAGCTTTTTATTTCATAAAATACTTTCCGATAGATCTTAAATGGTAGTTTGGACTATTCGTAACTACAATAATGAATTCAGTGGGGTAGTTTTAATAATTAATTTAGTTGATGGTTAAAGAAAATAATATAAAAATTAGTAGGGGTTCACTTTTGGCACTTTTATAATTAGACTTTTAATAATTAGGGTAATAACAAAATCAGGCAAGGAAGTAATACCTGCGGCGCATCTACCTGGGAAGAACGACATCCAGGTAATTTTCATGTCCTTCATTAATAGTAGGGTGATTATTATTATTATTATTATTATTATTATTATTATATAATTAAGGTTGGGTTGGAATTGAGTGTAGATAGTGGCGTTGGGTTGGAGACAAGATTGGCTCCCAGTAATCTGTTAATTTCCAGTGAGATTATTTTAAGAAGTAAGGACAAATTTGAGTGGAAATTCATGGCGTAATGTTTTGATGGGTATAATATATTTATGAATATGGAATGACTTTAGTTTCTAGTATCGTCATATATGTTGGGGTGAGAGAATTAACTTATGGTTGTTAGGCCTGTGTTTACTGCCGTTGCAACCTATTGCGGTAGTTCAATTCAGTCGAATTCATGGTTTAATTTAGGACCTAACTAATCTCTCAATTAAATATTGTTGTTGTTATATTTACCATATGTGTGGTGTTAATTCTGGAATGGAATAAGATAGTGGGCAAAATTACTATAAGTAATGATGACAACATAATGGGGCAATTATGATTGGGTCATTAGGAGAAATAAGGTTCTGCTTATTCTATGTTGAAAGTTGAGTACTGGGATCGTATAATTTGATGGGATTTGAATGTTTCTTACATTATTATATTATAAATTTATGTTTCAATATATTGAGATAAGTAATTAAATATTAGCAGTATTGTATTAGTTGAATACCATTAGAATTATGCTAATCGGAGGAATTAAGATTTACTCATAGGTTTGAACTTTAGGAAATTGATTATAGAATTAGGTGAGTTTTTGGGTCTAGGCTAGACATAGAATAATATGAGTGTTTATAGATTCGTTAACTTACAAATTATGTGCATATACTTGATAGATTGAAA
>NC_064287.1:9902838-9913967 GCF_019186545.1 Solanum stenotomum
AGTGTCACGTTCCGACACGGTATAATTGGATCGGAGTGTCACGTTCCGACACGATAACATTAAAGGAAAAAGATATTGAATTAACTTAATGTACTCAATCTCAATGAACGCATTTCCCAAATGAGTGTGATGTGGAGGTATGAGTCCTCGTGTGTGTGCTTGACATTGTGATTGATTACGTACTTGCTTCAACTGTCACTTGTTCATGTTGTGGTTTCTTATCACTTGCTAAGTGCTATAGTTGACTTTATACTATTATTCATTGTATATTAGTTTCTATTTTAGGTTGGCCGATGATACCTACTTAGTACATGTTGCCCCGTACTGAGCCCTACTTGTATTTTTCATTGTTTTTCTTTTATAGAGTTCAACAAGTGTACCAGCGAATTTCACTCGCCCTCAGCTCTAGCCAGTCTCAGCATATCAGGTTTAAGGGTGAGCTATTTATTCGAGCTTGTGTTGGATTCTTTTGGTCATGGCATGATGTCCTTAGTTTTCGGACATAAACTATTTTATTCATTTATTTTAGTGTCTTTAATACTCTTATATTTAGTATTTGAAGATTAGATGTCCTTGATGTGATGACTTTCAGATTTTGGGGATAATATGTAATAGACTTTAGAGGTTTATTTGATTAGTTACTTAAATAAGTTTTGGAGCTTCCGCGTTTCTATTGTTATTCGTAGTTGAATTATTGATATGTGTTGGGGTTTAGATTCCTTGGTTCGCCCACTTAGGAGGTTAAGTGTGGGTGCCACGCATGACTCAATTTGGGTCGTGACATCAAGCAAGCACCCAAACAATGACATGCTAAATTTGACCAAACAACGTTGGTAAATGGATTCAAGATTAACGAATGTGACAAGTGTGTTTACATTAAAAACGTTTCGAATCATGAAGTCATTGTTTGTATGTATGTTGATGGCATGTTAATAATGAGTGAAGATATTGACGATATAAATGCTACTAAGCACATGTTATCCAGCATGTTTGATATGAAAGACTTAGGAGTTGCTGATTTGATCTTAGGGATCAGGATTCTCAAAACTCCTCGGGGACTAACATTACCTCAATCTTATTATATTGAAAGAGTATTGGATAAGTTCAAGTACTTGAATTTCAATGTTATCAAAACTCCAATTGATTTAAGCTTTTTTCAAAAGAATGAAAGGTGAAAGTGACTCTCAATTGAAATATGCCAGAGTGTTGGAAAGTTTGATGTATATTATGAATTATACGCGACCAGATATAGCATGTGCTATTAACAAACTGAGTCATTTCACTAGCAATCTTAATCAAACTCACTGGATGGCAATGAATAGTGTATTGGGGTATCTGAAACATACACAACACTATGCTTTGCATTATAATAAATATTATGCCGTGTGAAGGATATAGTGATGCAAATTGGATCACCGGGTCAAATAAAGTAAAATCCACAAGTGGTTATGTGTTTACACTTGGTGGAGAAGTAGTCTCTTGAAAATTGTCCAAACAGACATGTATTGCTCGCTCCATAATGGAATCTGAATTTATTGCTTTAGATAAGGTCGGTGAAGAAGCTGAATGGCTCCAAAATTTCCTAGAGAATATTCCATTCTGGCCCAAACCCGTGGGACCTATTTGCATACATTGTGATAGTCAAGCAATAATAGGTAGGGCAGGGAGCGTCATGTACAACGAAAAGTTTTGTCATATACAACGAAGATATAACACCGTAAGACAACTACTCTCTAGTGAAATTATCACAATTAACTATGTGAAGTCAAGCGAATGAAAGATCATCTAAGGGAATGGATTTACGACTTAGGACAAGTCAGCATGGCGGTAACTCTATCTAGCAGACCGAAGATCCCAAGAGCTAGATTCAAGGAGAAAAACAAAGTTGTGACTGACGGTTCGACATTGTCAATCAACTCAATCCATTCTCACGATGAAGACAATGTTCAGGAACAAGGTTAAAACCTTAAGACTTGTTAATGAGTTAATAAAGCTTAAAGTTTTTAATGATTTGCTAAGTTTGACAGATTTGACCAAATAGTGTATCTACGAGATGACATTGTTAGAAATCACCTATGTGAGAGTGAAGTGTAAGCCGCTTCAAAGAGAATTTTATGTCAAAAGCCTATTCTCTATACACTTATGAAACCAATAGGTGTTCATGGCAGAAATGAACACAATCGTAAGAACCATAAATGGTAAAAGGTTAATTGTGTGACGTTTGATTGTCTAGGTATACACCAAAGCTCGACGGTTCAAAGATATCACATCTCCCGATTGACCGATTATATCCGACATATGTTCACTAGAGAAAGTTCAAGGGGAAACCTACTTATCCAGATGCAATTGATCCTTGCTTGTAAATGTCACGACCCGGGAGCACCCCCAAGTCGTAACAAGGCGTACTCGACCCCGAAGGGGTCTTATACAAGCCACATAGTCATTCATTGCATTCAATAATGANTAAGTTCTCGACTCCAAACTTACATGTGAGGCTCTAGTTTCACTCTATCATTTTCTGAGTCGTTACAGTAAAGTACACACTCGTACGTGCATTCCTTTATGTTATGACCATTCCCCATTAATGTGGGGTATTGTTGGGTATAACAATTATTGGGTATAGCAAGAGTTAATGGGAAATGGAGGGAAGATGAAATGAGGAATTGGAAAAGATTCTCTTATGCTTTAAGAAAAGGCATTTCTCCCTCATTGGTGGTGGAAAGAAAAATAGATGTGTTTAAATAGAGAAACACTTCTATTAGTTGTTAAAAGGGTTGGAAAGAGGGACCCCACTCGCGCAGTCGTCGTCGCTCGACTTTGGCTTTGGAAAATGATCGATCGAGAGATTATTTTTTGGACAAAGTTTTGTTTTAATTATTTAGTTATTTATTTATTTAATTAATTAAATTAAATGACCAAAACGTTTCAATTAATTAGTTAATTAACCGAAACATTTCGATCCGACTTGAATTCGCGCGACCCATTTTAATTAAATTCTTTCCCATTTTATTTTGAATTTCCCGCCGTTGGAAATGAGTGTTCTGAAAGGTTGCAAACTTTCATGAATGGTCGTGTGAATTTTGAAAGGTTGCAACCTTTCGGAACCAGTTCCTCTTGGCTATAAATACCTCTAATTCTTTAGACTTTTTACTTACTAAAATTTCAGATTTCTTCTTCTTCTTTTGCACAAATATTTTTCGTGTACTTTACTGTCGTTGAGTGACTCGCTAACACCAAAGTTTTGGGTATCAATACACGAGTGATTGAGATCATTCTATCCTGGGAGGACATATTCCAAATCAAACATCGGATACTAGATGGGAATAATTTACTTTAGGGGACACTGTGCATTCAGTGGGCTTGATCTTCTTCCTGTTCTGTTTTTTAAAGATTTTGGTATGTTTTTACAGATTTTAGTTTTGTGAATTAAATTATATTCTTCTGTTTTTCACTGGTTAATGAAACTTGGTAACTTCGTGTTTCTGCAAAGTTTGTTGTAATCAGTAGTACTATTTTTTAAACGCAGATTGGGCAACATCAACTAGATCACAAGTTAGTTTAGAATGCTTCTAGACGTGGTTGTCCATGAAATTTTCGTCCACCTAACAGATATAACATCTTTATTTGCTGACACATTAATTTTTTAAATATATTTTTTATTGACTTCTTTAAAACTCTAAACACTCCCTTTCCAAGTCGGAGATATCGATGTCATAACAGAGACGAGATCATGGTTAAGAAGATGAAGAAGAAGACAATGGATGTAACAATTGGAATAACTAAATTAATTTATACAATGATAATTTTATCCTTTAACCTATACTAATTTATTTAGATTTGGCACAGTAGATTAGCTTTTCTATGTGAAATGCCACTTAGCAGAATTTTTATACAAAAAGTAGTGCAAATACAATATCAAAATTAGTCGAGATTCAAATAGGAAACTCACCAAATAATCTATATATTTATATAAAGGAGGAACATAGACAAGGTGATGTGACACCTCTCTATGACCTCCATTTATATTTATCTTTTTCCTTCTTTTTTTTTTTACCATTTTTCTTCATTTAATTATCTATTTTATTTTAATAACTCATAAAGTTTTTATATTCAATTACTCAATTTGTCATCTCCCACTATGATATATCTTATTTATTAGATATAATGTGCATATATTCATAACTCTCATAATTTTCACCTTTTCATAATCATAACCCTCTCCCACCATAATATATCTTCTTTATTAGACATAATATGCATATAGTTATAACTCTCATAATTTACAACTTTTCATATTCATAACCCTTAAATATTAAATATGAAAGTTAAGATACCTTATGATATTCCTCTATTATTTCTATATAAATTCATATTTTTTGTGTCATGAGATTTTATCCAAAGTTATCCTTCATTTTTACTATAGAATTATATTCATGCTTTTATTTGGCTTGAAAACGAAGAAGAAGAAGAAAACTCTTGAATATTGATAGGCTTGTGAAGTGGATATTGACAACAACTTAGATAATATGTATTGATTTTTTTCCTTCTATTTTTAATGATATGTGTATTGTACTATTCCTTTTTTACTTTTTTTTCCTCTTTTTTATATATATCTCTATGATGACTCTTAAATTTAATTTTTATACGAAGGAAGCATTTGAATAGTGATAAATTTGTGAAGGGGATATCAACAAGAGTGATGTCTCTCTACTTTTGTTTGACTTGAAAAACAAGAAGAAAACTCTTGAATATTGATAGGCTTGTGGAGTGGATATGACAAGATCTTAGACAATATGTATTGATTTTATTTTTCCTTCTATTTTTTTTATTTTAATGATTAAAGTCGCAATGATATATGTATTGTATTATTTCTTTAGAAAAGACATAAAGTCACCACTAAAGTTGTCCCGTATTTGCATAAAGACATCTTAACTTTGAAAGTGTCCTATCACCCCACAAAACTATTTAATATCTTTGTAAATGGGCCATTTTGACCCATTTCCTCGTTGTGGTTGTTACCACGCACATGAGGCACGTGACCCAGTCTTTTCACTGCCATTAACCAGTTTTAAAGTGTCATGTGTCATTTTATTTCTTTATTATTAATTATTTAATTAATTTACATCATCTTCCCCATTATCTTCTTCACCCAAATTCAAAATCCAATTATCTTTTCTTCATCTTCTTCAACTTAGAAGATCATTTACTTCATCCATTTTTATCACTTTCTTTCTTGTCTCTTGCTCTTCTTTGTTTCTTTTTCTTCTTTTGTCCTTTTTTTTTTTAAAAAAACAAACAAACGTGAACTCCATTGATTAGAGAGTATTATGAAACTCCATTTTTTTGTCTCATTACCTTGCTTTAGTAACTTGATAGTTGAATTGATTTTTTTTAGTGATGTTTTAGTGGCGAAAATAGTGTTGTAACACGGAAGCATCATGGAGGCTACGTTGAAGGCGACAATGACTGCTACTTTTGGAGGATTTACAATAAAGAACAAAGGATTTGAGTTATGAAGATTTAAGAAGAAAGAGGGAAAAAATGAAAATAAAGTTAATAAAAATAGAAAAAATGAAAATGAAACTAAAAATTAAAAATTAAAAGAATTTAATACGTGTCAAACAACAATTGGTGCGTGATTGCACCTCTTTTCTTGCAACTGAAGTTGGGTGAAAAGTGGGATATTTATAATACTCTTAAATTGTTCAATGGGGAAATAAGACATCCACAAAGTTAAGGTGTCTTTTTGAAAATTCGAGACAACTTCAGTGGTGACTTTATGTCTTTTCTCATTATTTCTTTCATTCTTTCTTTCTTGTGTATCTTTATGATGACTTTTAAGTTTAATTCTCGTACAAACTTTTTATTGTTGTAAATCTATAAATTCTTTTAGTTCCAATTAGTATTATAAATTAGTGCTAGATTTATCTCTAATATTTAAAATTAGAAGATGATTTATGTATATTTAGTCAAATATATATTGTATCGGGATAAATAACTTAAATATAGAATAATTATGAGAAGAGGACATTTTGGGTCATCATTGTTTGAGTTCATTTTGGCTTATATGCTCATAATGTTTTGAAATTATAATAACAATAATTAATTGACTTGACTTTTTAAGAACAAGAACACTAATTATATTTTTTTCATGTTATAAAAATTATTATTCTACATTAAAGTTAATTGGTACGTAGAAGTTCCACGATTAAAACATTACTCATTATTTAATTGTAACGGTTACTTATTTACAGTAAAAGTATATTAATTATAGTTACCAAATCCAATACATATCACCTATTCTTTAAAACTATATTTATTTATTTCTTCTTCTATCATTTTTTTTCACTTTCAAAAATAGTGTATTTATGTTATTTATTTTAAATCATTATAAATTATAAGAATGTTCTTTCATCTAAAGAAGATATTACATGTAATTTATTTATTTTTCCTAAGGAACCAAATTATACATCTATAGGAAGGTATAATATAATTATTTTATTTTATATTCTTTTTATGTAAGAAGAAATTCTCAAAAAGTATTTCAAAATTTCAACTAAAATTCAAATATATTAAATATACATAAGAAGATATATATATATATAATACCTCTTCTATGTAAATAATATTTAGTAAATTATTTGTATTTTTCATGACCCCGTGAAGCGCAGATGAATTCGCTAGTTTAGATATAAAACTCAATAAATTAGAATAGCTTAAATGTGATGTTTTTTAACTCTTTTAACTCCAATTTTTTTGCCTATCTAATAATAGGTAAATTACGAAAAAATTTATCACGGTAGAGGCACAACCAACAAAAGGTGTGTGAGACTCCATTAACTTTTTGACATGTGGATAAGTGAGTCATTTATCTACTTTAAAGCTAGAATGTCACCACTAAGCGAGAAAGTATATTTACACAATAAATTTAGTTGAACAAATATAAAAAATGCAAGAGAAATTAAAACATGCGTTTGCTGTTTTTTCTTTTTCAATTATTAATATTATATCAATTTTCAGATTACATTGGATATGTTATTATTGTTGTAGTGGTATGTTACTTAGATGTATATTTATAAATCTAGAATAAAAATAATAAAAAGAAAAATAAATTTTATAATTAATATAAATCCCATCAGAAATAATACATTTCGCTAAATATATTAAAATAAAATAAAAATAATAATTGTGGATCCACATTTTATACTTGTTGAAAAATAAAATTTTGAATTTTCTTCGTAATATTTTAATTGAATCAAATGATGGTACATCAAAACTACATATTTTGATGTTCAAATTGAATATGTAATTTTTTAATTTATTTTTTTAACGTTTTTGCTGATGGTAGAGAAAAAAAGTTATATTTGATGCTAGAAAGAAATAAAAAATTAATTTTTCAAAACTTGTTTTTTTCTCTAAATCTGGCCATCTTTAACTTAAATAAATCATTATTTAGAAAACTCAACAAAAATAAAGTAAATTAAATTGTACTCCACAAAAATTTTAAGTACTATTTTATTAAAAAAATAATAGTAAAAAAGTAACAATAATAAAAACGAAAATATAAATTATATTACATAGAAAAAAAATCACATCAAAATAAATCCGTAAAACTAACGTACAGCTTCATAACATTTTTAATAGAATTTCAAATATTAAAAAAAAAAGCATCAAACGTTTAATTTTTCTTGTATTTTTTTATATTTGTTACTCAATTTATTGTGTAAATATACTTTCTATCTCTTGTTAGTGATGACATTCTAGCTTTAAAGTAAATAAATTACTCACTTATCCACGTGTGAAAAAGTTAATGGAGCCTCTCACACCTTTTAATTTGTTGATTTTACCTCTACGATGATAATTTTTTTCGGTAAATTATTATTAGATTGATCACTAAAAGAAACTAAAATTGAAGAATATTTAAGTGTAGTTTGAGGAGCCGCAGTTGTCAGTTGACTTGATGCAGTCCTACTGGGCACCTTCAACTATCAATCTTTTTCACCTTTTCAATTTTCTCAGCCGCCAATTTGCTTTCGAGACTTAAAAATATTATGCTAAATTTTGTATTTTGTTTAGTAAAAGAAAAATTCAATTATGTGAAATTTGAATGAGATATATCTTTATTTTTTCAAATTCAAAATGTTCATAATTGAGGTTACACAAAATTGGAGGCAAGAAAATCAAGACAAATATTAAGATAATCAATTTCTAATTCATGTAAGAGTCGTTTGATAGGCGGTATTAATTAAAATAATTTTTAGATTAAAATTTAGTCTACCCAATATAATGTTTGATTGCACAATTCAATTCAAACACACCTAATACATGAATAACTTAATACATTATATGTGGTCTTATTTAATACCAAATATTTGTAATACTTGGAAAAGGAAACAAAATGACTGAATTGTAAAATATATTGAGCAAAAACGAGTTGTGTACCTTAAACTTGTAGCAGATGTCCTTGATTTGCTATCAAAAATGAATTGCTCCACAGTCACACTTTGAATCACTAGGAAACAAAGACTACGTTTCAAAAACTAAATGTCAATTTTGTTTGTTGATTTTCTTCTGAAGAAAGAAAGTATTTTCTTGTTTTTTTAGTCTTATTTTCTCTGTTCACTTTTTCTTACCCTCTCTTTTTTCACAGAGAAGCGTTAGATAAAGCCATAAAAAAAAAGAGTTTCTTTACGTTGGAGCAGTTATTCTAATTCTTCTTTCATCCCTTTTATGGCTCGTTGGAGCAGTTACTTTGTACCATTCCGATCCGTTTCGATCCGGTAGTCTTCGGGACGGAATGGAACACCGTGAATCGATACTCGAAACGAAACGGTATCACGATTTGATATCGGCGAATCGGTATCGGTTCAACCCGGTTATTCCGATTTGGTTCCGATTAATTATTTTTTATTAATTAATTTATAATTTATGTATAGGCATATTTTTTAAAAAATAAAATAAAATTGGATTGATATTTTTTAATTTGTGTCATTGTTTTATCCTTATTTTTGTTTAATTTTTTAAATTACAAACTTAAGTTATTTAAATTATAAGTTATAAGTATAACT
Source organism: Solanum stenotomum (assembly GCF_019186545.1). NCBI lineage: Eukaryota > Viridiplantae > Streptophyta > Magnoliopsida > Solanales > Solanaceae > Solanum > Solanum stenotomum. The sequence continues at coordinate 9,911,907 of NC_064287.1, forward strand.
TGTAACATATTAGTAAGTAATAACTTATAAACTTCAAAAGATTCAAAATTTCAAATCTTGAAAACTTAAGCTCAAAAACTTTAAAACAAAAAAACTTTATTAAACTTAAAATTGCAAATTTAATAAGTAAAAATTAAAAAAAATATCTTTTAAATAAACTTAAGTAAAATTACATTATAAATTTCAAAACAATTAATTTAAACTTAGAAAAATAAACAAACAATCATATTTTCGTAATTCAAAAAATCAAAATAACTAAAAAAAATTATTATTTTTTTGAAATAGCTATGTGTCGTCCCGTTTATCCCATTCCGATTTGTTCTGGTTCCGTTCCGGTCCGGTTCCATTCCGGTATATAGTGGGACGGGACGGAACCTAGTATCCATCCCGGTAATTTTGATCCGGTTCATCCCGATACCGATCAAAAAATCGGTTAATCCATCCCGTTTCGATCTTGTACCGGTTCGTTCCGGTCCAGTGGTTCCAGTCCGATCCGGTGTCATGCCCAGCCTTAGTTTAGGTGTACCTTTTCTTGTACTCTTACGTATTTGAAGTTCATATTCCTCTATAGGATTTCAGGATTCATAACTCCCACTTGGACCAAGAATCATTTCTCGATCCATTGAATTATGAAGTATGTCTGACAACATTACCTGATCTTCTGAATTCAACATTTCGTAGAGAGACTCAACTTCATCTATTTCATCTTTTTTGAAAAAATCATTTTCCAAAAATCTGACATATCGTGATATAAGTTCAGTAATACTTCCATCCTCCAGTTTATTGATGAACACATACACTTTTGGGCGTTCAAAATATCTTATAAAGATACATTTCTTTCTTTTTGGACTTAGTTTACCAAACTCACCAAAATGATCTTTAATGTATGATGCACAACCCCATGATCGTAGATCATCCGGGTTTGTTTTATGACCAGTCCAAAGTTCATAAAGAGTGAAAGACACTGATTTAGAAGGCACTTTGTTCAATATGTAAGCCGCAACCAATAATGCATTTCCCTAGAAAGAGATAGACAAATTTGCCTGCGTCATCATTGATCTTGTCATGTCCAACAATGTTCTATTCCTTCTTTTAGCTACACCATTTTGTTGAGGTGTATAAGGAATAATTAACTGTCTGATCATACCATTTATTTCAGTACATAATTCTTCAAATTATTTTGACAAATATTCACGTCCTCGATCGATTTTTAAAGCTTTTATGTTTTTATCTGATTAATTTTCAGCTTCATTCATATATCTTTTAAAGCACTCAGGTGCTTCAGATTTATGAGAAATCAAATAGACATAACTAAAGCGCGTGAAATCATCAATAAATGTAATGAAGTATGTAGCACCAGACCTTGCCCTTACATTCATTAGATCACAAATATCAAAATGAATTAATTGAAGTGGAAACTCAACTCTCTTAGCTTTTCCAAATGATTTATGCGTCATCTTTTCAACAAGACAATTTTCACAAGTTGGCATATCAATTTTGGTGAAAGAACCTAAATGTTCTTCCTTTGCCAACCTATTCATTCGATCTTGCCCTATATGACCTAATCTTGCATGCCATGTAATAACATCAATATCATTTTTACTTGAATAACATGCCATTACACAACGATTAACATAATAGTCATAAGTCGAAGGATTACAATCTAAAACGATCATAACGTAGTCCAAAACCACATAAACATTATCTAGATTTATTCTAACACCATTACGACTAAAAATCAAATCAAAACCAACGTCTAAAATAATAGACACATATACTAAGTTTTGTCAAATCTCTGGAGCATATAGGACGTCATGCAACATCAAGGAACGACCACCATGCAAGTCCACTTTGCAAGTGCCTATACCTTTGACTTCCAGCCTAGCATTATTTTCTACATAGATCCATCTTGATTTAGATGAAACTCGACGAAACACCACAAACACCTCTTTATCTCAACTCACGTGGTTGGTGGATCCTTAGTCTACAATTCAAATAGGATAAGATTCAGTTAGTAAAGAAGTATTAGAAACATATATAGCACTTAAAGACACGTTTAGA
>NC_064287.1:9914067-9920269 GCF_019186545.1 Solanum stenotomum
ACGACTAGGCGACCGAACAGTCAGTGCCCGCAAGTCATAAATGACTTGGGGTCGCTATAGGAACGCTCTAAACGATGAAATGAATTCTTTAATTTAAAAATGACCTGGAGGGTCATTACACAATTAGTCAAGAACAAAATTTATAAAGTTGAAAAAAAAACTTCACAATCAGTTAAATGATAATTTATTCATCAACAACCTCTATGATTCCCTTTCTTATCAAGCTTTGCAAATTTGATGGATTAATAAGAAACAAACCAAAAAAAATTGCAACTGGCCGCCAAAAAAAAAATCAATCACACGTGCAAAAGTTCGTACTTTCATTTATTAAATAAAACAAATCCATTGAACTTTAACTTTTCTTTTAACTGATGAAAAGTTTTCAATTTGGGTTCCATTAATTTAAAAAATAAAGGACTTAAAATAATCATTAGGACAAATGTTTACTATCCATTCCCACGTGAAAGTGAAAAATTGTTGCCAACACATTTTGCCCTCTTGATCATCTCAAAATTTAAGAGCGTATGTACTTTAGTCAACGAATCAAAATCCTTAAAGTTTCATCTGATTCATTTTTTTTTCGCGATAAAAATATATTTACCAACCATACAATTGCACATACATATATTTTATGTTATCTATAAAGATATAAGTATGGCTCTGATAGCAATTGTTGGAAAAACTATATGCACAGCGGAAGCATACCAAAATCATACAACTTACATGAATAATAGACAACACATTGTTTATACTAGAACAAGTACAATCATGTTAGGGCATATAAACTTTCTGAATTTAATTTCAGAATTACCTCTTGAAGCGTGAGCCGATACCTTCAAGTGAATCCACAAGTTAGAAACTTCAAGCAAATTCATAAGCTAGTCCACAAACTAGACCACAGTTCTACGGTCTTCTACAGTGATCCCAAGTTCACTTCTGAACCCTCTCAATACTTCGGTGGACAAGTATTTTATGGAAAAAATTATTTTTCCAAGATTAGAAGAATCCCTATTTATAGAGATTTCTTCTTAGTCCAAGTAAAAGGAATACCATGTCTTTCCTTAGAATAGAAAGACATGTACATCTCCCTTTCCTTAGAAAAGAAAAAAGTCATGTCCTTCCTCCTTTTCTTAGAATAGAAAAAGTGATATATTTCTCCCTTGCCTTAGAACATAGAAAGATACAGACTTCTCCCTTTCCTTAGAATAGAGAAAGACACATACTTCTCCTTTTTCCCTTTACAATAAATTCTGAGTTCTAGATAAATATGGGCACGGTACGGACCACATAATTAATTACCGAGGCTTCTTATTATGAAAATAATTCCAAATAATTAATTTGAATTATTCTTACAATAATAAATTACAAATCATTCCACTAGAAATTCGTAATTGCACTCCTCTATTTATATTTCGAAATTCCCCATGTTAAGATTACAGATACTAATCAATAAATTAAATTACTGACGAACTTAATGCAATGATCAATTTCCATTAGAGCATTGCCTAACTTATTTCATGTGTCGGATTCTTAAATCCACTTGCAAGGTTTGACACGATGAAAACTTTTAAGCTTCTCAAAAAGGCATATCATCAATCTCTATACCGAGACATGGATTCCATCAACTAACTTATTATTTCACCAATATATATTATCATTATCCAATCTACCAGGAATATTGACCCATCTTAGAATCTCACCGTTTAATAAATCAAAACGATGATTAACATATACATATCATAATAGTTATATCAGGATTAAGAATATAAGTACATTTAATAGTTTAGAGAATATGCTTTTGTCAGTCAGTCTAAAGCAACTATCTCTACTCGGTCCCGTTCAATACATACAAAATGCACTATCACAAGAAGTTGAAACTATATCATTCCCATAATCAAGATAAACTACATATAATCTTGTGCTACAATCGTCCCGATGGCATGTCCAATTTCCATCTTAGATTGTGAACAAAAAAAACTTTATACTTATAAGAACCGATGATTTAATCCTCTGTGTATAAGCTTAAACTCTATACACTAAATCATCTACTATATAAGTAAACAAGCACCATAAACGAATATATAATCTATAAAAATAAATAAATAATTATTCTATAATAAATACTATAGCTAAACGTGGTTAATAGTATATATCCCAACAATACTGTCGAAGAGAAAAAAAATACATATTATTAGTTGAAGACTATATGCATTTAACTAAAATTATAATTAGTTGAAGATTAGATATATCTAATTTAAATTATAATAACTAAAATTAAAACTTATCAATGACTAAAAGTACTCTTAATGTTTCCATAAATTATTTTATAGCAAAAAATTGATTCACAGTAACATGGTCATTTGCACTTTTTCTCCTATTTAGTATTCATCTTTAATTATATCTTTCATAAATTATTATTTTTATGAGACATAAATTTATATTATCGCATTACTTCAATTTCAAAAATACAACCTATTTGAAAGGCAAAAGCTGCAAGAGCTTTATCTCATCTAGTACTAATAGAATGAAGAACAATAGTTAACTAGGAACTAAGGGAATAAAGAAAGGATAACTAGAAGGACTACCGAAGGATGTGATGAAATGGATGGAGCTGCTCCTCACTTACCCAGAGGTTTCGAGTTTGAGCTTGGGAGCAATTTCTCCCGACTGGGGCATTACTCGGGGTGAATCCAAAATAGTCTTATACACACGTAAGGATCTCTTGTATTTTAGACAAGAGTGCTTGTGAGGGTTCCCCGGTTCAATTGTCATCGCTTTGATATGGACGCGAACCATGATCTTGAAGTTTCATCTTCTCGACAAGGTATTGCTTCTCAGCTTCAGCCTCATTAAGACGTTGTTGTAGGTATCTGTTAGCGTAGTCGTCTTCAGATTCCTCCAACTTTGAAAAAGCAATCATCTGCAACCTGTCAGCTTCTCGTCTTGCTTCATCAGCCTTAAGCTGGAACATATCCGCCTCGGCTTGTTTAAGCCTAACAATGCTGTCTAGTTCATCTAACTGTTGCCTTTTCTGCTGCCTCTCCAGTTTCAGTTGTGCAACTTCCTTAGCTTTTTCCTCTAGTTCATTGTCACAAACCTCGAGAGCTATACAAGCTTTCTTTAGCATTCTCATCTTTTCATCAGCCACCAATTCCATTTTCTGCATTTCCTCATGTACCACTTGGGCGATTCGGTCGCATGCCTCCTGGGGTGGCACCAGGCTACTGCTATTTCCAGCCTCAGAGTTCTTTGGTGAATCCATATCAAGCTCTTCACACAAAGAGTACATGAATCAATACAAGCAGAAATCATTCTTCAAAAATACACAGCAGATAACATTAAGGGTTAAGTTATAAGGTTGGTATTTATATGAATCACATTTAAAAACGTAAATGGTAGAGACAAGTGTCACGGACTTAGACTCCATGCCTAAGTGGTATGATGAAGTGGCGGGTCATGACACAAAACTCATCAATTTAATAACTCTAATGATCATTATTATTATTACAAGACCAAACACATAGAAATAATTTGTATCGATGGCAATGAGGACTCAAACCCAGAATCTCTGACTACACTCTAGGAATTCATTAACTTGAGGTCTGCAATAATTAAATTAGGGAATGAGAATAAACATAAATGTAAATTGTTGTCCCTTCCATAAACACGCGTGCACCAAAAAAGAACAGAAATTGGATTATATTGATCTATTCTATGGTGAAGCATCAAAAGCGTAACCGCACACTTACATGATCTTACGTGGTAAAGGAGGTTAGCTCAGGGAAAGAAGCTTAGTAAGAGCGAACTACAACAAACACAAAAGAAAGGTGCGCTTCAAGATTATATAAATAATGTGAAGATATAGACGAAGCTGAATAAAAGAGTTTGCCCCACCCATGAGTAAATATTAATAGTAGCCTCATTTGATCGTACATCCTTCTTGGTATATCCAGATAATAGGTAGGAGCATGAACTGAAACATTATGGGGATACAAATCATTAGCACTGCATAAAAACATTCCTCCTAGAGTAGCAGTTAATACGAATAAGAGAAACATTGTTATACTAGCCATTTATGTGCGTTCAATGTATTATATGGATAGAGGAATACAGGGAGTTAAACAAAGTAAAATAAGATATTGAAGGATTTCGTTGAAATTGGAAATTTCTTGAAAAGCTAATCATAGGTTCTTCTCTCCATCGGAACATTATATTGGGATACAAATCATTAGCATTGCATAAAAACATTCCCCCTAGAGTAGCAATCAATACGAATAAGAGAAACACTGTTATACTAGCCATTTATGTGCGTTCAATGTATTATATGGATAGAGGAATACAAGGAGTTAAACAAAGTAAAATAAGATATTGAAGGATTTCATTGAAATTGGAAATTTCCTGAAAAGCTAATCATAGGTTCTTCTCTCCATCGGAACATTATATTAGGACTGTTATGCTCATTACTAAACTTGTTAAAGAAATGAAATATAAGCAAGGTATATCTTTTCTATCAGACATTGAATCGATCCTATCCTTTTTATGTGCATGATTTCCATATTTGTCCATTGTCTATGACTCTAGTGTGCAGGATATCAAGTAGTCTGAATCCTTTTGATATCACAGAAAATGGGGATAAATAAAAATCACAACAGGAAAGTGAAGACACTATGGAGCTCCCAAATCAGACTAGGAAATGAGAACCGATGAGTCGTAGAACAGTTTATTATCAAGGAACATGAAAAACATTAGAGGCAGGAAGCAAGTAATTACAACGAAGGCGACCTTGGAATTTAAATAGAAAACAATTATGAGAAAAGAATCAAAGCATTTGAAAATCAAATTTGATAATCTAGGTGCTGCTAGTAGGGGTGGCAATTTCAGCTCATATTAATGAAATGATTCCATTTTATCCATATTTAATAGCTTGGATCACTCATATTTAAATTGGGTAAATATGAGCTTCAAGCTATTTTAAAAGTCTCTACAAATATGGTCAAAATGGGTAAAATATGAGTATCTGACCCATAATAGGTCACTTAGGAGCCGTTTGGCTACTGGTTAGAGTTATGCAGGGTTTAGTTATGCAGGTATTAGTTATGGAGGGTTTAGTTATGCAGGGTTTAGTTATGCAGGTATTAGTTATGCAGGGTTTAGTTATGCAAGTATTAGTTATGTAGGTATTAATTATACAAATATTAGTTTCATAGATATTATTTATGTAGGATTTAGTTATGTAGAAATTATATTACATAAAATATAACTTATTGATTATTTAATTTATTGTAAATTAATATACTTTCTTTTTAAATCGAAAATTATAAAATCCATGCTTATAAACAAGCAGTATCCAAAATAAATAAAATGCAACAGTCCCTCGGGGATGGGGTGGGGTGGGGGTGTAAAAACGACGAAACTCAAAAACACCCTAGGGGTTCGTTCTGGGTTTTTTTTGGGTGGTTGTGTGTGTGTGGGGGGTGGGGGGTAAATAACGTAACTACAAGTTACAGAAATAGATTAAGTTCTTTTTTAAAAAAATAAAAGATATAACTCCTTAATTTTGTAAATTAATATACATTATTATTTACAAACAAAATAAGTAAGAAAACAAATTAAGGGTAAATATGTAATTTTATTATTTTAATCCATGTATAACTAATACCCTCATAACTTATTCCACCTTCTACCCTGCATAAAATTATACATAGATTTCTTCATAAGTTATGTAAGTATTAGCTATGTGGCATTACAAAAATACAACCAAACACCACATAAAATCAATACATGTATAACTTTTATACAACATTGGAGACACACCAACCAAACATTGTATAAAATTTATACATAATAATTTTGATTCTATTTACAAACAAACATGGTACAAAATTAATACATGAATAACAAAGTTATTCATGTATTAACTTTGCCCTTATCTAGTAACCAAACGGCCCCTTAATTTTCACTTCCACTCAAAATTCTTAATTGTGTTAAAAAATAAAAAAAATTAATATTAAATTTCAAACATTCAATTAATTTTCAAACTTAATTGAAAAACAGTATTTTTTGTTTTTGGAAAACAAAAAAAAATTAGGGGTAGGTTGGTGGAAGGGGGCACCCCGGGGAGTGGGGTGCCCGGGGGAGGAGGTAATTTTTTTTTTTGAAAAAAACAGATTTCTTTTTGTTTTTGGAAAAAAAAAATTAGGGG
>NC_064287.1:9920412-10080042 GCF_019186545.1 Solanum stenotomum
AAAAACATAATTTTTTTTGTCTTTGAAAAACAAAAAAATTTAGGGGTAAGTTGGTGGAAGGTGGGGGGGGGGGGTAATTTTTTTTGTTTGTTGTTGGAAAACAAAAAAAATTAGGGGTCGGTTGGTGGAAAGTGGGGGAGCGTAAATTTATGTCATGAAGTCCCAGTTCACTTAGTCAAGGAAATATGGAGAGGTTTTAAATGGGTTAGAACCATTTTACCCAAATCATATTTGACCAAATCCATATATACCTATATTCTATTTGAGTGGATTGTAATCTAAACCATTCTTGTTCATTTCATATTCAATTCATCCAAATCCGATTTAATTCAACCATTTGCCACCCCTAGCTGCTAGTGTATTTGGAGGCTAGTCTTGAGAAAGATTGGTCCTTGTGCAGAGAGTATGTTATCTCAAATGCTAAAAAGCAAGGGTCATGCAGGATCCGCTATGATTCCATCAGAGTTCAGAGAGGAATTGAGAGTTTGGTTCAAAGATGAAATGACTACGGGGAATGAGAAGAGGGAAGATTTTACAATACCACATGAGAGTCTGAGAAGATATAAGAGCAGATATGACGAGTTTGAAGAGAGAACAAACAGAACAATTCCAACAGAGGTGAACTCAAGATTTGAAGACAAGCTGGCCATTTACATAAGCATAGGAAATTTATACTCGAGCATTCCACTGCCCACCCTCATTCTCAATGCAAGCTAGCTCTTACTTGTGTTTAGTGAGGAGGCTAACTAACATACAAGTGACTGCCCTGGTTGTGATTTCTTCCTTGGGTAGGCCATCAGGTGAGGAATCACCACCAATGACTAATGCACGTTAGTTAAAGCATGTCGTCCAATGCCAATTCGTATGATAACTTTATTAAACATAAAAATATAAAACCAATGTACTATATAACGTATAAATATGAGTTTAATGATTCTACTAGATAAAGTTTGCTTTGTGGAGTGGTGGTTTTGAACTTCACTTTGCACCATGAGGTCGCAAGTTCAAAACTAGCCATCCCCTTATTTTATTCAAGCATGTGCACCCTCACGGGGACACATGGGTCTGCCTCTGCTTTCCAATTGTTACTTCTACGCGTGTTGGAACAAAAGGGTACAGAACTTGCATAATTATGTGTAGGCTTATGGTGTAGGCAAAGTAATAAGAAATTTGCACCATGGAATAGGCCTTATTTGCATTTTGCAGGCACGGGGATATATATCTCTTGTATTAAAGTTCCATTCACTTGTATGTTTTATAACAAAAAAGTGATTTTCCTTTCTATATATGCTAAGACCAGTGGTCTTTTGGGAGTTGTAACACTAAGAATCTGCATCATAGTGGGAATGTACTGCTGAATTAGTCTTCTGACTGATTTGTTTTCTTTTCCATTTCGATTTTCTTAACACTTTTGTCCTCTGAATTAGTCTCCTTCTTAATAGAATATATTTTTCCATAATCTAGTGAAATGAATGAAGAGATCGAAGAGCATGAAAGGGAAACTTAAGGCATCTATCCTTTTTTATTGTCTCTCTTAACATTGACGCAGATCTATTAACTATTATGTTTCCAAAACTCTAGAGCTTCTTCATCAAGTATCACTACAAGCTTTGTCCAGCCAGAAACATTGTATTGTATTTGCCAATGAGGATCACAATGAGGTACCTTGTACACCTAACTGGCTAACTCCTAAGACAGGTATACATTGTACAACGTAACGGTGCCTTTGCTAACTTGTGACAACATCTGAAGTTTGTACCATGACTTCCATCAATGCAGGATGTCACATTCCCTAATGGAGGAAAAATAAGCCTTTTAAGAACAATCAATCCTTATTTATCACAAATTGAACAGTCTGTATGAGTCTAATGAGAACACGAGTAGCAAGTATTCACTTCAAATTCCATTTCCGGCATCTCTTGTAGAGTCATGAAACCCTTCCTACTAGTGCATATCTCACAGTAGCAATCATCAGCCAGCAACTGGCTTTGGCATGCTGTATAGTATATTCCATTTCCGGCATCTCTTGTAGACACTTAATTGTAAGAATGCCTGAATTCCAGAATTATTAGTGACAATTTTTTTTTAACAAAATAAGTATGGTACATGTAATGATCATATTGTATAGATAGTAATGCTATGTAGCGGTATTGTATACATAGTGTATAATCATGTATATATAATGTATATCAATGTATCAAAAATATATACATATATCCATATGCATTGTTTATACAATACATTATATAAAATATACATTGACTATACAATAAAGGATACTTATACATGAACTATACACTGATTATAGATTATGATATACTCAAAAAGCTAAATAGAGCTTAACTATACATGAAGTATATACTGACTATTCAATGTCAAGCAACTCAAAATCACCTATAAACAGTCCCAAATTTTAGATATGTAATCCTCTCGATGTTTTGAGTCTTTAGATATACAATATTCTCAAAACGATTCACGTTTGTAGTACGTCGAATATTTTAAAAAAAAAAAACAAGAGAGAAGAAGAATCTGAGACTGGAAAAAGTAGAAAAAGAAGAAGAAGAATTTATTTTCATCAAAACACATATAATTTTGTCTTAATCGACATTATATCAAAAGTCATTTCGATTTATACAAAGTTAATTGATTTAAAGTAATACATCATACCACTATACTAACTTTTTCTATTCTTATGATTTATACATCATACCAGTATACTAACCTTTTCAATTTCTATAATTTATACATCATTTACCAATATACTAACCTTTTCAATTCCTATAATTTATCTTTCATTTACTTACCTTAACTTTTCAAATTCTAAGATTTTTAAATTAGTCGTTCGGTGCTTATAAATGTTGTTCCCATACTAATTTACTAATAACAGTGTTATATATTTCTGAAAATTGTTTGACTTGCACATTATACATTATCAATTGTAGCGTTAGAATTTGTAGTTTTTCAGTTGATAGTAATAATAATTCTGCTTGATCTTATTAGTAAGTCTAATTTGTACACCCTAGCTACTTTCTTAAGCACTATAACTTAGACTATGTGATATGAATTGAAGCATATTAGGGGTGTCAAATGGGTGGGTTGGGTTGAAATTAGAGATATTAAAAGAGTAAATTTTAGGTTTAGCAAACATAAAAATCATATTTGTATGATATAGCTATAGTTTGTATATAATTGCGCTCTTGTTTGCTATGGCCATTAATATGTATATCTCGGTATACATATACAAAGAATCAATTGTATAATTTGGTTCAGTATACATATACAAAAGAATCAATTGTATAATCTGTGTTTGTATAAAGCGGGAAAGAGAGAAAGACAAAAGAAAACTAGGCAGGGGAAGATCTGTATTTGTATAATTATAAGTGTATAGGACGAAAATATATGTATTTGTATATACAATCTTCTCTCACTTTATACAAACACAAACGCAATTTATACATTTGTGTTTGTATAAAGTGAGAGGCGAGTGAGAGTGGCGAGCAAGATCTGGGAGAGTGGCGAGCAAGAATCTCTGGGGAGAGAGGCGAACGAAAAGATATGTATATATACAATTTTCTCTCTCTTTATACAAACATAAACACATTTTATACATTTGTATTTGTATAAAAGTGAGAGAGGCGAGGGAAAGACTGCCAGCGAGAAAACGAGAGTGGCGGACGAGAATTTTAGGGAGAGAGGCGAATGGCAACAGTTTGTTACAGGTTACAATTAAATCAAACTGTGGTTATAACATTTAATTTGAATTAATAGTTTGCTATTTTATACAATTTTCTCATATTAAAATGGGTTAAAGTAGAAATTGGGTTGGTTCCTGACCCGCCCAAGTTTACTTTAGGCTTAAATAGGGTTAAAAAAGGATTGAGTCTTGACCCTCCCAATTTGACCTGCTTAATCTCAATAATTTTAATATATTATTATTTAAGTTTTTATAACCACAATTTGAATTTCAACTCAAGAATTTTTTTTTTTTTTTTTAAAGTTACAAATGGATAGACAAATCCTAAAAGATATAGGAACATACATTACATCAATGCAAATAAAGAGTCTCAAAACGGATTGAAATTGAAAATTAAATTGGGCTCAATTGAGGATTCTCTTAAAATAGGTCAAGACTTGAATGAGTTGAAATTGAACCAATTCAAATTATCTTGAACCCAACCCTTAAAATTCTTGGCAGATTGAATGAGTTATCTATAGTTGGGCTCATTTCTGACACACCCCTTAAGCATATAAATAAGGGAAGGTCAAATGTATAAAAATGCTTATCAATGACAAAGTTGATTGTGATTAAAGAGATTTTCTTAAAAAGAATATGACATGAATATAAATTATTTAACCTAAAGGATCTAAATGACAATACTCTAAACATTGGGGGGTCTAGCTAAAATATCTTGAAGATATTACTTTAGTTTAAATTTTGACCACAAGTCACAAGATATATAGTCTATCCATCCACAGATTATCTGCAGGAATTATTTATTTTTTAAAAAAATTGCAGCTAATATGGCTGTGTCTTGTGCACTTAGCATGAACTTTGGAGTTTTGTCAAGGGAACTTTTTTCACCTTTTCCACAATCTCTCACTTCAACCTCATTGAAAAGAAGGGGAAGTCATTCCAAAGTTTCAGCAAAATTAGGTTTGGTTTAATTAAGTTCTCTTATTAATTTATTGTTTATGATATTAATTAATGTTTTACATATAAGAAAATGTATTTTTTTTTGTTTGTGGTTGTTGATAGGAGGAGAGGGTGATGTAAAGAAAGATGGGAAGAAGAAATTCATAACTAAAGAACAAGAACCTGAACAGTACGTTTTCATATCTTTTTTTTGTTACTATGCTTATCGTCGTCGAAGGCGAAGTCAGAATTTTAATTTTATGGTGTCTGAAGTTTATAACAATAATTTCAAGTGTTAATAATTGGTTTTGAATTTAATAGTTGTATAAATTCCTAAACTTCTTAATGTAAATATATTATTTGAGCAAAAATTATTGGTCATCGCAAAGCATATGTAGTCGACATTAAAGAGTTGAAGTGTGATAAATCCACAAAACATTGAATTTGTTAGTGAAATGATTGAGATTTTTTATTTATCTCCTTAATCAAAGTCTCAAATTTGAACCCTTAGAATAGAAAACCTTATGGTAAGCTATAATTTTGCTCCATTAATTAGACTGTTTGGAGAGAATTCAGATTAATCTAATCAGTGAATTTTGGTTACTGAATGATTGAAAAGGAATTGTCGAAACCTATGTTAATCGTATTTTCTAAAAATGCTACTACACTCATAACAATTTTTTTGAAAAATCTGAACAACATTGTCGGAATGTTATAAAGAGAACAAAATTGAGATAAATTGTTCATATCACCAATATAATCTTAACTAGTTGGAGCAGTTGATTTTTAGATGATCACTCAACTATAGTTATTATCTCAAAAAATTACTTTTTTGTTGAAAAAAAAATGACATTTTGAGTTAATAAATATTAGTTGAGTGGCCACGTGAGAAATCAACCCCTACTTTGAGATTGGGGCTTATTTATTGATTTCTGTCTTATTTATGATTAATATTTGTTTTGGTTTTCTTGATTTTGATACGTATATTACTATGAAGTTACACATAGGGAATTTTTCTGAATTGCCTATAATTAGTGAAAGAGGTTGGGTGTTATAGGTATTGGCAATCAGCAGGAGAAAGAGCAGGGGAGAACCCTATGATGACACCTCTTCCTTATATAATCATATTTGGAATGTCAACACCCTTTGTGATCTTGGCAATTGCTTTTGCAAATGGTTGGATAAAGGTTCCAATAAGATGATTAAACTCTCAATGCAGCAACAAGGGCTTTTTGGATGTCTCATTCTGACCTTTTGTCTTCATTTGAGTTCTCTATGTATAAGAGTAATCCCATTTCTATACACATTCTTTTTGTTTTGTGAAGATATAGAATTTTAACTTTATTGCACTTGCTATTTCCTTAGTCTGCACATAACTGGTACATTTCTTGCAAGCTGTTAAACATTTCTAGTAAGATGTCTTCAGGTTGTGTATCGGTCGGTTTGATTTTGAAGTTTATTTGTTCGACTTATCGGTTATCGATTTGTAAACATGTTAAATCGTTAAGAACCATTAAGATATTGGCTTATCGGGTATCGATTTATCTTGCTCAAAAAACAATACTAACACATCGTAGAATAACCGAAAGTTAGAGATGCCAAAAATAAAAATATGAAACTAAATCCTAAATCAAGGACTTTATATACCGAATGGTATAACTATAATATATTAATATACTATTGGATTATTGGTTAACCCGTTAGCAAAAAATCTCAAACTGTTAAGAATCGTTAACTTGATAATAAAAAAATCAAAATTGTTAAATCAATAATCCATTACCGATAAATCAATAACTTTTTTTCGATTTGGTTTAACAGTTTTGGATCGATTTTGAAAAGCCCTGCTCTCAGCACACAAACATTAAAGAACAAAATAGAATGTGAAATCTAGGTCCACAAACTTTTCTAATTTCACTGCCTAGCAGACGAGGGAAAACGATATTATAAACGATAAAATTTGTGTCAAGAAAAATAAATAATTAAGACGGAAAAATGTTGCAACAATCATAGTATTTGATTTCAAATATAATGAGTGTTACAATTTTATGATATTTCTCTGATTCTTTAGTAATAGTACGAACTATGTTAAATGAATTTGATTTGATTCAAATGTTGAAATAGCTTTAATATTCGTCTTGGACTTGATTTGACTAATTATTCGCTGCGAACACTTGGATGTTGGTAACGAATAAAGGATTTAGATTTCACATTCCAAAAATGTTCTTTAGCTCGAATGTTCTCGGAATCTTGGCTTATATATACATAGAAATTTAGCATTTTCGATTCCACTAGCTCTCTCTTGCTTCTCGATTTCTAGACTTTTTTTCTAAATTATGAAGACTGATATTTATAGTTGTGAAATGGAAGAGTTGTTACGGGAACAAACTTTTTTCCACCAATCAAATCATATTTGATAGTATATGTCACTAGTACAATTGACACATTTTTATTGGTCTTTCATTTGATTAGGTATACTATGTCATAATGACAGGTGGCATGATTTTATTGGCTCATTCATTTGACTTGGTGTGCCACATCATGTGACCGTCAATTTGGTCGACCTTTAGGATAAAATGAGATTTTGAGCTTGACAAAGTGGGCTCGTCATTTCTAGATATCACGATCCAGACTGTTGTGATTGGCATCCACACAAACCCTCCGGTGGGAGAACCATTACTATAACCCAAACAAATGAATTTTCAGAAAACTAAGACATTTAATGATACGGAAACACATTTAAATGACTATAAAAATGGAGTCCCCATACACACCAAGGTTTTAACAAACAACTACCAAACTAATGCGGAAGAACAACCCTTAGAACCTGAAAGTCATTGTACCAAAACTCTACTAACGACAAGTCTAAGAACAAGGGGTACAACCCCGAAACTAAACAACACCTTAAACAAATAGTCTGAGTCTGAAAAGAGTGGACTTAAACAAGAAAGATCCATGGCAGCTCGAAAGAACTGGCTCACCCTTGAATCCGATCACGCTCAATAGTCATCTAGTTGAGATCAATAGCCGCCTGAAGATGCCCTTTACTCAACAAAGAACAAGCAAGTGCAGTATCAGTACACAAACATAGTGTACTAGTAGGATCATGCGGTTATCCCAATAAGTGAAACACATGCAAGTAACCACAACATTATAAAACAACTATATACCGAACATATACAATATTAGTCATCTTTTCAGGATCAATGTAGCATCACATGTTCTCAATTATACACATTGGTTATCAATTTAGAGCAACATACTGTCTTCCAATATCAATCATTATTAGATATCAACGTAATCATCACAAGTAGATACACAACACAATTCAATTGTTCTCTCACGGAACCCAACTCAATGGTCCTCTCATGGAACCCATACCCAAACTGTTAGAATACCGGAACATGCTACCCGATCCAATGTTTATGCCGGAACGTGGCAATCGGTCCCATAATTATGCCGGAACGTGGCAACCGATCTCATATTTATGCCGGAACGTGGCAACCGATCCATTCAACAAACCACAATCACAATCACAATGTATATTCTCATAATTATACAACATGAGGTGATTCATGGCATATAATTATTCAATTATCCTCATTTACGATTAGGGTGATCAATAATTCAACATTCGCATACATACATGCTTTATAATGAGCAATTACAAACATATATCACACCAACATAAAATCACAATCATCACCTACCTCGAATACAAGCTTGAATCCCCTAACGCACTTGAATCTTCCCTTTTTGGATTCTTCCCGCTTGTTCGTGGTCTAAAAACAACAATTTATACGCAAGGATGAACAATCAAAGATCTAATTATCCGGATTAAACAAACTCAATAACCCTAGACCAAACCCTTGATCCCCATACCCAGATTAGGGCTTTTTCTACTATAAATTCCAGATCAAAACCCTTGCCCATCGATAATTACCCAAGAAACTGAGTTTTACGAATAAAAAAATAGATTCGAGAAGTGAAAACCTTACCTTTAGCCTCAAGAATGGTGAAAAACGGTCAAGAACTCATCTGGGGTCGTCTCCTAGCTCTCAAAGTCAAAAAGTGCAGAATAAAACGTTTTTGCGGTTTTATTTCCTACTTAAGCCGCGTTTGTCCCGCTACAGCGTCCCCGCCCTGGCGGGAATAANGTCAAGAACTCATCTGGGGTCGTCTCCTAGCTCTCAAAGTCAAAAAGTGCAGAATAAAACGTTTTTGGGGTTTTATTTCCTACTTAAGCCGCGTTTGTTCCGCTACAGCGTCCCCGCCCTGGCGGGAATAATTCCGCCACAGCTGCTTGCACAGAAATAGTGAGCAGATTTATGAATTCCAAACCCCCATTTCACAACACACCTTCATCCCATGACACTCAGAAAATACCTGTTCACGCTAAGATCAATTTTGGGAGTTTTACTTACCCGAATTCAATTCCGTAAAGTCGTATGGGTTCCTTAACGTCTTAGCTATCCACTCATGTAATCAAATTCCTTAATAGATCTCTCATTTGTTACCAGATTTTTCTAGACCTCATTGACTCCGATTTTGTCCAAATTTGGACTAGGTTAGGAAATCTCAAGTTACTACGAAAAAGTTTTCTAGCCCCAATTATTTTCCCAGAGGCTTTTCCATAATGACGGAATCAAGTCATTACAATAGGTACCAATTTATCCATCACTCGTCCTCGAGTGATCAACTAGGAAAGATTGGCTAAAAAAATAAAGGTAGAGTAGTATCTGAATCGTCGAATTACTGGGGATACTTGTCTCGCCGACCCATCTTACCGAATCTCATTACCCCCTAAGGGTTCCACGTCTCCAACCCCAAACCAACTAATTGAATACCTAATCATGCTCCCTTACAATGCCTCAATGAAGTCATTACAATGCTTGAGCGATAATTATTGTTGTATGTACACTTAGCTAACCACAAAGCTATTCCCAATAACCACCAAAGTTTGACCGTACGTACACATGTCTGCAACATGCTATCAAGGACTGTGACACAAACATCAGGACGAATCCTTTCTCACATTACCATGATAAAATCCTAAATCAAAACTCGCCACAATTAGAGGTGAGCCTGAACCAACCAACACACAATCATAATACCCGAACAATCATAGTTCTTATCAACATCTCCATCTCACAATCCAATTTCCCATGAGTTTGAGTTATAAAAAAATTGGTCTTTAGAAATCAGATACTCATCGAGAGATATGTCCAAGCATACAAACCCTCCAACAACACTATCAAAATGCTAGATTTAGAAATTGTAGATTACCTCTTAAGAACAGTAGAATTGGACCCAATGATCCCCACATTCAATCACACATAATCAATACATGACCTCGATGACTAGAGGAATATTAAGATTGCCGGACAACGACAAATAAGCATAGTAGCTCTTCTATAAATTCTCATAAGCAAGGTGGTACATGTAGAACCACTAAAATACTTTAACAACTCCAAGACAACACCAATTATATCATTCGAAATAACCAAATCTTCCCAATCTTCCCACTCAACCAAGAGAACATCGCAGGATTTGGTACCCCTAATCCACCATTAGGGATAAACATACTAGAACATAGCTAGTGAATCATACGCACAATACTAACAACCTTTATACACACTCCGACTATTTACTTTATTATAAACCAACACTTTTAAAAATGAAACCTTTCTTAGGTACTTAACAATCAATAGTAGTAAACTTACGACTCAACCCAGGTGTAAGTCCTTTCAAATGCTCAATACCGAATACAATTGAGCATTTCTCACATTGATAATTCATACCTTGACAAAACACATCACCACAAATGTAGACTCACAATGAAAAATCTGAATTGTAATTTCCACCATGTAACACAATCCCTTTCTCTATCAACATTAACTTGTACTTTGAAGATTTTTATGAATTCATGGATCTCTGTTTATCATTGATCACATCTCCATCGATCTTACCATATATTTCGCTAAAATTTCAATCATACTCATTACTAGCCTCAAAAACAAAACCAAGCACTTGTCATCACACTCAAGCTAATGTCTGCACACTCCTTTCTCAAGTCTTTTTCGATAGTTTTTGACCCATCTGATGGACCCATGACACTATTACCATAGCCACAACAAAACAATGAAATCACACGTCTCTGAACCCAATTATCTACTCCACTAAAGATATATCTTTAGCCCTTACAATCAAATAAAATATTCATGCTCTAGCCTCTCTCTAAAGGATGTACTACATCCCACTATATTTTCCTTTATTATAACTCTAGCTCTTTAACATTCTATTCGAGTAGTGTCCATCCATCTCTTAAAACTTTCCATACAACCACGTTACTCACCCAATATTAGAAAACCACGACCTTAGACACTCGCAAGTCGTACTTACTATACAAAATTCGCTTTACCAACAGTCTTGTTATATAGTTGCATCCCATCACGAACTCATACCACCATTACACTCGGTTAGCCCTGGCTATCACTACGAAGCCAACCTTTTTATCGACATGACACCTCAAACTCAGGTATACCCATCAAATTCAAAGGGCTAACCCAATTTTATACACATTTACTTACTAAACTGTTCAATTACCTTCACCCAAGAATACTCAATGGGACTTTCTTTATCCATAATCTTGTCATTTTGGTATTAATCCACTCCATTATGGCTCAAGATAAAATCACCAGTCCTCATACTACCCTCCATCTTCTTAACAACAAGACAGGAGTACCCCACGGGGAAGCACTAGGACGAATGAAACCTTATCAAGAAGCTCTTGGATTTGAGCCTTAAGCTCTCTTAATTCTGCTGGAGACGTATGATACAGAGGGATGGAAAATGGGGCGAGTGTCAGTTTCCAATTCAATGTAGAAATATATATCTCTATTCGGAGGCATACCAGGAAAATCCGTAAGAACAATTCTTTAAACTTAGACACCACAGGAACAAACTCAATAAAGGGAGACTCAACCTCAACATCCTAAACATGAGCCATATAAGCCAAACAACCTTGCCCCACCAATTTCCTAGCCTGAATAGAGGATATGATCTTAGCTAGCTTAGCCTTGTACATCTCTTCCCACTCTAATCTTTCCCTACCGAGGATCTCTTGAGTTACCGACTTAGTATTACAAGTAGGCCCGGTATAATATGGAGGACAACCAAGTCATGCCTAAAATTATATCAAGTCAGTCATATCTAGCATAACCAAATCAACCCAAATATGAAAATCCATAACCACAACAAAACAACACAATACACATGGGTTCCTATGACTGACTATTCAACTGGGGTAGAAACATGGATGGGGGCATCAAGTATATCACAAACCACATCAAATCCCAAGACAATTGAACTGACACATACGAATAAGTAGAACCCGAATAAAAAAAACAATAGCCATCCGAGCACATATAAGAGTAGCACTAGTGGCCACTACATCACACACCTCAACTCGGTCTTGCCCGAAAAAAACATATAACTTAGCCCTATCGTCTTGACGGCCAACTTCCTCTCCTGGTTGCACTACTCCTCTACCTACATTACCATTTCCCCGGCCTCGCTGGTTTCCTCCTCATATGTCCAGGTTCCCCACAATTTTAACACACTTTATAACTTATATTAAATTGTTGAACACTAAATTAGATTGCGGGGGTTAGTTTAGGTACGATTGGAGGTCCATAATTGTGACTAGGGAAAACAGGGGAGATAGGGTTGAGGTTCTGTCTTGCCCTGTCCCGCTTTGGCGGGAGGAATCCCGCACTGGTGGGAAAATCCCGCCCCAGCGGCCCCCGACGAAAACAGAATCCCTGCCAACAATTTTTATGTGGTTCCTCTCTTTTCTATATTTCCCCTAGATTTCCCAGCTATAACTAGGCATTTAAGAAAATCCCTTTAGCTAGGCCAATCATTGTCTAACCCCCGGTCAACCCAACGAAGTACGCACTTTAGAATCCTTTTACATCGTTTCAACACTACCACACATATATCCCTAGGATACACCCAGATTCTCACACGATTATCAGTTGGTCGCAACGCACATCCAGATTTCTCGCTTACGAACCACATCATAATTTATCTAGACCCTTGTACCTAATCTCGTGATGACTTTCTTTTCACAACAAGTTCACGACACTCGAGCAGTTAAAAATTGCAGACAAGTCCAAATTCTTTAATTAGTTTGTTCCATATACGACCATTACTGATCATCTATGCCTTATACGACCCCTAAGGCCAGATACCAATTGGAACCTTCTCAGTTCCAATTAACTTGCTTGTGTCCCTTCAGCAAGGACTACATCGTCTAGTTCACTTCGTTGAGATACCAATTGGACTCAACTCATACCACAAGCGACAATGGTAGCTAGCGAGCCCTATAAAACTGCTAATTTCAATCATAGAACTTGGTCGAACCCAATTCTTAATCGCCTCAACCTTTAACTGATGGTAACCAGACTTTAAATCAATCTTAGAGAAAATCGATGCACCTTGCAATTGGTCAAAAATGTCATCTATCCGAGGCAATTGATACTTGTTCTGAATGGTGACTTTATTCAACTGTCGGTAATCTATACACATCCTCTCTTGTTATTGATGGTGTTACCGTTGTTGTTGCTCTAGCTCGGACCATAGAGTGAAGAAGGAAATATACTAATTTGTATCACCCAGATACCAATTGGATTCAAGTCATAGCACGAAGGAGTAGAAAGAAGTGAGTTTTTCCTAAAGTCCTATAGCCTCTCGCAAAAAAGTACGAACGTCATCGTACCATTCTGCAAGATTCTACTAGACTCGTTTTGGTAGCATGAGATCAATGAACCAAGGGCTTTGATACCAATTTTGTCAGAACCCAGACCGTCGTGATTGGCACCCACACAAACCCTCCGGTGAGAGAACCCATTACTACAACACAAAAAAACAAATTTTAAGAAAACTAAGGCATTTAAAGATACGGAAGTAGGTTTAAATGTCTATAAAAATGGAGTCCCCATAAACTCCAAGGTTTTAACAAACAACTAACCAAACTAATGAGGAAGAACAACCCCTAGAACCTGAAAGTCATTTTACCAAAACTCTATTAACAACAAGTCGAAGAACAAAGGGTATAACCCAAAACTAAACAACACCTTAAACAAATAGTCTAGGTCTGAAAAGAGTGGACTTAAACAAGAAAGATCCATGGCACCCTGAAAGAATTGGCTCACCCTTGAATCCGATCACACTCAATAGTCATCTTGCTAAGGTCTATCAATAGTCGCCTGAAGATGCCTTGTACTTAACAAAGAACAAGCAAGTGCAGTATCAGTACACAACCACAGTGTACTGGTAGGATCACACGGTTATCCCAATAAGTGAAACACATGCAAGTAACCACAACATTATAAAACAACCATATACCGAACATATACAATATTAGTCATCTTTTCAGGATCAATGTAGCATCACATGTTCTCAATAATACACATTGGTTATCAATTTAGAGCAACATACAATCTTCCAATATTAATCATCATTAGATATCAATGTAATCATCAGAAGTAGATACACAACACAATTCAATTGTCTTCTCACGGAACCCAACTCAATGGTCATCTCATGGAACCTACACTCAAACTGTTAGCATACCGGAACGCGGTATCCGATCCAATGTTTATGCCGAAACGTGGTAACTGATCCTATAATAATGCCGGAATGTGGCACTTGATGCCATGTTTATGCCGAAACGTGGTAACCGATCCATTCAACAAACCACAATCATAATCACAATGTATATTCTCACAATCATACAACAAGTGGTGATTCATGTCATACAATTATTCAATTATCTTCACTTACGATTAGGGTTATCAATAATGCAACATTCGCATACATACATGCATTATAATAAGCAATTACAAGCATATATCACACCAACATTAAATCACAACCATTACCTACCTAAAATCCAAGCTTGAATCCCCTAAGGCACTTGAATCTTCCCTTTTCGGATTCTTTCGGTCTTAAAACAACAATTTATACGCAAGGATGAACAATCAAAGATCTAATTATCCAGATTAAACAAACTCAATAATCCTAGACTAAACCCTTGATCCCGATACCCAGATTAGAGCTTTTTCCACCATAAATTCCAGATCAAAATCCTTCCCCATCGATAATTACCTAAGAAACTGAGTTCTACGAATCAAAAAATAGATTTGGGGAGTGAAAAACCTTACCTTTAGCCTCAAGAATGATGAAAAATGGTCAAGAATTCGTTTGGGGTCGTCTCCTAGCTCTCATAGTCGAAAAATGCAGAATAAAACATTTTTGGGGTTTTATTTTCGACTTAAGTCGCGTCTATCCCGATATAGCGGGACCCATCCCGCTACGGTGTCCCCGCCCTGGCGGGAATAATTCCACCACAACATCTTACACTGAAACAGTGAGCAGATTTAAGAATTCCAAACCCCCATTTCACAACACACCTTCATCCCATGACACTCAGAAAATACCCGTTCACGCTAAGATCAATTTTGGGAGTTCTACTCACTCGAATTCAATTTCGTAAAGTCGTACGGGTTCCTTAACGTCTTAGCTATCCACCCATGTAATCAAATTCATTTATAGATCTCTCATTTGTTACCATATTTTCCTAGACCTCATTGACTCCGATTTCATCCAAATCTGAACTAGGGTAGGAAATCTCAAGTTACTACGAAAAAAATTTCTAGCCCCAATTCTTTCCCCAATGACTTTTCCATAATGACGAAATCAGGTCGTTACAGTAGACCAATTAAATTAGACCATTAAATTGATCAATTTACATAAATAATGTATTATATAATCTTATATATGAATTATAGCACATCTTTTCGACCACACTCATTTTTTAGTACAATTTGATTTATGCTAATATATATAGAGCAAATAGCCCAAAGAAATCTTGTTTTACTCTATTGATATGTCTATTCTAGTTTTGATCTTCATTCGTGGAAAAATGATCCCAATAGGGAGATACTGTAACACCCCACAAATTATAAGCTAAGTTCAAATTGTTCATTGAATATGTATAGACCCAAAGACGAATATTTCTATTTACACATAGGTGTTAAGATCACTTTCTTAGTGTAGGATACGTGTTGTACATGAATTAAGGTCATAAGAAACCTCTAGCTCAAAGTTGAGTAGAAAGCTTTCTTACTGATTGAGTTTCGGTATAAGATTTTAGGAAGGTCAAATTTAAAATATTAAGCATTTTATAGACTAAGACCCACCAGTATAAAGGTCTTTCAGTCTTTTTTCCAAGCCCACTGATCGTTCATTACTCCAATTTTGGAGTAGAAAGTTATGGTTGTTTTATTGGAATATAATGTATCTGGACTAGAGAGTTTGGCGATGACATCTGTCAGTTCGGCAAATCGTCGAAGAGTTTTGCATATTGCCAAAATGACCTGAAAACCTTAAAAAATTGTTAACTTTGAAAATCTAAAGGCCCACTTTGGCGATCTGCCAAATATTTTGGTGATGGGGCCTTCGAATCGCCGAATTGGCATATTGGATTTATTAAAATATATTTTTTCAATTCTTCTTGTGTTTTTATGTTCTAAGAGGGGTATTGTTGCCTTTTTATCCTCCATTAGCTTTCCTAAATTCATCTTATAACCTAATAACATCCTAATATATATAGTTACTCTCAAAATCTCTGTTCTCCTTCTCCTAAAGATTAGGAACATCAAGAATGGAATATTTTCAGTTTTCAAGAAAGCCTCCAAGTTCAGTATTTTTTTAAGAATTCTAAGATTTTCAATCACGATTTGTTAGGAATTTTCTTTTTCAACTGCACTTTTAATTTTACTGCATTATATTAGATAAGACTTAGTCAATTAGTTGTTAGCCATCTATTCCTATTATTTAGGAGTAAGTTAGTGAGTTAGGAATATGCTAGTAGTGGGTTTACTGCTTTCTGTTTTTCATTCTAGTCTTATAAATGAAATCTGAAGATATCAATAAAAATGTTTTTCTACTAATATTCTTCTTGACTTCTCTTCTTTCTAAAACTTATACTACTAAAATTTACCAACAATTGGTATAAGAGCTTTTTTTATCTTGCGGGATCTGTGGGTATTTCTATGAGTGATTGTTACAAGTGACTTAAGCACCACAACTAGAAATAGCAAAAGATTAAAAATGGAAGAAAGCTCAAGTTTCTCGATAGTGGCACCTCCTGTCTTCAATGGTGAAAATTCACATGTGGGCAATGAGGATGGAAGCTTATCTCGAAGCTTTAGATCTTTGGGAGGCAATCGAGGAAGACTATGAAGTTCTTCCGCTACCCGGAAACCCAACAATGGCTCAACTCAAAAATCACAAGGACAAGAAAACCAAAAGATCTAAGGCAAAGGCATGTCTTTCTTCAGCAGTCTCTTCAACAATTTTCACTTGCATCATGTCTCTAAAATCAGCAAAAGCCATCTGGGATTATCTCAAGGCAGAATATGAAGGAGATGATCGTATCAAAGGTATGCAAGTGCTGAATCTCATTTGAGACTTTGAGTTACAGAAGATGAAAAACTCGGAAACCATCAAAGAATACTCTGACAGGCTTATGAGCATAGCAAATAGAGTAAGATTACTTGGTTCTGAGTTTAAAGACTCGCATATTGTTGAAAAGATTCTGGTTACTGTACCTGAAAGATTTGAAGCCACCATTACCACTTTGGAGAACACCAAGGATCTATCAAAAATCACTTTGGCGGAATTATTGAATTATTTGCAGGCTCAAGAACAAAGAAGGGTTATGAGAGAAGATGGAATCGGAGAGGGATCATTGATGGCCAAACATGAAGAGAGTTGAAGATACAAAAAGAAAAACAATAAGAAGAACCAGCCAACAAATGGAGAAGGAGCAGCTCGCTATAACAACAAAAGCAAAACATGTAGCTTTAAAGGAAACTATCCTCCTTGTAAGCATTGTGGAGAGAATGGTCATGCGCCGTATAAGTGTTGGAAAAGGCCGGATGCTAAATGCAGTAAGTGCAACCAACTCGGGCATGAAGCAATTATCTGCAAGAGTAAATTATAGCAGTAAGACGCAGATGCCCAGGTTGTTAATGAACAGGAAGAGGATCAACTTTTTGTGGCATCGTGTTTTTTAAGCAATGTTTCAACTGAGGCTTGGCTAATTGATAGCGGATGCACAAACCATATGACTCATGACAAAGAGATCTTCAAAGACTTGAAGCCTACTGGAGTTACAAAAGTCAGAATAGGTCATGGCGGTTATATTCCGGCAAAAGGAATGGGAACTATTACAATTGAAACACAATCAGGTACTAAAGCAATTTTTGATGTTCTTTATGTACCTGATTTAGATAAGAACTTGTTAAGTGTTGGTCAATTATTAGAAAAAGGTTTCAAATTGTATTTCGAAGATAAACATTGCTTAATCAAGGAAGCCTCAGGACATGACTTGTTTAAAGTCAAAATGAGAGGCAGAAGTTTCTCATTAAATCCATTGGAGGAAGAACAAGTGGTGTATTCAGCAAGAGAAAATGCTTTCGAGTTATGGCATAAGAGACTCGGACACTATCATTATCCAAGAATTGGTGATAGTCGAGAACCTTTCTAAACTGGGAGCGAGTTCTAAAAATTATCGGGCTTGTTAATTTGGAAAACAAAGTAGACTTCCATTCCCAAAGGCAACTTGGAGAGCAACAAGAAAGTTGCAGCTGGTTCACACCGATATTGGAGGACCCCAAAGGACTCCCTTACTTAAAGGTAGTCTTTATTATGTTATTTTTATTGATGATCTGACCCGAATGTGCTGGATTTATTTTTTAAAGTACAAATCGGAGGTCAAGAGCATTTTTTGGAAGTTGAAAGCGAAGTTGGAAAATAAAAGTTGCTGCAAAATTCAGATTTTATGATCTGACAATGGGAAGGAGTACACTTCTAATCAGTTTGATCTATTTTGTGAAGAAGCAGGGATTGAACGTCAACTTACTGCTCCTTATACTCTAGAACAAAATGGAGTTAGTGAGAGAAGAAATAAATATATCATGGAGATGGCAAGATGTCTGTTGCACGAAAAGAATTTGCCAAAGATGTTTTGGGCAGAAGCAGCAAATACAACTGTGTTCCTACAAAATCGACTTCCCTCAAAAGTTGTGAAAGATTAAACTCTTTTTGAAGCATGGTATGGATACAAGCCTTCGCTGGATTTTCTTAAAGTGTTTGGTTGTCTTTGTTTTACCTATGTACCTCAGGTCAAATGGGATAAACTAGATAAGAAGGTTGCCCCGGGCATTTTTATTGGGTACAGTAATGTTTCAAAAGAGTACAAAATCTTTCAAACTGAAGGTGAGAAGATAATTATCAGCAGAGATGTCCACTTCATGGAGAATGAAGAATGGGATTGGGATGACTCAAGGAATTTCGTCCAGAATACAAGCTCGTGGTTAAATGAAAGGGACAATGATCCACCAGTTCGGGGAACTCGATTGCTCTCTGATATTTATAAAAGATGCAATGTTGCGATTCGTGAACCTGCTAACTCTAAAGATGCTCTCAAAGACCGCAAGTGGAGAAATGCAATGGAGGAGGAGTTGTTTATGATCGAAAAAAATGATACATGACAGCTTGTTGACAAACCTCAAGGCAGAAAAGTAATTGGGGTAAAGTGGGTGTTCCGAACCAAGCTAAATGTTGATGGTTCAATCAACAAGCATAAAGCAAGGTTTGTAGTTAAGGGTATGTGCAGATTTTTGGTGTAGATTATTCTGACACTTTTGCTCCCGTTGCTAGGCTTGACACGATCAGATTGCTTATAACTGTTTCTGCACAACATGGCTGGAAAGTGCATAAGATGGATGTCAAATCAGCATTTCTTAATGGCATTCTTGAAGAAGAAATTTATGTTGAGCAACCTGAAGGATTTGTTATAGATGGAAAGGAAGATAAAGTCTATCGACTACATAAAGCTCTTTATGGCTTAAAACAGGCACCAAGAGCTTGGTATAGTAGAATAGATGATTATTTGCTCGGTCTCGATTTTGAAAAGAGTCTTTCAGAATTCACATTGTATGTTAAACATAATAGCAGTGAGATTCTTGTTGTTTCTCTTTATGTGGATGACCTTTTGATTACAGGGAGCAGTGAAAAGCTAATTGATGAGTTCAAGCAAAATATGATGCAAGCTTTTGAAATGTTTGATCTTGGTCTTATGACATATTTCCTTGGAATGGAGATTACACAAGGAAAAGATGAGTTTTTCATTTGCCAGAAAAAGTATGCAAAGGAAATTCTCAAGAAATTCAAAATGGACAATTGCAAAGAGATTAGTACTCCCATGAACCAAAAAGAGAAACTAAGTAAAGATTATGGAGCCGAAAAGGTGGATGAGGCATACTTCAGAAGTTTCATTGGGTGTTTAATGTATCTTACAGCAACAAGACCTGATATATTGTATGTTGTAAGTGTTTTATCAAGATTCATGCATTGTCCTAGTGAAGTACATTTGCAGGCAGCCAAAAGAGTTGTGCGATACATCAAAGGAACCATCACTTATGGAGTCACGCTTCAAAAGAGTCAACCTGTGAAGCTTTGTGGGTATTCCGACAGTGATTGGGGCGGTTCCGAGGATGATGCAAAGAGTACTTCAGGGTACTGTTTTAGTCTTGGTTCTGGAATTTTCTCATGGAGTTGTAAGAAACAAGATATTGTAGCTCAATCTACTGCCGAAGCTGAGTTTGTGGCAGCTGCAGCAACAATAAATCAAGCATTGTGGCTGAAGAAAATTTTGGTTGATTTGCATATGGAACCGACTGGAAGAAACAAAGTGTTCGTGGACAATGAAGCAGCAATAGCTATATCTCACAATCCTATGTTTCATGGAAGAACTAAGCACTTCAAAATCAAGTTCTTTTTCTTGAGAGAAATGCAAAAAGATGGAGATATAACTCTTGTCTACTGCAAGACGGAAGAACAATTGGCTGATATATTCACTAAGCCTTTACCAGTCAGCAAGTTTCAGCTTCTCAGACAGAAAATTGGAGTTTGCAGTTTCCAAAGCAAGGAGGAGTGTTAGGAATTTGCTTTTTCAACTGCACTTTTACTTTTACTGCATTATATTAGATAAGACTTAGTCAATTAGTTGTTAGCCATCTATTCCTATTATTTAGGAGTAAGTTAGTGAGTTAGGATTATGCTAGTAGTGGGTTTACTGCTTTCTGTTTTTCATTCCAGTCTTATAAATGAAATTTGAAGATATCAATAAAAATGTTCTTCTACCAATATTCTTCTTGACTTCTCAGCTTTCTAAAACTCATACTACTAAAATTTACCAACACGATTCTTGCCCAAACATTATCTCCAAGAACTCCATAGAATGATTTCTCCAGTTCAAGTTATTCTTATGTTAATAAATGACTGTTGTTCAAGCTATAAAATAAATCCTTGATTAATAATAACATAATTAGATAAATAATTTACTTCATAAATTCCGTATGAATTAAAGTGATTATGCATGAGTTTTTACAAGTACTTTCTAATCTCAAGGCTTGAGCAAAAGTTTTGCAGGATTTTTATGGTTTCGTTAACCTTCATGATTTTACAGCATGAAATTAACATGATACATATTTTAGTTTCAGTACAAATTATTTGAGATATGATTTTGAGCAAAGTATCATACTTGATTCTAACATCAATTTTTTTTTTTAAAAAAATAAAATTGAAATGTAACATTTTATAAGTAATTAACTAAATAGATTTTTACTTACAATATTTTCTTAATACTTATTTTAGGTATATATCTCAAATGTCTTCATTTAATTCGTCACTTTGATACATCATCAACGAGTGCGTTACACTCTTCTTAATTTTTTTGTTGATCGTCAAAAAAGTGTCAAAATGACACACCGGAGCCTTACAATGGGTGTCTTAAATGAACAAACCTTAATTTGAGGTGTCTAACGGAAAGTTGATGTCAAGTTTAAGTGGTCACCGATAGGTTCCGCCAAGAATTATTACGAATTGTGCCAACGTAGCATGTTAGCATCCATGTGTAAAATTGGTAAGGTAAGGCCTATCCCCCCTTGCTTGTACTTATTCACGTTGAAGATTTTATCTTATTATTAATAAAAGGCCACTAGATGCCCTGTACGTCTAGTGGTATAAATTTATTTATTTTTAAATAAAAAAATAAAAATTAATATATATATATATATATATATATATATATATATATATATATTATACATTTGTAAACTAATTGGACAAGTGTAATTGGCCATAATTATCCCTAATAATGTCTTTCTTTCAAGACCATAGTTCCCTTACAGTGAAAAATTAAGAACTCTACTTTTGGGTTCCTACTTAAAGATTGAAAACTCGCAAATGAGCTTTCTTGATTTATTAATTTGTTTGAAAAATTGATGATTGAGTTTGTTGATGATGTCATTTTGAAGCTATTTCTACACTTGATGCGAGTATTATTTTTGTTTTTGAATTATTGATAGCCATAAAAACGTTTTTTAATTTGACTAATTGAACTTAAATACACACTCTCATATCATACACATAAACGTGTTATTCACGCGTGTACACATGATTTTCTACTGATGTGACATATATATAGATATATTGTATGAAATGAGAGGGTGTTTTAAAAGTAGAGAGATATGTTAAGGTTTGTTAATAATTGAGGTTTCTTAATAATTTGTGGACGAAACTAATAATTTCGCCAAGTTCAAGAATGAAACTAACAACCTCATCTTTATTTTATTTTACAATATTATTTATTACTTTTCATTTTCTTATTGTCGAGTGATACTAAAATTCATCTCCATTAGATTATTTCCTTATATTCTATGTACGTCCGTTAGATTCTTTCCTTATAATTTATCCGATCTAATATAATATATCAACCCCATGAATCATTTTTTTTCAAAAAAAAAAAAAACAAAGACATCAAAGACATGTTTAGTGAATATAACTTACAGTTAAATTGTTTACTTCGGTGTAAATACACAAAGACCAACTACTGGTTCAATAACACTCTTTAGTCTCAAGGGGTCAAGAATTAATTCAATTTTTGTTTACATTCTTTAATTAAATACGAAATTTCTTCTTAAACATGCCCCAACTACTTTTATTATTCATTATAAATATTTATTATAAGAATTATGATTATCTGATTATTTTTTTAAAAAAGTTTGATTCATAGTGTGAGTATATTATTTCGGATGAAAAAATTATAGGAAAAAAATCTTATGGGATGTAGTTTTTATTACACCAAATAAGAAAGTAATAACTAATAAATAATATTTTATAAATAAAATAATAACAAGGTTGTTAGGTTCAAGGGTATAAGTGAGTTAAAAAGTCAGTGGAAAAGTATTTTTAGCAAATAGGTGGATGAAAAGTTCTTTTACACCTTTTTCTAAAATTCATGGTAATTAGTTTTAAGGATATCACTAGTTCGAGGAAGAAACTAATAATTCTCACAAGTTCAGTGGTATTTTCAACTCTTCTCTCGGTTTTTTATTAAGAGTCACACCCTCTTATAAGAGTTTGAGACCACTTATTACGGCATGTGGCAGATCATGAGTGTATTTAAGTTCAGTCAGTCAAAAAGATTAATGTTTTTAAGACTGTCAATAATTTAACCATGAAACTAATAATTTACGTCAAATTCAGAAGTATTGTTTTCAATACTTCTCTAAAAATAAATAAATTATTTGATGATGTTTTTGAACCTATTTTTGTGGGTTGACTTTCTGAGCTCACTTTGCTTTCTTAATATCTGTCCAACGTTTCCTTGCTGTTCTCATAATCTCATTTACTACTGATTGGTATTAAAGGTAAAAAATAAAGATGGTGTAACAATTTCAATTTCACAATACAAACATTCAAATACTACTATAATTACTAAATTTGAAATTATAATGGGAAAATGGAACTAACAAAAAGAACTATTGAGAAGATAATTAGAAAGGAGATAGAGAAGTATAGACTCAAAGAAAGAGATGAGAAGACTATATATTTTTCTCAACAATCTGTATAAATCGTTCTTTCTCATCGTTATTGTTTTAGCTAGTTGTTAATTGGGTCCGGGTTCCAAATCAGCCTTTACAAAGGCCTTTCAGTTTTATTGCTTTTTTTCAGCCTAATAACTGTTGTGTGACATCCGTATAGATATCAACATTGGACCGAAGCTGGTTCATAACATATGGACTGCCCTATTTACACATCATGAAATGCAATTGATTCTGCATCAATAACAAGTTATGACTTATTCTCACTCATTTATGTAGGTCTCTACTTGCCAGTTCATGCATTTATGATGTACTCACTTTAGATAACAAACAGCTCATGACTTGTAATTAATAAGATGCTAGAATAGCCACTTTTTAGAATGGGTTATCTTTATTTCAATGTTTTGACTCTTTATCTTTTGAGACTTTTTCAGAACAAAGAGATGTGTCAAGTATATATATCTATCAATATTGATATACAAAGATCACAACAATAAATGAAGAATTTTGTGGTAATTGTTTAGCGATTATATAATATAACTATTACTATATTATATTTAACAACAATAATATAATATGACTATATGAGTATTTATAACCAACATTCTATATATATGTCACTAAATACTTTGTCATTCTGATGTAATGGAATTAACTTAATTACTCTTAAATATTTTTACGATAATAAATATTGCCCTATAAAAAATTAATCTATTGTCACTAGATATACCTGTAACTTTAGAAGGTATATGTGTTATTGTCACTAAATGTACCTATAACTCTATAATTTTTTTATTTTCTAATAAACTTTAAGTGTTTGGTGTATTCAATATATGTATATGCCTTATATATGTTTACATATAGCTCATGAAAGAACCATATCCGTGGAAGTCAAGAACGAAAAGATAAGCCCGATATAGACATGGAGGGAATATAACGTACAAATCATTCAAAGAAACACAAAAATGAATAGTATGGAGAAGAAAATATTATGGAAGGTGACTCAGGTTTAGGTTTATATCATAAAAGTCACTTTTCTTTATTTTGCTATATATACGCAAAAAAATTAGTTTTTTTTGGGTAAATTTATAACTAGACATAATATTTAACAGCGTTAAGTAAAAAAAATAAAAAAATCGATAAGAACATGCAAGGGGGTTAGACCTTATGATCTGGCCAATTCTAATGAGGTAACAAACCTCTACTATCTAACAAGCATAAAGAAAATAAGAGCTAGAGAGAAGTTGGTATTTTGTCATCACCGCAGAGTTTGCAATACACTCTATGATATTACAAATGAGGATGCTTAAATAAAGCAAAAATATAACAACTAAGAAGAAGGTTGAGTTATTGTAATGACCCGGTTGTTCATTTTTGGAAAGGTTCATGAATTTATCATTTTGACCCTCCTGATATTGTAACGGCCTGTTCCCATCGTTATGGGAAAGCCAACAAGGAAAAATTTTCGGCCAGAAAACTTTTTCATAGTATCTTGAGATTTCTCAACCTAGTCCAGATTTGGATGAAATTGGAGTCATTAAGGTGTAGAGAAATCTATTAACAATCGGGTGATTTAGTTATGATTTTGATTACATGAGTAGATAGATAAGTCATTAAGGAATCCGTACGACTTTACGAAATTGAATTCGGGCGAGTAGAACTCCCGA
The DNA here is from genome assembly GCF_019186545.1 of Solanum stenotomum. Classification (NCBI taxonomy): domain Eukaryota; kingdom Viridiplantae; phylum Streptophyta; class Magnoliopsida; order Solanales; family Solanaceae; genus Solanum; species Solanum stenotomum. The sequence goes on from NC_064287.1 coordinate 9,945,735, forward strand.
AATTGATCTTAGCGTGAACGGTATTTTCTGAGTGTCGTTGGTGGAAGGTGTGTTGTGAAATGGGGGTCTTGGAATTATTAAAATAGCTCACTGTTTCATGCAAGCCGCCTTGGCAGTGATTTTGGTCGCTCTGGCGGGGCGGCTGTAGCGGGGTGATGACCGCTGTGGCGGGCCAGACGCGACTTAAAGTCTTAAGTAAACCCCAAAATGTATTTATTCTGCACTTTTTGGTGTTTAGAGCTAAGGAATGAACCCAGGCGATTCTTGACAGTTTTCCACCATTTTTAAGGCTAAAGGTAAGATTTTAACTCCCTGAATCCGTTTTTCGATCCGTAGAACTTAATCCAATGGGTAGTTATCGATGGGGAAGGGTTTTGATCTAGAAACTATGGTGGAAAAGGCCCTAATTTGGATAGTTGGGGATCATGGGTATGATTTAGGGTTGTTAGAATCGCTAGTAATTCAGGTAATTAGTGATTGTTTATTGATTCTCGTATTATATTGATGATTTGTAGACTAAGAACAAGCGAAACAAATTCGGAAAGGGAAGGATCAAGTTTCTTAGGGTTTCAATCTTGTTTCGAGGTAGGTGATTGTTGTGATTCTATGATTGTGTGATGCATGCTTGTTCTTGCTTCATATGATACATATATGTATGCGAATGTTGCATTATTGATCACACTTGTTGTAAATGAGGATATATGAAAGATGAATGCCATGAATCATGACTTGATTGTATGATTATGAGAATGTACTTTCTGATTGTGATTGTGGCTTGTTGAATGGATCGAGTGTTGTGTTCCGACACACTAACTTGAATCGGTTGCCGCGTTACGGCATAATTATGGGATCGGTTGCCACGTTCAGGCATAATTATTGGATCGGGTACCATGTTCCGTTATGCTAACTGTTTGGGTATGGGTTCCATGAGAGGGCCAATGACTTGTCATAATTAGTATATCTTGAGAAATGTGAAGCTGTTCGTTGTTCATAAATGTTGATAATATTGTATATTCTCGATATATGCATGTGATTATATTGTTGTATTGACTTATGTATGTTGCACTTAGTGGAATGGCCGCATGATCCTACCAGTACACCGTGTTGTATACTGATACTTCACTTGCTCTTTCTTTGTTGAGTATAGGGCATCTTCAGGAGGCTATTGACAGACCTCGCTTAGAAGATCAATGATCACTTTCGAATTCAAGGGTGAGCCAGGTCTTCCAGGCTGTCATGAGTTCTTCTTTCATCTATGTCCACATTTCAGACTTAGACTTTCTAGTTGGTTAATTAGTTCATTTGTTTGGGGTTGTAACCCTTCTTGTTTAGACTTATGGATCTTGTTAGAGTTTTGGTACATTGACTTTCAGGTTCTAGGCGTATTTTTTGTATTGTTTAGTTGTTAGATTTTTTAAAAATTGATGGGAACTTTAGCTTTTAGTGATATATTCCTGTTTTCGTATCCTTAAATGTTTTAGTTTTGGTTTAGTTGCTTGGTTTGGGTTGTAGTAGTGGTTCTCCCATCGGAGGGTTAGTGTGGGTGCCAATCACGATGGTCTGGGTCATGACAAAGTTGGTATCAGAGCCTAGGTTCGTTGATCTCGATGTACCAAAACGAGTCTAGTAGAGTTGCGGAATGGTATGTGGGCGCCTTTACTTTTCTTCGAGAGGCTATAGGACTTTAGGAACTCTTTCTATTTTCTCTTGTCTCCTTTCGTGCTATAACTTGATTCCAATTGGTATCTGGCAATTCAAATTGGTATCTAACCTCCTTCACTCTTCTGTCTCTGGATGGTTAACACTAGATTCAATGGCGTCAAGCCTGTAGCTCCCGTCAATACTCTAGCTGAGGAATCTGGAGCGAGAGGTCGCGATCGAGGAAGAGCTAGGGGTAGAGGTCGAGGAAGAGTGGTGCCTGCTAGAGATAGGGTACCAGTTCGAAATACTCCCCAAAATGAGGTCCCTCTTGTGCATCATGAAGAGATAAAAGAGGATATTGAGGTTGAAAATGTTGAGGAGGCTGGACAAGAGGAAGAGGTGCAGGCTGAGACTACCAGTGTTCCTCCCATAGACCCAGTGTTATCTCAACAGATCATGTCATTCCTGAAAGGGTTGGTGGTCCTAGAGTGCTTCCTTCTGCTCAAACAACTCAAGCTCCTACTAATCCCCCTGTCGCTAGCACTACGCCCAAGATGGGTGGGACTCGAGGTAATAATGCTTTCTTCCGTTCTTTGTTGGGTTCTGTTATGACTGGTAATGAGCATGGGATGTTGACTAAGTTTTTGAAGCTAAAGCTTCCTGTATTTCTTGGTTCTGAGAATGAAGATGCTCATGAGTTCATCTTAGATTGCTATGAGAGGCTTCATAAGTTGGGAATTGTCTATCAGTATGGCGTTGAGTTTGTGACTTTTCAGCTTCAAGGTGAGGCTAAACAGTGGTGGAGAGCTTATATGGAATGTAGATCTTCAACTTTACCTCCACTCACTTGGACCCAATTTCATGTTCTTTTTTTAGAGAAATATGTGCCTGGGACTTTGAGAGATCGTAAGAAGGATGAGTTCATGGCTTTGGAGCAATGTGGTATGTCTGTGGCTGCTTATGAAGCCAAGTTTCATGCTTTGTCTAGATATGCTACTCAATTGGTGACTACTGAGGAGGAGAGGATCTATTTATTTATTAGGGGACTAAATTCTGAGTTGCAGGTATTATCTGTTCATATGACCTCTGCAGGGAGGAGCTTTAATGAGGTAACAAACTTTGTTAAGAAAGTGGAGGGGGTGAGGCGAGACGGTTAAGCTAAGGCATTGGCAAAAAGGACCAAGAACTCGGGTAACTTTCAAGGTTCTTACTCCAATGGGTCCGGAAGGCCAATGCTTGCAGCCAGACCAATTCAATCCACTATGTCCCCCTCAACCGGTAATTACTCGGGAACTCCATCTCAAAATTTAATTTAGGAAAGCCAGGGAGTCGCGCCTTTGACGGGCAGCAGACCATCTTTTATTGTACTTGCTACAATTGTGGAGAACCTGGGCATATGAGGATATAATGTCCCCACCCAGGAGTGTTAGATTCCATGCAGTAGCCGACTAGAGTAGTGGTACCCGCGGGAAATGGTAATAATGGTATAGGACGTCCACAAGGTGGGCGATGAGGTGGTCAACGAGGCTGTGGAGGTAGAGGAAATGGTAACACAGGCAGGGGTAACGCGCAACCAGGCACGAAAGTAGCCCGTCAAGATGATAGGGTTCAATGTTATGCCTTTCCGGGCAAGAATGAGGCAGAGGCGTCTGACGCAATGATCACATGTACTATTCTTGTCTGTGATCAGATGGCTAATGTGTTATTTGATCCGGGTACTACTAATTCATATGTATCAGTGCGATTTGCCTCATAATTTTCTATGATTTGTGATATACTTGATGACCCTATCCTTGTTTCTACCCCAGTTGGAAAGTCTGTGATAGTCACCTATGTTTATCGTGCTTGTCCTATTTTGTTTAAGGGTTTTCAGACTTGGGCTGATTTGGTGATTTTAGATATGGCTGACTTTGATGTAATCTTAGGCATGACTTGTTTGTCCCCTTATTATGATGCGCTTAATTGTAATACTAAGTCTGTAACTCTAGAAATTCTAGGAAAGGAAAAGTTAGAGTGGGAAGGGGTGTATAAGCCTAAGCAAGCTAAGATCATATCCTCTTTTCGGGCTAGTAAACTGGTAGAGCAGGGTTGTTTGGCTTATTTGGCTCATATTCGGGATGTTGAAGTTGAGTCTCCATCTATTGAGTCTATTCCTGTGGTGTTGGAATTTAGAGAAGTGTTTCCTAATGACTTGCATGGTATGCCTCCGGATAGGGATATAGATTTCTGCATTGATTTAGAACTCGATACTCATCCCATTTCTATCCCTCCATATCGCATGGCTTCGGCGGAATTAAGAGAGCTTAAAGCTCAAATCCAAGAACTTTTTGATAAGGGATTCATTCGTCCTAGTGCTTCCCCGTGGGGCGCTCCAGTTTTGTTTGTCAAAAAGAAGGATGGTAGTATGATGAAGTGTATAGATTAACGACAGCTGAATAGGGTCACTATTTGAAACAAGTATCCCTTGCCTCGAATAGATAATCTTTTTGACCAATTGCAAGGTGATTCAGTTTTCTCCAAGATTGATCTAAGGTCTGGCTACCATCAGTTGAAAATTAGGCATGAGGATGTGCCCAAGACGGCGTTTAGAACCCGCTATGGGCCCTATGAAGTTTTGGTTATGTCTTTTGGTTTGACTAATGCGCCTGCAGCTTTCATGAGTTTGATGAATGGGGTGTTCAAGCCATTTCTTGATTCTTTCATCTTAGTCTTCATTGACAATATTTTGGTCTATTCAAAAAGTGAGGAAGCGCATGCCGACCATCTTCGTATTGTTGTGGGTGTTCTTGGGAAACAAAGTTATATGCGAAATTATCTAGGTTTGAATTTTGGTTGACTTCGGTTGCATATTTGGGGCATATAGTTTCAAAAGAAGGGGTAATGGTAGATCCTCAAAAGAATAAGGTGGTTAAGAATTGGGTCCGGCCTAGCTCTGTGACGGAAGTTAGGAGTTTTGTAGGGCTCGCTAGCCACTATCATCAATTTGTGAAGAACTTTGCTTTTATCGCCACTCACTATACAAATTTAACCAAAAAGGAGATACCATTTGAATGGACTGAAAAATGTGAGGAGAGCTTTCAAAAGCTCAAGACCCTTTTGACCACCGCACCCATTCTAGCATTACTGGTTGAAGGTAAGGATCTTATTGTTTATTGTGATGCTTCACATTCTAATTTTGGTGCTGTGTTGATGCAGGATAAGAATGTATTGAAGGTGCTTAAGAGGAATTACCCAACACATGATTTGGAGTTGGCAGCGGCAGTGTTTGCTCCTAAGATCTGGCGACATTATCTGTATGGTGTTAAGTGTGAGGTATTTACTGATCATCGTAGTTTACAACATGTGTTTACTCAAAAGGATCTGAATTTGAGACAGATAAGATAGATGAAGTTAGTCAAGGATTATGATGTGACCATTCAATACCATTTGGGTACGGCTAATGTTGTGGTAGACGCTTTGAGTCGCAAAGCGGTGAGTATGGGTAGTTTAGCTGGCTTAAGTGTATCCAAATGACTCTTAGCTAAGGAAATTCAGACCCTGGAGTCTAAGTTCATGTAGTTGGGCATCTCAGAAAGAGGTGAGGTGTTAGCTAGCATTGAAGTGAGGGCCACATTCATTGAGGAGATCAAGGCCAAACAGTTTGAGGTTGAGGATTTTAAGGAGCTTAGAAAGAAAATTGCGATTGGTGAGGCAGAAGAGACCACTCTTGATGTGGAGGGTGTGCTCAGTTTTAAAAGGAGGATTTATGTTCCTCGAGTTGATGACTTGATTAAGAAATTGTTGACAGAATCACATGGCTCGTGACATTTTATTCATCCGGGTGTGACCAAGATGTATTGAGATTTGAAGCGAATTTATTGGTGGTCGGGCATGAAGAAGGATATAGCAGAGTTAGTGGCTAAGTGTCAAAATTGCCAACAAGTGAAGTATGAACATCAAAGGCCTGCAGGTTTGCTGCAAATAATTCCAATTCCGGAATGGAAGTGGGAAATTATAGCCATGGATTTTTTGGTTGGTCTTCCCAAGACTTTGGGGAAGTTTGATTCTATTTGGGTAGTGGTTGATAGATTGGCTAAGTCAACCCATTTTATTATAATGTTGAACAATTGGCTAAAGTTTATGTGAAAGAGACAGTGAGGTTGCATGGGGTGCCCCTTTCTGTCATGTCAGATCGTGGTACTCAGTTTACCTCCAAGTTTTGGAGGAAATTACACGATGAATTGGGCACACAACTCACTTTTAGTACAACCTTCCATCCACAGACGGACGGACAATCAGAGAGGACTATTTAAGTGTTAGAAGACATGTTGAGGGCATGTGTGTTTGATTTTAGAGGGCATGTGTGTTTGATTTTAGAGGGCATTGGGATAAGTTCTTACCTTTGTGTGAGTTATCTTAAAATAATAGTTATCACTCCAGCATAGATATGACACCGTTTGAGGCACTTCATGGAAGGGGATGTAGATCACCCATAAGATGGTTTGATGCTAGAGATGTGAAACCTTTGGGGGTTGATATAGTAAAGGATGCTCAAGATAAGGTGAGGAGTATTCAAGCTAAGCTTTTAGCGGCCCATAGTAGACAGAAAAAGTATACATACAATAAGGTAAGAGACATGACATTTCAGGCTGGTGAGAATTTTCTTCTTAAGGTATCACCCATGAAAGGGGTGATGAGATTTGGCAAGAAGGGTAAGCTAAGTCCGTAATACATTGGTCCCTTTTAGGTTCTTGAATGTGTAGGGCCAATGACTTATAGATTTGGTTTACCTCCTAATCTATCTGAAGTTCATCCGGTATTTCATGTGTCTATGTTGAAGATATATCATGGTGACGGGGATTATATCATTAAGTGGGACTCAATTGTGTTAGACAGAGACCTCCAATATGAAGAGGAACCGATTGCAATTCTTGATTGTGATGTGTGTAAGCTGAGGACAAAGGAGATTAAGTTCGTGAAAGTTCAATGGAAGCTTCGTCCAGTTGAGGAAGGTACTTGGGAAACCGAGAGGGACATGCGAGACAATTATCCCTAATTGTTTGTCGATTCAAGTACTACTTCAATCCTTCCTTAGCCTATTTTCCCTAACTTTGTCACTCGGGGAAGAGTGATGGGTAAATTGATATATATTGTAACGACCTGTTCTTGTCGTTATGGGAAAGCCAACGGGGAAAATTTTTGGGTGGAAAATTTTTTTCGTAGTATTTTGAGATTTCCCAACCTAGTCCAGATTGGACGAAATCGGAGTTATTAAAGTGTAGAGAAATATGGTAACAATAGGGTGATTTAATTATATTTTGATTACATGAGTATATAGATTAGTCGTTAAGGAATCCGTACGACTTTACGAAATTGAATTCGGGTGAGTAGAACTCCCAGAATTGATCTTAGCGTGAATGATACTTTTTGAGTGTCATTGGTGGAAGATGTGTTGTGAAATGGGGGTCTTGGAAATATTTAAATAGCTCAGTATTTCGTGCAAGTCACTTTGGCGGTGATTTTGGTCGCTCTAGTGGGGCCACTATAGCGGGGTGATGACCGTTGTGGCGGGCCAGATGCGACTTAAAATCGTAAATAAACCCCAAATCATTTTTTTTCTGCGCTTTTTTATTTTTAGAGCTAAGGAACGAACCCCAGGCGATTCTTGACAGTTTTCCACCATTTTAAGGCTAAATGTAAGATTTTAACTTCCCGAATCTATTTTTCGATCCGTAGAACGTAATTTAATGGGTAATTATCGCTGTGGGAGGGTTTTGATCTAGAAACTATGGTGGAAAAACCCCTAATTTGGATACCTGGGATCATGGGTATGATCTAGGGTTGTTAGAATCATTAGTAATACGGGTAATTAGTGATTGTTTATTGATTCCCGCATTATATTGATTGTTTGTAGACCAAGAACAAGCGAAACGAATTTGCAAAGGGAATGATCAAGTTTCTTAGGGTTTCAAGCTTGTTCCAAGGTAGGTTATGGTTGTGATTCTATGATTGTGTGATGTATATATGTTTGTTCTTACTTCATTATGATACATGTATTATGTATGCGAATGTTGCATTATTGATCACACTTGTTGTAAATGAGGATATATGAATGATGAATGTCATGAATCATGACTTGATTGTATGATTATGTGAATGTACTTTGTGATTGTGATTGTGGCTTGTTGAATGGATCGGGTGTTGAATTCCGACACACTAACTTGAATCGGTTGCCACGTTTTGGTATAATCATTGGATCGGGTACAACGTTTCGGTGTGCTAACTGTTTGGGTTTGGGTTCCATGAGAGGACCAATGACTTATCATAATTGTGTATCTTGAGAAATGTGAAGCTGTTTGTTGTTCGTAAATGTTGATAATTTTGTATATGCTCAAGAAATGCATGTGATTATATTATTGTATTGACTTATGTATGTTGCACTTAGTGGGATAGCCATGTGATCCTACCAGCTCACTGTGGTTGTATATTGATACTGCACTTGCTCTTTCTTTGTTGAGTACAGGCATCTTCAGGCAGCTATTGACAGACCTCACTTAGAATATCAGTGATCACTTTCGAATTCAAGGATGAGCCAGTTCTTCCAGGCTGCCATGAGTTCTTCTTTCGTTTATGTCTACATTTCAGACTTAGACTTTCTAGTTAGTTAATTAGTTCATTAGTTTGGTGTTGTAACGCTTCTTGTTTAGACTTGTGGATCTTGTTAGAGTTTGCTACATTGACTATCAGGTTCTAGGTGTATTTTCCGCATTGTTTAGTTGTTAGATCTTTTGGAATTTTATGGGAACTTCAGTTTTTAGCGATTTATTCCTATTTTTGTATCCTTAAATGTATTAGTTTTGGTTTAATTAATTGGTTTGGGTTGTAGTAATGGTTCTTCCATCAGAGGGTTAGTGTGGGTGCCAATCACGATGGTCTGGGTCGTGACAGATATTGACCCCAAGTTATTTCTAATTAAGTTTTTAAAGTTGATTTATAACGTTTAGTTATAAGTTGTGAAGTTTTGTAAGATTTTGAGTTTGAAAGGCTTATGTTGTTAAAAAGTGATTTTTAGCGTCTTTCAAAGTTTCGAGTGTCATAATAGAATCTCGTCGATCACATTAGTCCCGAAATATGGAATCTGGTTCGTGAGAGTTGTCAATTTAAGATTCAGAGTTTTTTTTTATATTTGAGATCCTAAGTTGGAAAATTATGAAAATTTAGCCTTTGAGTTAACTTTGGTCAACATTTGGGGTTCGAATGCTCGAACCAAAATTTGGAAAGTTCTGTTGGATTCAGGAGATGATTTTAGGCATAAGTGAGACCTTGGTTGATTTTTGAGAGGTCCCAAGCTTATTTTGGCCTTTTTGGGCGTTATATTAGTTTCTTGTGATTTTTACGATTGTCTAATCAAGGAGACCTCAGATTCGTGTTTCAGTGTTTCCATTGAGTCTGGAACATAGAGTATAATTGATTTGCATATATAGTTTGTCTGTATGGGGTTTTGAACGAATCCCGAGGGTCTTTCCAACGATTTTGTGTTTGGCTGATATTTTTGGTGCTGCAGTCCTCGCGTTTGCGAAATGCCTTCGCTTTAGTGAAAACCAGCTCGCAAAAGCGAGTATGGACTTTTGGGTGGGGTTCGCTTAAGCGGACTAGGGCTCGTTTTAGCAATGGTCGCTTAAGCGGAGCCTGGTTGGCAAAAGTGAGACCCCTACTTTTTGCAGGGTTTGCTTAAGAGAACTCATGGCTGCAAGAGCGACATCAGAGAGGGGTTTTAACCTGCAATTTCGGGGTTTAGGCCCCATGTTTCGTTTTTGAGCTTGGTAAACTCTTGGAGGTGATTTTTGAAGAGATTTTATGTGCTAAATTATTTAGGTAAGCTTTTGTGACCCTAAAATTTCATTTCCCTTTGATTATTTATGAATTTTAACATCAAAATTTAGGATTTTCTTTGGCAAATGACAAGGTTTTTCAAGAACTCAAGTTCTAAACTAAAATGGAGATTGTTAACGGATTGCAAGTCATTTTTCGAAATGGTTTTCACCAATGGGTTCCAAATGTCTTGGGTAATAATTTCAAGTAACGAATTTTGGATTCAAACTTCATTTTCGAAATCAGATTTTGAGTTGATTGATCTAATTTTAAAGTATATTGATCTTAGGCATATATATATATATATATATATATGTCAATTTACGAAGAATTGTCCACTTTATGCCTTCAGTTTAAGAATCATCTTTAAGCTATTAGTTATGTTTTGTGTAACTTGCCATGATTGTGCACTAATACATGTGATAAGGTTGTGTAGGAACATTCAAGGTGAATGAAAGCTTATGAAGCTAAAACAGAGTAAGGAATTGTGGAGACATCGGAAGGAGCACTATTGATTGGCGCGATGCGCCAAGGGCTAAACTACTGTCGCCTCTGAGTGGCACACTGACTGGCGCAAGGTGCCAAGGAGGAAACTACTGGAGCGCTTCTGTAGCGCACTGGCTGGCGCGGCACGCCAGAGCAAGAACTGTTGAGAATTGAAGCTGGTGCACTGAGTAGCGCGGCTCCCCAGCCTCTGCCCGACGTGCCCAGCGAAAATTGATTTAGTTAGGACTCCTGTTTGGTTTGTAATTAGATGTACTTTTCCTAAACTCTATAAATAAGACCCTATGGTTATTTTGTAAATGGTCGACTTCATTTTGGTGTGCAAGACCATGGATTAGCACATTGTAATAGTTTCAATTCTCTAACTCTTTCTTTAATAGTGAAATTACATGAACAATATTATATTTGAGTTTTTGAATATTATGAGTGGTTAAACGCCCTTGTTTTGGGGCTGTAGCTATGGATAATTGTTGAGCACCAACGGTTTTGAATTAATTTTGGGTTATCGTTTTAAGTTACTTTTGTGTTCTTATTTTAGTATTTCTTGACTGCCATAATAGTGATAAATCTTGTCTACTCTTGGACTCGGGAGACGATAAGATAGATAGACTAAAGGATACAAAAGCTTGATCTTTCTTAAATTGATTAGATTTATGTTTAGGAGTGAAGCCTGGACGAACACCTAGCTTGGTTATAAAATAGAATGAAATATAAATGCTTGTCAATTAGACAGCTAATTGGAGTAGGCGATTAGAGGTCGGGAGACCATGATCATAAAATCAACCCTATATATCAGTAACTTGATAACCTTAATTAGTTCATTACTTGAGATACAATATATGAAATCCGATGTATGTTGCGGCCTTGGAATTGACTCTTACTTGTTTAAAACATCAAAATGAAGTCGTTCGCACTAGTTACTTTAGTTATTAAATTTGTCATAGTAGTAATACACAACAACCAAACTCTTTTGAAGATACGTTTGTTAAATTGTGGAATTAAGTTAGTTAATATAAATTGATCGTAAGTCTCTTGGGTACAATAACTCGTTTCTAAAAGTAACTATACTACTTGTGCAACCACGTACACTTGCGTGTGCATTTGGGCACAAGAAGTTTGTGGCACCACTTCTGGGGACTTTAAAATTGATTTATATTTAATTTTCGTAAGTCTACTATTTGACTATTCAAGTGCTAACAACTTGATCTTAGCTCTTCTGTATTGCAGACATTTTGTTCTTAAGTTTGGCTTGAAAAGGAGATCTCATTGACCCAGACGACGAACTTGAAAGAGCTCTTCGACTACGAAGAAAGCTGACGAATCAAGGACGTCTGCAAGAATTAGGACTAGGTCTCCCAGAAAATATTAAAGAGAAGCACGAGGATAACATAAACAACGAAGGACAAGAGGTAACCGTGGTATTACCGACAAGATTAGTTCTTGACGTGACAGTCCCACTCACAGCCAATGTGGCATCAAGTATGCGGAAACCACCACCAGGCGGTAGATTTGAACTGAAACAGAACATGGCACACCTCATTCACTTAGTGGGGCAGTTTTCCAACCTTCCTCACGGGGATCCCCAAGTGAACATAAGAAAATTTTAGGAAATAACTGATACATACATTACAAATGGGGTATCATCTGACTATGTGAGGTTGACTCTCTTCCCACTTTCATTATTGGGAGCAGACAGACAATGGTTAGATACAGAGCCACCAAATTCCATCACTACAATGAATTATTTAGCAAAGAGGTTCTTGAGTCGATTCATTCCATCAGGCAAAACTGATGAGTGAGATCCTAAGCTTCAAGCAGAAAAATGGAGAAGATATGTACCAAGCATGGACTCGATTTAAGCAGATGTTAAATGCTTGTCCACATCACTACCAGGCGATTGAGGTACTAGCTCACACTTTCTTTGAGGGTCTTGATTATAATGCACGAGTACTTCTTAACAATGCAACATGTGGACAAGCTTTGGCAAAGACCCATTAGGAACTATTTGACCTCCTAGATAGACTCTCGGAGGCAAAACCCAAATGGAATGGGGAGGAATCAAGGAATATGACACAAAGGACTGCAGGAATTTTAGATGTGGATCAAGCAAGTGCTATAAATGCAAAGTTAGATGCAATGCACCATCAAATAAGCATGCAGTTCAAGCAAATCACACTAAATCAACAACAAGCACCAATGAATGCTATACAAAAACGGGTGGTTGGTGCGGAGTTTGTGGTAGTGGAGAGCATGTGACTGAATAGTTTGAAGAAAATCCAGACTCCATGAACTATGTGGATAATTCTCAAAGAGGTGGAGGTATACAGAATTATGGTAATACATACAAATTAAGTTGGAGAAATCATCCTAACTTCTCATGGGGTGAAAATAAAAATCAGAACCAAAATCAGGCAAAAGGGTCCAACCAATACCGAGCATAAGAAAATGGTCCTCATTATCAAAATAATAGTCAAGGCGGTAACCAAAGTGCGCAAAAAAGGGGTATGACTAATGAAGAGTTGTTCCAAAAGCTGATGATAGAAATCGGTAAGAACAGTACTGACAATACTAAAACCAATGAAAGGGTAGATAGGCAGGATGAGAACTTGAGGAATATCCAAATGTCGCAGATGAATTTGGAAAAAACAAGTGGTGCAAATAGCTGATGCGCTCAACTTGCATCCACAAGGAGGTCTGTCGGGTGACACTGATCCCAACCCAAAGCAATTGAATGTGGTGAGTACCAGAAGTGGGCTACAACTAAAGGAACTAGCTCCAAAGAAGAGATATGCTGAGGTAGTAGGTAGAGAAAAGAAACAAGAAGAGGTGATAAAGAACTCAAATGTTGAGAAGAGTGTTCTTCATGTGAAACCACCTCCTCCGTTTCTACAAAAGTTCAGAAAGTAGAATGAAGATGAATGCTTCGGTAAGTTTCTCTCTCTCCTTAAACAGGTTCAAATTAATCTGCCTTTGGTTGATATTTTGCAGGTAATTCCTAAATATGCCAAGTATGTGAAGGAGATAGTGGCGAACAAGAGAAGGCTAACAGAGTAAATGAGGGGCGAAATGGAAGAAATTTTCAACAACTCTCCTGAACTTTGAACAATTTACTTATTTTGAACTATGAAATAAGACTTGATAATTCACCTATTTTGAAACAGAGGGAGTATTACGTTAAGTAATTTTTATGTAACAATAAAAATAAAGGAAAGTACTGTTCCCTCTGTCCCTTATTACTTGTCCATTTTTCATTTTTTAGTTGTCCATAATTACTTGTCCATTTTGACAAATCAAGAAATGACATTTTTTTTACCTATTATACTCTCAATTAATTACTTTGAAAATTGTAGAACTTTTTGAAAATTTTAATTTTTTAATTCATTTACTTCATAATTAATAAGGGTAAATTGGTGAACTCATTATGTTAATAGTTATTTTCTTAATAGATGTGCCAATTTAAAAATGCTCAAATAATTAGGTACAGGGAGTAACTTTGTTGATATTTATGAATATAAACTTAAATGACCTTCCATGACCATATATTTGCCAGCTTTAGCAACTCCACCTATCAATTTCCTTAGAAACAAAACCCCACACAATGACTTTGAAAAGTTTCCTCTCTACAGCTCCAACTTATAAGGACTTGGACTTGCCATAATTTATATTAAAAATTCTTGTATTGTCAATATCACGATTTGTCATCTATTGGTTATATACATAACATAATATCAAATAGAGCGATATTAATAAATAACAATAAAAAAAGTTAATGAATACACTATTTTTTAATGCATCTACTATTAGAAATAGAGGTTTTTTTCACCATGAATCAATAAGAAATTTTTGTTATTAAATATGATTTATCTATTTTTAACTAATCAACTCACTGAAATAATGCATGATGAAAAATCGATTGTCATTGAAGTACTAGGAATAACAACTAAATATTTTTCGTTTCTCACTAATTTAACCAAAATATGAATAGAAATAGTCATTTAATATTTTTCAGTGAGATATATTTCAGTAGAAAAAAAATTACTGATCCTACCAAAAGACCCCTAACGTGCACACTACAACAGCTCTTAAACGTAAAAGCAAATGGATATTTTCAATTTTAACCTTATTTTCCCAACTCCCATAAACCATAAATGCAAATTATCTAGTGTCATACTCTCTCTGTCCTTAATTACTTGTCCATTTTTCCTTTTTTAGTTAACCCTAATTACTTGTCTATTTTGACAAATCAAGAAAGGACACATTTTTTTTTTACCTATTATATACTCAATTAATTAATTTGAAAAAGGTAGAACTTTTTGAAAAGCTTAAATTTTTAATTCAACCACTTCATAATAAATAGGGGTAAAATGGAAAAGTTACTATGCCAATTATTACTTTCTTGATAAGTGTGTCAATTCAAAAATGGACAAGTAATTAGGGATAGCGGGAGTACTAGTATACAACAATTAATGTACTTTAGTGTCTAGTATAGAACAATTAATGTGGAAAGTACTAAGGTATCTTATCATAATTTGTCATGGATTGAACATTCACATTACAAAAGTTCTAGATCTAAATTAAATCCATATAAAACTAAATGCATAATGTTGAACATCACGTATAATAAACTATGGAGTACTTGAATATTCACATTACCATTAAGGTAGCTCTCAAATTTGCCTTGATTTCTTCTATTGTAACCATAACATGGTGGTGGTGTTTGCACACCGTCATACGCCGCTACCACCGTCACAACAACGCCGATGAACATGAAGCTCCTCCGACACCGGCACCGGCACCGGCTATAAACCCATCCGTTAACATCCAACCTGACGATGACGTTTAAGGTGATTATACTTTTGAAATAATAGATTCAATTATTTTTTGAAGTTTTATTATTTTTCATACATAATATATTGTGTACGTGATTTTTTTACAAATATTTTATGTACTCTCTTTGTCTCTATTTATGCGGCATAGTTTGATTGGATTTCAAGAGTGAAGTATTTTAATTTTTATTGTGAATTGAAAATTACGTAAAAAGTACTACAAGTTATGATAATAATTGACAATGTAAAATATATAATTAAAAATAGAGGATTTTTTTTTGCAAATGACACTATAATAAACTTAATTATGCTCCATAGTTATAGTTTGCATATTTATGAGTAGTAACTACAATTTAAGTTTCATCATTTGTATAATTCGCGGGTGAGTTTGTATAACTGAGTTATTTTTATAAAAACTTGAAATAATAAATCTATACAAACACAAATATCTGAACTTTAAACAGTTATACAAATTATATTATACAAAATTACATTATACAAAAGTTATACAAATTATATTATACAAACGTGCGAATTATACAAACTCGAAACCCCAACCCACGTAATTATCAATGAATGTTGATCGCAAGTGGTAACTAACTAAAACTATAGCTATGATGACTAATTAACTAGTATATGTTTTCTTAATCATGTAATTTCCCCTTAAAAGAATATTACAATAAAAAAAACTTATTTAACTATCGAAATCTAAAAACCATACCACACAAATTGAGACGAACGATCGAGTATTATAAATATATCAAGACTAGATGAGTTTACTTATATATAGTATAGCTTAATTGCTATATATATATATATGTATATATATATATATAGAGAGAGAGAGAGAAAATATACCCCCTTCTAAATTGAATTTTCTTTTTGGCTCTACTGTTTTGTGGCACAGGGACAAGGAAACATCTATGAAGCTACAAAAATTATCTGCAAAATGAGTGAAATTAAAGACAGTTCGTTTTTTTCCAGTTTTCCATTCGATGTTTGAAATTTATATTGGAACTCGATTAATTTGAATTTGTATTGTGTAAGGCTTCATCTTTTATGAAGTGTTTTCTACCAAGAATCTTTCGATAGTTCATTTATTTTAGAGATAAAGTACTAGAATAATATTGTTGGTTGTTTAGCTAATGAACCAAATTTGATAAATTTAATTTGATAGTTTTTTCATTTGCCTTCCCAAAAATATGTCTAGTTGTGCAGAAAAAAGAATGTTATTAGCTACACATAATTCATATGTAAATTGCATCCAATGAATACATTTTATCTAATGTTTTGAACTTTTCTGTGGTATTCACTTTAATTATACGCATTTGTCTCAATAAGTCAATACTATATTCCAGACATTTCCTAGTTGAGGTTTGTTATGGGTCAGGTTTTTGACCTTTTTGAATAAATCACTTTGAAATGTCCAGAATATTTTCACAATTTATAAAAATACTTATATATACACCACTTAATTTTAATTCTAACCTATAAATGGTGCCACATCATTTCCTCGAAGATCTATGGTAGGTAGATAGATAGATTTTGCTGAAAAAAATACATACTAAGATTGTAAGATTGCATCATTTTATAAGATTAATTATGAATACTATATAGACTTAATTTCATGTATTGTAGCTATGGAGAAAATATCGAATAAAATAGAAAGTTCATAAATATTATAGAGTTAAATGTTACTTTAATACTAACACAAAATAAGGGAAATTCTTCTAGCTCAAAGTTTTTGACCTAAATAAGACATTATTCAAATTAATTCACCAAAATAATATGTTTTTTTTAAAAAATTTTACAAAACTAGTATAAACGTATTTCTCAGTAACGTTTTAGGTTATGTTTTATTCAAGAAAATTTAATGAAAAAAAAAAAACAAAGATCCGACAGAGTAAGCAGACATAAAACATGATTGTCAATAACGCTCTGAGGCACGTTTTACAGCTAAAACGTGACTCACAGTTACGTTTTTATGGAATGGATGAAAATTAAAATTCAATCTTACATGCCTCATCAACTTTATTCAACTTTCCACCATCAAAATGAATATATATATTTTACACATACGTTCACTTGAAATATATGTGATTTTCTCGTTTCTTCTCTTAACATACATAGACAATACCTTTGAAAGGAAAAAGAGAGTGAGGAGGACATTACTAATATATCAATAAACTCTTTTGCCTCTTCTATTATGATGTAGCCACTATGTTTTCTTTAATAGTTGTTTTGCTTACTTATTACATCTGTTTTAATTCAATAGCTTGTTATTGATAGTCTAATATTTAATAATCATTAGAAACTGATTGGTCTAATATTTGGAAGACATGGTACTTTAGGCTAAAAGAAGATCTTAAATTTTTGAAGTTGAAAGGATGCAAGACAAGCTCCAATATGGGCAAAACCTTCCTCACTTTTTTCCTTTTGTTGTAAAAGTATTGTCTATGTATGAAAAGAGAAAGAAAAAAGAAAATCATATATATTTCAAGTGAACATATGTAATATATATATATATATATATATAGTGGAAATTTTAATAATGAATGAGGCATGTACAAGATTGAGTTTCAAATTTTCAACCATTTCAGAGAAATGTTACTATGAGTCAGGTTTTAGCTGTAAACCGTGCCTCAGAGTAAAAAAATTGCTTTAGCCTGTTGTGCTAATTTCTGCCTATTTTGTTACTGTTGTCTCTCAATACCTACAAAATGATCAAACAATTTAGTTAAATAAATTTGCTAGTTTGTTTCCTTCTCTGAAAACATGAACCACCTCCACCTCATGAATCATAATAATTAGCTAAATGTGTCCAATATCCCATGCTATCAGCCACGGGACCTCTCATACTCTATTTATAACTTTTTGAGCCACCAGTGAGTCTGTCTCAATTATCAAAGGAAGTAAATTTTGATTAATGCAGTAGTGTAACCCCTTCTTAACTATTATGACCTCTACCTCGAAAATAGATGTATTGGTAATCCTTTTAGATTATGCATATATGAAATCTCAATGCACATTTCTAATACAAAAATCTATACACTCAACTCCTAAGTCAAGTTGATAAGAAGCATCAGTATTACATTTATATACTCCCATAAGGAAGACTCCATCTCACAACCTTAAATTTGTTCAATGGAGTATATCCTTCCCGATATTTGACAATTAAGGGCAAAGTTTGAGGGATATTCTTTAACCATGGATATCTACTCTTTGTGAACAAGTAGATATTTCTATGAATCTCCAAAATCATTGAGGTTTTTGATATATTTCCACCATGCTTCATCACATTCCCCCTCTTCCAAATTTGCAAGGTTATGAAAGCAGGAACTTCTCTAAACATTGGCTTCAATTTGGGACTACCACAACTTTCCGCCAATCTTCTATAATGTGTTGAAGCTGATTAATTGGGAATGATAGCCCTGCAACATCCCTAAACATTTTGAGCAGTAGGACAATTAACAAAAAAATGAGAGATAGTTTTAGGAACATTATTATTGCAACAACTACAATCAACCCTCTCTACAATCTTTCTTCTAATTAGGACCTACCCTATAGAGATCCTTCTGAACCATAAACTCCACATAAAAAAGGACAACTCAAAAGGCAAACCTTTCTCCCAAATTTTGGAGATATCTTCAATATAATCTCCTCTATTTCTGCATGGTTCCCAGGCTGAACTAACCTTGAATTTACCATCACTTCTAGGCATCCACCATGCCTTATCTCTTCCTTCAGTAATAGTAATGTTTCCTAGGGTATTGCATATGTGATTGCATATATTCTCAATGAAATTACTTTCTAGTGCATCAATCTTCCATCCATCTTCAACATATAGTTCTTTGACATTGTCAAATTGACTTTGATTCTGTGATAGAGGTATCAAACATTGCAATGCACCCAGTTGTGTCCAGCTATCAAACCAGACACTAACATGCCCTTCTCTAGGTTCACACCAGATCTCTTAATCAAACAAATCCCTACCTTATAACATAGCTCTCCAAACTTAAGATCCACTTTTTCATTCCACCACTTTTGGCCTCTGTCATTTACAGTACTCATTAATTAATTAAGTTTCATACATGAAAATAATTTCAAAAATGGACTAATTTATAGCATTATGATAAATGTCTAAATAGTACCAATCAATGCCATCTTTTTCAATACAAAAATTGGAAGTTTCTCATAAACCACTTTGTTTGTTTTTTTAAAAAAAGTTGTAAATGTGGATTTTAATTAAGTAATTTCATTGACTATTATTAGAATTGTCGAAAAGGGTCAACCCACCCCATCCAGTTCAAGCCTCACAGGTGAAGGAATTTGGTGGGCTAAGGATGACCAACCCTTCATTTAGAAGGACCTGAAAATGCTCAACCCAATCCAACCCTAGAAGGGTTGTGGGCTGGGGCGGGTGTAACGACCTGTTCCCGTCGTATAGAAAAGCCAATGGGGAAAGAATTGGAGCTAGAAAACTTTGGAGTAGTAACTTTGGTTTTCCTAGCCTAGTCTAGATTTGGACGAAATCGGAGTCAGTGAGGTCTAGGAAAATCTCGTAACAAATGAGAGAAC
Source organism: Solanum stenotomum (assembly GCF_019186545.1). Taxonomy (NCBI): domain Eukaryota; kingdom Viridiplantae; phylum Streptophyta; class Magnoliopsida; order Solanales; family Solanaceae; genus Solanum; species Solanum stenotomum. The sequence continues at coordinate 9,965,135 of NC_064287.1, forward strand.
TAATTATGAATTTTATTACATGAGTAGATAGCTAAGACGTTAAGAAACTCGTACGACTTTACAAAATTGAATTCGGGTGAGTAGAATTCCCGAAACTGATCTTAGCGTGAACAAGTATTTTCTGAGTGTCATGGGATGAAGGTGTGTTGTGAAATGGGGGTATTGGAAATATTAAAATTGCTCACTGTTCCGTGCAAGCCGCTATAACGGGATTTCTACCGCCAGGGCGGGGTGAGACCGCTATGGCGGGACAGACGCGACTTAATGTCGAAAATAAACCCCAAAATCATTTTATTCCACACTTTCCAACTTTGAGAGCTAGGATACGACTCTAAACGAGTTCTTGACCGTTTTCACCATTCTTGAGGCTAAAGGTAAGGTTTTAACTCCTTGTATCCATTTTTCGATCCGTAAAACATAATCTAATAGGTAATTATCGATGGGGGAAGGTTTGATCTAAAAATTAAGGTGTAAAAGCCCTAATCTGGGTATGGGGACCAAGGTTTTGGTCTAGGGTTATTGAGTTTGTTATAATCCGGATAATTAGACCTTTTATTATTGATACTTGCATATAAATTGTTGTTTTTAGACCACTAACAAGTGGGAAGAATTCGAAAATGGAAGATTCAAGTACTTTAGGGGTTCAAGCTTAGATTTGAGGTAGGTGATGGTTGTGATTTCATGTTGGTGTGATATATGTTTGTATTTGCTCATTATAATGCATGTATGTATGCAAATGTGGCATTATTGATCACCCTAATCGTAAATGATGATAATTGAATAACTGTATGCCATGAATCACCTTTTGTTGTATGATAGTGAGAATATACATTGTGATTGTGATTGTGGTTTGTTGAATGGATCAATTGCCACGTTCCGACATAACTAACTTAGATCGGTTGCCACATTCTGACATAACTATGGGATCGGTTGCCACATTCTGGCATAATTAGTGAATCGGGTACCACGTTCTGATATGCTAACAGTTTGGGTTTGAGTTCCATGAGAGGACCATTGAATTGGGTTCCGTGAAAGGACCATTGAATTGTGTTTTATATCTACTTATGATAAGCAATGTGTATTATTGACAACGTGTGATGCTACATTGATCTTGAAAAGATGACTAATATTATATATGTTTGGTATATGCCTATTTTATAATGTTGTGGTTACTTGCATGTGTTTCACTTATTGGGATAGCCGCGTGATCCTACCAGTACATTGTGCTTGTGTACTGATAGTCATTGAGTGTGACCAGATTCAAGGGTGAGCCAGTTCTCTCAGGCTGCCATGGATCTCTCTTGTTTAACTCCATTCTTTTCGGACTCAGACTATTTGTTTAAGGTGTTTGTTTAGTTTCGGGGTTGTACCCCTTGTTCTTAGACTTGTCGTGAGTAAAGTTTTGGTACAATGACTTTCAGGTTCTAGGGTTTGAATTTCCGCATTAGTTTGGTTAGTTATTTGTTAAAACCTTGGAGTTTATGGGGACTCCAATTTTATAGTCATTGAAACATGCTCCCGTATCTTTAAATGTCTTAGTTTTCATAAAATTTGTTTATTGGGTTGTAGTAATGGTGTGTGGGTGCCAATCACGACGGTTTAGGTCGTGACAGCGGGCTAGCCCTTCTTTTTTTCATTTTTTTCTTTTCCAACATAAAATTCTATAACATCAATAAAATGAGAAGTGTAACAACTCGGTCTTAGAAAGAACTAATTTTAATAAGAACTAAATAGGAAAGAACCAAATTGAGAATTGTGCAAGTTAGCCTTAAATTATGAGTTTTCGATCAAATTCAAGAAATCATAACTTTTAGTACAGGATGAGTTAGGTGTCTCATAAGGTAAAAGTTAAAGATCATTGAGTTCTCTTTCCAACGCCATCGAGTTTGCTAAATTTCGTGTTCGGATGAGAGAGATATGCATATTTGAGTTCAGCCTGTCCAATTAAGGAAAGCATCCAAATTAAGGAGGGGTATGTTGGTCATTTCCTTACCCCACTAGCCTAACTCATTTTTAGTAATATTTTAGGGGTCTTAAACTGACGTAGATCAGTTTTCACAATTCTGAAATACGCTTAGGATTTTAGAGAGAAGTTGAAGAGGAAAACGAAAGGAAAATATTCTAGTTCCAGATTTTCTTGCAATCCTCAAGGAATTTCGCCAAGGATTTTATCCTTATGGCGTATGTAATATTTCATAGTAATGGGTTTGTTCACCCTCACGCCAATCATAAGTTTCTTGAGTTAATTTCATCCATGATAATCCATGTATTGATGTAACGACCTGCTTTTCGTCATTATGGAAAATTCAATGGGGAAAAATTTGGGTCGGAAAACTTTTTCGCGGTAACTTAAAATTTCACAACCTAGTCCACAGTTGGATGAAATTAGAGTCTTGGTGGTGTAGGAAAATCTGGTAGCAATCGGGTGATCTTATTATGATTTTTATTACATGAGTAGTTGGATAAGTCGTTAAAGAATTCGTACGACTTTAGAAAATTGAATTCGGGTTAATAGAACTCACGAAATCGATCTTAGCGTGAACGATAATTTTTGAGCATTATTGGTTAAAGATGTGTTGTGAAATGGGGGTCTTGGAATTATTAAAATAGTTTATTGTTTCGTTCTAGCTGCTTTGGCGAAGATTTTGGTCGCTCTAGCAGTGTCGCTGTAGCTGGGTGAGGGCTGCTGTAGCGGGCCAGACACGACTTAAAGTCATAAATAAACCCCAAAACTTTTTTATTCTGCACTTTTCAGTTTTTAAAGCTAAGGAACAAACCCCAGGCGATTCTTGACAGTTTTCCACCATTCTTGAAGCTAAAAGCAAGATTTTAACTCCCCGAATCCATTTTTCGATTCGTAGAATGTAATCTAATGGGTAATTATCGATGGGGGAGGGTTTTGATCTAGAAGCTATGGTGAAAAAAGTCCTAGTTTGGATACTTGGGATCATGGGTTTGATCTAGGGTTGTTAGAATGGTTAGTAATCCAGGTAATTGGTGATTGTTTATTGATTCCCGTATTGTAATGATTGTTTGTAGACCAAGAACAAGCGGAACGAATCTGAAAAGGGAAGGATCAAGTTTCTTAGGGTTTCAAGCTTATTTCGAGGTAGGTGATGATAGTGATTTCATATTGGTGTGATATATGTTTGTAATTGTTCATTATAATGTATGTATGTGAATGTCACATTATTGATCACCCTAATCGTAAATGAAGATAATTGAATAATTGTATGCCATGAACTACCTCTTGTTGTATGATTGTGAGAACATATATTGTGATTATGATTGTGGTTTGTTGAATCAGTTGCCACGTTCCGGCATAAATTTGAGATCGATTGCCACGTTTCGACATAAATATGGGATGGGTTGCCACGTTCTGACATAAACATTGGATCGGGTACCACGTTCCGGTATGCTAACAATTGGGTGTGAGTTCCATAAGAAGACCATTGAATTGGGTTCTGTTAGAGGACCATTGAATTGTGTTGTGTATCTACTTGTGATGATTACGTTGATATCTAATGATGATTGATATTAGAAGGCTGTATGTTGCTCTAAATTGATAAACAATGTGTATTATTGAGAATGTGTGATGCTACATTGATCCTGAAAAGATGACTAATATTGTATATGTTCGGTATATGCCTTTTTTATAATGTTATGGTTACTTGCATGTGTTTCACTTATTGGGATAGCCGCGTGATCCTACTAGTACACTGTGGTTGTGTACTGATACTGCACTTGTTTGTTCTTTGTTAAGTACATGACATCTTCAGGCGGCTATTGATAGACCTCAGCTAAGTGACTATTAAGCGTGACCGGATTCAAGGGTGAGCCAGTTCTTTCAGGCTGCCATGGATATCTCTTATTTAAGTCCATTGTTTTCGGACTCAGACTATTTTTTTAAGGTGTTTGTTTAGTTTCGGGGTTGTACCCCTTGTTCTTAGACTTGTCTTGAGTATAGTATTGCTACAATGACTTTCAGGTTCTAGGGGTTGAATTTCTGCATTAGTTTGGTTAGTTGTTTATTAAAAGTTTGGAGTTTATGGGGACTCCATTTTTATAGTCATTTAAACCTGCTCCTGTATCTTTAATTGTCTTAGTTTTCATAAAATTTGTTTGTTGGGTTGTAGTAATGGTTCTCCTACCGGAGAGTTTATGTGGGTGCCTATCACAACGGTTTTGGTTGTGACAGCGCGCTAGCCCTTCTTTTTTTCATTTTTTTTCTTTTCCAACTTAAAATTCTATAACATCAAAAAAATGAGAAGTGTAACAACTCGGTCTTAGAAAGAACTAATTTAAATAAGAACTAAATAGGAAAGTGCCAAATTGAAAATTGTGCAAGTTAGCCTTAAATTATGAGTTTTTGATCAAATTCAAACAACCATAACTTTCAGTACAGGATGAGTTTGATGTCTCATAAGGTAAAAGTTAAAGATCATTGAGTCCTCTTTCCAACGCCATCGAGTTTGCTAAATTTCTTGTTCGGATGAGGGAGATATGCCCATTTGAGTTAAGCCTGTCCAATTATGGATACTCATCCGAATTGAGGAGCGGTATTTTAGTCATTTTCTTACCCCACTAGCCTAACTCATTTTTAGTAATACTTTAGGGGTCTAAACTGATTTAGATCAGTTTTCACAAATCTGAAATACGCTCAGGATTTTAGAGAGAAGTTGAAGAGGAAAATGTAAGAAAAAGATTCAAGTTCAAGGTTTTCTTGCAATCCTCAAGGAATTTTGCCAAGGACTTGATCCTTATGGCGTATGTAATCTTTCATATTAATGGGTTTGTTCACCTTCACGCCAATCATAAGTTTTTTGAGTTAATTTCAACCATGATAATCCATGTATTGATGTAACGACCTGCTTTTCGTCGTTATGGAAAAGTCAATGGGGAAAAATTTGGGTCGGAAAACTTTTTCTTGGTAACTTGAAATTTCCCAACTTAATCCAGATTTGGATGAAAATGGAGTCTTTGAAGTGTAGGGAAATCTGGTAGCAATCGGGTGATCTAATTATGATTTGATTACATGAGTAGTAAGATAAGTCGTTAAGGAATCCGTACGACTTTACATAATTGAATTTGGGTTAGTAGAACTTCCGGAATCAATCTTAGCGTGAACGATATTTTTTGAGCATCGTTGGTTAAAGATGTGTTGGGTAATGGTGGTCTTGGAATTATTAAAATAACTTACTGTTTCGTGCTAGCCGCTTTGGTGGTGATTTTGGTCGCTCTAGCGAGGTGAGGGCTGCTGTGGCAGGCCAGACGAGACTTAAAGTTATAAGTAAACCCCAAAACGTCTTTATTCTGCACTTCTCAATTTTTAGAGCCCTGCAACAAACCCGAGGCAATTCTTGATAGTTTTCCACCATTCTTGAGAGTAAAGGTAAGATTTTAACTCCCCGAATCCATTTTTCGATCCGTAGAACGTAATCTAATAGGTAATTATTGATGGGGGAGGGTTTTGATCTAGAAACTATGGTGGAAAAAGCCCTAGTTTGGATACTTGGGATCATGGGTTTGATCTTGGGTTGTTAGAATGTTTAGTAATATAGGTAATTAGTGATTGTTTATTGAATCCCTTATTATATTGATTGTTTGTAGACCAAGAACAAGCGGAACGAATCCAAATAGGGAAGGATCAAGGTTCTTAGGGTTTCAAGCTTGTTTAGAAGTAGGTGATGATTGTGATTTCAGGTTGGTGTGATATATGTTTGTAATTGCTCATTATAATGCATGTATGTATGTGAATGTTGCATTATTAATCACCCTAATTATAAATGAGGATAATTGAATAATTGTATGCCATGAATAACCTCTTGTTGTATAATTGTGAGAATATACATTGTGATTGTGATTGTGATTGTGGTTTGTTGAATAGATCGGTTACCACGTTCTGGCATAAATATGATAACGGTTCCCACATTCTGACATAAATATGGTACCGGTTGCAACGTTCTACATAAACATTGGATCGGGTACCATGTTCCGGTATGCTAACAGTTTGGGTGTGAGTTCCATGAGAGGACCATTGAATTGGGGTTTCGTTAGAGAACCATTGAATTGTGTTGTGTATCTACTTGTGATTATTACATTCATATATAATGATGATTGATATTGGAACACTATATGCTACTCTAAATTTATAACCAATGTGTATTATTGAGAATGTGTGATGCTACATTGATCCTGAAAAGATGACTAATATTGAATATGTTCGGTATATGCCTTTTTTCTAATGTTGTGGTTAATTGCATGTGTTTCACTTATTTTCATAGTCGCGTGATCCTAAGTACATTGTAATTGTGTACTGATACTGCACTTGCTTATTCTTTGTTGAGTACAGGACATCTTCAGGCGGCTATTGATAGACCTCAGCTAAGTGACTATTGAGCGTGACCGGATTCAAGGGTGAGCCAGTTCTTTCAGGCTGCCATGGATCTCTCTTGTTTAACTCTATTCTTTTTAGACTCAGACTATTTTTTAAGGTGTTTGTTTAGTTTCGGGGTGTACCCCTTGTTCCTAGACTTGTCGTAAGTAGAGTTTTGGTACAATGACTTTCAGCTTCTAGGGGTTGAATTTCCGCCTTACTTTGGTTTGTTGTTTCTTAAAACGTTGGAGTTTATGGGGACTCCATTTTTATAGTCATTTAAACCTACTCTCGTATCTTTAAATGTCTTACTTTTCATAAAATTTGTTTGTTGGGTTGTAATAATGGTTCTCCCACAGGAAGATTTTTGTGGGTGTCAATCACAACGGTCTGGGTCGTGACAGCGGGCTAGCCCTTCTTTTTTTATTTTTTTCTTTTCCAACTTAAAATTCTATAACATCAAAAAAATGAGAAGTGTAACACCACAATCTTAGAAAGAACTAATTTTAATAAGAACTACATAAGAAAGAACCAAATTGAGAATTGTGCAAGTTATCCTTAAATTATGACTTTTCGGTCAAATTCAAGCAACCATAACTTTCAGTAAATGATGAGTTAGGTGTCTCATAAGGTAAAAATTAAAGATCATTGAGTCCTCTTTCCAACGCCAACAAGTTTGCTAAATTTCGTGTTCGGATGAAGGAGAAATGCCTATTTGAGTTCAGCCTGTCCAATTAAGAAAACTCATCCGAATTAAGGAGGGGTATTTTGTCATTTCCTTAACCCACTAACCTAACTCATTTTCAGTAATATTTTAGTGGTCTAAACTGACTTAAGATCAGTTTTCACAATTCTGAAATACGCTTTGGGTTTTAAAGAGATGTTGAAGAGTAAAACGAAAGGAAAAGATTCAAGTTCAAGATTTTCTTGCAATCCTCAAGGAATTTCACCAAGGATTTTATCCTTATGGCGTATGTAATCTTTCATAGTAATGGGTTTGTTCACCCTCACGCCAATCATGAGTTTCTTGAGTTAATTTCATCCATGATAATCCATGTATTGATGTAACGACTTGTTTTCTGACGTTATGGAAAAGTCAATGGGGAAAAATTTTGGGTTGGAAAACTTTTTCGTGGTAACTTGAAATATCTCAACCTAGTCCAGATTTGGACGAAATCGGAGTCTTTGAGGTGTAGGGAAATCTAGTAGCAATGGGGTGATCTAATTATGATTTTGATTACATAAGTAGTTAGATAAGTCGTTAAGGAATCCGTACAACTTTACAGAATAGAATTCAGGTTAGTAGAACTCCTAGAATCGATCTTAGTGTGAACAATTTTTTTAGCGTCGTTGGTGAAAGGTTTATTGTTAAATTGGGGTCTTGGAATTATTAAAATAGCTTGCTGTTTCATGCTCGCCTCTTTGGTGGTAATTTTGGTCTCTCTAGCGGTGTCACTGTAGCGGGGTGAAGGCTGCTGTGGTGGGCTAAACGCGACTTAAAGTCATAAATAAACCCAAAAACGTCTTTATTCTGCACTTTTCATTTTTTTCTAGCTATGGATCAAACCCCACACGATTCTTAACAATTTTCCATCATTCTTGAGGCTAAAGGTAAGATTTTAACTCCCCGATCCATTTTTCGATTTGTAGAACGTAATCTAATGGGTAATTATCAATGGGGGAGGGTTTGATCTAGAAACTATGGTGGAAAAACTCCTAGTTTGGATACTTGGGATTATGGGTTTGATCTAGGGTTGTTAAAATGGTTAGTAATCTAGGTAATTAGTGATTTTTTATTGATTCCCGTATTATATTGATTTTGTGTAGACCAAGAACAAGCAGAACGAATCTGAAAAGGGAAGGATCAAGTTTCCTATGGTTTCAAGCTTGTTTCAAGGTAACTGATGATTGTAATTTCATGTTGGTGTGATATATGTTTGTAATTACTCATTATAATGCATGTATGTATGTGAATGTTGCATTATTGTTCAACCTAATCGTAAATGAGGATAATTGAATAATTGTATGTCATAAATCACCTCTTGTTGTATGATTGTGAGAATATATATTGTGTTTGTTATTGTGATTTGTTGAATGGAACAATTACCACGTTCCAGCATTAATATGAGATCGGTTGCCATGTTCCGGCATAAATATGGGATCGGTTGCCACGTTCTGGCATAAACATTGGATCGAGTACCACGTTTCGGTATTGTAACACTTTGGGTGTGAGTTCCATGAGAGGACCATTGAATTGGGTTGTGTTAGAGGACCATTGAATTGTGTTGTATATCTACTTGTGATGATTAAGTTCATAACTAATGATGATTGATATTGGAAGACTGTATGTTGCTCTAAATTGATAATCAATATGTATTATTGAGAACGTGTGATGCTACACTAATCCTGAAAAGATGACTAATATTGTATATATGTTCGGTATATGCCTTTTTTATAATGTTGTACCTACTTGCATGTGTTTAACTTATTGGGATAGTCGTGTGAATCTACCAGTACACTGTGGTTGTGTACTGATACTACACTTGCTTGTTCTTTGTTTAGTACATGACATCTTCAAGCGGCTATTGATAGACTTCAGCTAAGGGACTATTGAGAGTGACCGGATTCAAGGGTGAGTCAGTTCTTTCAGGCTGCCATGAATCTCTATTATTTAAGTTCATTCTTTTTGGACTCAGACTATTTGTTTAAGGTGTTTGTTTAATTTCGGGGTTGTACCCCTTGTTCTTAGACTTGACGTGAGTAGAGTTTTAGTACAATAACTTTCAGGTTCTACGGGTTGAATTTCCGCATTAGTTTGATTAGTTTTTTGTTTAAACTTTGGAGTTTATGGGGACTCCATTTTTATAGTCATTTAAACCTGCTCCCGTATCCTTAAGTGTCTAAGTTTACAGAAAATTTGTTTGTTGGGTTGTAGTAATGGTTCTCCCACCGGAAGGTTTCTGTGGCTGCAAGTCACGACTGTCTGGGTCGTGAGAGCGGCTTAGCCCTTCTTTTTTCCATTTTTCTTTCCAACTTAAAATTCTATAACATCAATAAAATGAGAAGTGTAACACCCCGGCGTTAGAAAGAACTAATTTTAATAAGAACTAAATAGGAAAGAGCCAAATTGAGAATTGTGCAAGTTAGCCTTAAATTATGAGTTTTCAGTCAAATTCAAGCAACTGTAACTTTTAGTACATGATGAGTTAGGTGTCTCATAAGGTAAAAGTTAAAGATCATTTAGTCCTCTTTACAACGCCATCGAGTTTTCTAAATTTCTTGTTCGGATGAGGGAGATATGCCCATTTGAGTTCAGCCTTTCCAATTAAGGAAACTCATTCGAATTAAGGAGGGGTATTTTTGTCATTTCCTTACCCCACTAGCCTATCTCATGTTTAAAAATATTTTAGGGGTCTAAACTGACTTAGATCAGTTTTCACAATTTTGAAATATGCTTGGGGTTTTAGAGTGAACTGAAGAGGAAAACGAAAGGAAAAGATTCAAGTTCAAGTTTTTCTTGCAATCCTCAAGGAATTTCGCCAAGGAATTTATCCTTATGGCATATCTAATCTTTCATAATAATGGTTTGTTCACCCTCACACCAATCATGAATTTCTTGAGTTAATTTCATCCATTATAATCCATGTACTGATGTAACGACCCTTTTTCCGTCACTATGGAAAAGTCAATGGGGCAAAAATTTGGGTCGAAAAACTTTTTCGTGGTAACTTGAAATTTCCCAACCTAGTCTAGATTTGGACGAAATTGGAGTCTCTGAGGTGTAGGAAAAATTGGTAGCAATCAGTTGATCTAATTATGATTTTGATTACATGAGTAGTTTGATAAGTCGTTAAGAAATCCGTACGACTTTACAGAATTGAATTCGGGTTTGTAGAAATCTCGAAATCGATCTTAGCGTGAATGATATTTTTTGAGCGTCGTTGGTTAAAGAAGTGTTGTGAAATGGCGGTCTTGGAATTATTAAAATAGCTTACTTTTTTGTGCTAGCTGGTTTGGCACTGATTTTGGTTGCTCTAGCGGTGTCGCTGTAGCGGGTGAGGACTACTGTGGCGGGCTAGACGCGACTTAAACTCCTAACTAAACCCCAAAACATCTTTATTCTGCACTTTTTAGTTTTTAGAGCTAAGGAACAAAACCCAAGCGATTCTTCACAGTTTTCCACCATTCTTGAGACTAAAGGTAAGATTTTAACTCCTCGAAACCATTTTTTGATCCGTAAAACGTAATTTAATGGGTAATTATCGATGGAGGAGTTTTGATCTAGAAAGTTTTGTGGAAAAATCACTAGTTTGGTTACTTGGGATCATGGGTTTGATCTAGGGTTGTTAGAATGGTTAGTAATCTAGGTAATTAGTGATTGTTTATTGATTCCCGTATTATATTGTTTGTTTGTAGACCAAGAACAAGCGGAACGAATCCGAAAATGGAAGGATCAAGTTTCTTAGGGTTCCAAGCTTGTTTCTAGGTAGGTGGTGATTGTGATTTCATATTGGTGTGATATGTTTATGATTGGTCATTATAATGCATGAATGTATGCAAAATGTTGCATTATTGATCACCGTAATAGTAAATGAGGATAATAGAATAATTGTATGCCATGAATCACCTCTTGTTCTATGATTGTGAGAATATACATTGTGATTGTGATTGTGGTTTGTTGAATGAGTCGGTTGCCACGTTTCGGCATAAATATGAGATCGGTTGCCATGTTTCGGCATAAATATGGGATTGGTTGCCACGTTCTGGCATAAATATTGGATCGGGTGCCATGTTAGGTATGCTAACAGTTTGGGTGTGAGTTCCATGAGAGGACCATTGAATTGGGTTCCTTTAGAGGACCATTGAATTGTGTTTTGTATCTACTTGTGATAATTACGTTCATATCTAATGATGATTTATATTGGAAGATTGTATGTTGCTCTAAATTGATAAGCAATGTGTATTATTGACAATGTGTGATGCTACATTGATCTTGAAAGGATGACTAATATTATATATCTTAGGTATATGCCTTTTTTTATAATGTTGTGGTTACTTGCATGTGTTTATCTTATTGGGATAGCCGTGTGATTCTACCAGTACATTGTGGTTGTGTACTGATACTGCACTTGCTTGTTCTTTGTTGAGTACAGGGCATCTTCAGGCGGCTATTGACAGACCTTAGCTAAGTGAATATTGAGTGTGACCGAATTCAAGGGTGAGCCAGTTCTTTCAGGCTGCCATGGATCTCTTTTATTTAAGTCCATTCTTTTCGACTCAGACTATTTGTTTAAGGTATTTGTTTAGTTTCGGGGTTGTACCCCTTGTTCTTACACATGTCGTGAGTAGAGTTTTGGTACAATGAGTTTCAGGTTCTATTGGTTGTTTTATGCATTAGTTTGGTTAATTGTTTGTTAAAAACCTTGGAGTTTATGGGGACTCCATTTTTGTTGTCATTTAAATCTACTTTCGTATCTTTAAATGCCTTAGTTTTCATAAAATTTGTTTGTTGGGTTGTAGTAATGGTTCTCCCATCGGAGGGTTTGTGTGGGGTTGTGAAAAGTTGGTATAAAAGCCCTAGGTTCGTTGATCTCATTGTACCAAAACGAGTCTAGTAGAGTCCTGCATAACAGTATGATGACGTTCGTACTTTACTTTGAGTGGCTATAAGACTTTAGGAAAAACTTACTTCTTTCTACTCCTTCGTGCAATGACTTGAATCCAATTGGTATCTGGGTGATACAAATTGTTATCTTTCCTCCTTCACTCTATGGTCCGAACTAGAGCAACAAAAGTGGTAACACCATCACTAGCAAAAGATGATGTGTACAGAATACCGACAGTTGAATAGGGTCACCATTCAGAACAAGTGTCCATTGCCTCAGATAGATGACATTTTTGACCAATTGCAAGGTGCATCGGTTTTCTCTCAGATTGATTTAAGGTTTGGTTACCATTAGTTAAAGATTAAGGCGGTTAAGAATTGGGTTCGACCAAGTTCTATGATTGAAATTAGCAATTTTGTGGGGCTCGCTTGCTACTATTGTTGTTTGTGGTATGAGTTGAGTCCAATTGGTATCTCCCGATTCCAATTTGTATCTCAACGAAGTGAACTAGACATCGTAGTCATGACTGAAGGAACACAAGCTGGGTAAATTGGAATCGAGAAGGTTCCAATTGGTATCTGGCCCTAGGGGTGGTGTGATTGCATGGATGATCAGGAATGGTCAACCATGGAGCGAACTAACTAATTAAGAATTTGGACTTAGCTTTGAATTGTATCTTGGACACTCTGAATGTGTGCTTCTTGTTGTCTGAATGAACTGTGAATGTGAAAGAAAGATCTGGATGTGCCTTGCATTTATGTAATAATCGTGTGAGTGTCGGGTGTATCCTGGAGATTTGGGGATTGTAGTGCTGAACTAATGAGAATGAGCTGGTTCGTGTGTCATGGGATTGACTGGGGGGTAGACAATGATTATCCTAGTTATGAAGATTATTCTAAAATTGCTAAGTAAAGATAGGAACCTTTGTGGAATTTAGAAAAGAAAAAAACCCCAGAAAAATTATAGGCAGGGGTTCTGTTTCCGTTTTGGCCGCTGGGCCGGGACTTTTCCCGCCAAGGTGAGGCCGCTAGTGCGGGATTCCTCCCGCCAGAGCGGGACAGGGCGAGACATAATCTTATCCCTGTCTCCTCTATTTTCCTACACACAATTATGTACCCCGAAGCATACCCGAACTAACCCCCGTGATCTAATTCAGTGTTAAGCAATCGAATATAAGTTATAAGGTGTGTCAAAATTATGGAGAACCTGGGCATATGAGGAGGAAATCAGTGAAGCCGTAGAGGCTGGGGAAATAGTAATGTAGGTAGAGAAGTAGTACAACTAGGCAATGAGGTTGCGCGTCAAGAGGACATGGCTCGGTTTTATGTTTTTTTTGGGTAAGACTGAATTTGAGGGTGTGATGTAGTGGTCAGAAGAGTTACTCTTCTATGTGCCGGGATGTCTATTGTTTTGTTTGATCCGGGTTCTACTTATTCGTATGTGTCAGTTCAATTGCCTTGGGATTTGATGTGATTTGTGATATACTTGATGCCCCCATCAATGTTTCTACCCCAATTGAAGAGTCAGCCATAGTCACCCATGTACATCGTGTTGTCTTGTTATGTTTATGAATTTTCAGAGTTGGGTTGATTTGGTTATGTTGGATATGACTGATTTGATATAATCTTAGGCATGACTTAGTTGTCCCCCTATTATACCGGGCTTAATTGTAATACTAAGTCGGTAACTCTAGAGATCCCCGGTAAGGAAAGATTAGAGTGGGAAGGGGTGTACGAGACTAAGCTAGCTAAGATCATATCCTCTATTTGGGTGAGGAAACTGGTAGGGTAGCATTGTTTAGCATACTTGGCTCATGTTTGGGATATTGAGGTTGAGTCTACCTCTATTGAGTCTGTTCCTGTGGTGTTTGAGTTTAAGGAAGTGTTTCCTACGTATTTGCGATAGAGATATAGATTTTTGTATTGACTTGGAAACTGGCACTCGCCCCATTTCCATCCCTCCATATCGTATGGCTCCAACAGAATTAAGAGAGCTTAAGGCTCAAAACAAAGAGCTTCATGATAAAGGTTTCATCCGTTCTAGTGCTTCCCCGTGGGGTGCTCCTGTCTTGTTTGTTAAGAAGAAGGAGGGTGGTATGAGGACTAGTGAATATATCTTTAGCCATAAAAGAGTAGATTGATACCGGAATGACCAGCTTATGGATAAAAAAAGTCCCATTGAGTATTCCTGGGTGAAGGAAATTGAAGTATTTAGCAAGAAGGTGCATATAAAATGGGGTTAGTCCTTTGAATTTGATGAGTTTACCTGAGTTTGAGGCATTGTGTTGATGAAAAAGGTTGACTTCGTAATGATAGTCAAGGCTGACGGAGCGTAATAACAATAAGAGTTCGTGATGGATTGTGACGGGATGTATATAATAAAATTATTGGTTAAGTGAATTTTTGTATAGTAATAACGACTTGCAGGTATCCAAGGTCGTGGTTTTCTAATACTTGGTGAGTAACGTGGTTGTATGGAAAATTATAAGAGATGGTAGGACAGCACTCGAATAGAATGTTAAAGAGCTAGAGTTATAATGAAGGAAAATATAGTATAAGGTAGTACAACCTTTAGAGAGAGGCGAGTGCAAGAATATTTTATTTGATTGCAAGGGCTAAAGATATATCTTCACAGGGGTAGATAATTGGGTTCAAAGACGTGTGATTTCATTTGTTTTGTTGTAGCTATGGTAATAGTGTTTCAAGTTCGTCAAATTGGTTAAAAACTATTGGAAAGGACTTGAGAAATGAGTGTACATACATTAGCTCGAGTGTGATGATAAATGTTTTGGTTTTATTTTTGTGTTTAGTAATGAATATGATGGAACTTTAGCGAAGGATATTGTAAGATCGATGGAGATACAATCAACGATAAGTGAAGATCCATGAATTAATAAAAATCTTCAAGGTACAAGCTAATGTTGATAGATAAGGGGATTGTGTTATACGATTGAATTTACAATTCATGTTCTTTTTCATTGTGAGTCTACTTTCGTGGTGAGATATGTTGTCAAGATATGCATTGGCAATGTGAGAAATGATCAATTGTACCCAGTATTGAGCATTTGAAAGGACTTACACCTGGGTTGAGTCGTAAGTCTATTACTATTGATTTTTAAGTACCTAAGAAAGGTTTCATTTAAAAAGTGTTGGGTAATACTAAGGTAAATTGTCGGAGTGTTATAATGGTTGTTAGTATTGTGAGTATGATTCACTAGCCATGCTCTCGTGTGTTTTCACTTTTGTGAGTGGATCCCTAGTGGGGGATCAGGGGTACCAAATCCTGCGATGTTCTCTTGGTTGAGTGGGAAGATTGGAAAGATTTGGTTATTTCAAATGACATAATAGTGTTGTCTTAGAGTTGTTAAAGTGTTTTAGTGGTTCTACATGTACCACCTTGCTTATAAGAATTTATAGAAGAGCTACCATGCGTATTTGTGGTTGTCTGGCAATCTTAATATTTCTCTAGTCGTCGAGGTCATGTATCAATTATGTGTGGTTGAATGTGGGGATCATTGGGTCCAATTCTACTATTCTTAAGAGGTAATCTACCATTACCAAATCTAGCATTTCGATAGTGTTGTTAGAGGGTTTGCATGCTTGGACATATCCCTCAATAAGTATTTGATGTCTAAAGACCACAATTTTGTAACCTAAGCTCATGAGAATTTATGTTGTGGGATGAAGATGTATAAGTATTCAATAGGTTGGTTTGGGGACGAAGATTATATCATAAAGTGAGACTCAGTATTGTTAAATAAGACCTTTGGTATGAGGAAGAACCAGTTGAAATTCTTGATCACGATGTCTAGAAGCTAAGGACATGGGAAACAAGTATCCCCAGTAATTCGACGTTCAGATACTACTCTACCCTTACTTTAGCCAGTCTTTCCTTGTTGATCACTCAGGGACAAGTGATGGGTAAATTGGTATCTATTGTAACGACGTGATTTCCGTCGTTATGGAAAAGCCAATGGGAAAAATTTTGGGTCAAAAAACTTTTTCGTGGTAACTTGAAATTTTCCAACCTAGTCTAGATTTTGACGAAATCAGAGTCTTTGAGGTGTAGGAAAATTGGTAGCAATCGGGTGATCTAATTATGATTTTGATTACAAGAGTAGTTAGATTAGTCATTAAGGAATCCGTACGACTTTACAGAATTGAATTCGGGTGAGTAGAACTCCCGAAATCGATCTTAGCATGAATGATATTTTCTAAGCGTCGTTGGTCAAAGGTGTGTTGTGAAATAGGGGTCTGGGAATTATGAAAATAGCTCACTGTTTCGTGCTAGCCGCTTTCGCAGTGGTTTTGGTCATTGTAGTGGGGTGAGGGCCACTGTGGCGGGCCAGACGCGACTTAAAGTTGTAAATAAACACCAAAACGTCTTTATTCTGCACTTTTCAGTTTTTAGAGCTAAGGAACAAACCCAGGTGATTCTTGACAGTTTTCCACCATTCTTGAGGCTAAAGGTAATATTTTAACTCTCCAAATCCATATTTTGATCCGTAGATCGTAATCTAATGAGTAATTTTTTATGGGGGAGGGTTTTGATCTTGAAACTATGGTGGAAAGACCCTAGTTTGGATACTTAGGATCATGGGTTTGATCTAAAGTTGTTAGAATTATTAGTAATCCGAGTAATTAGTGATTGTTTATTGATTCCCGTATTATATTGATTGTTTGTAGACCAAGAACAAGTGGACCGAATTCGAAAAGGGAAGGATTAAGTTTCTTAGGGTTTCAAGCTTGTTTTAAGGTTGGTGATGGTTGTGATTTCATGTTGGTGTGCTATATGTTTGTAATTGCTCATTATAATGCATGTATGTATGCGAATGTTGCATTATTGATCACCCTAATTGTAAATAAGGATAATTGAATAATTGTATGTCATGAATCACCTCTTGTTGTATGATTGTGAGAATATGCATTGTGATTGTGATTGTGATTGTGGTTTGTTGAATGGATCAGTTGCCATGTTTTGGCATAAATATGGGATCGGTTTCCACAGTCCGACATAAATATGGGATCGGCTGCCATGTTCGGACAAAAACATTGGATCGGGTATCATGTTCCGGTATGCTAACAGTTTGGGTGAGGGTTCCATGAGAGGACCATTGAATTGTGTTATGTATCTACTTGTGATGATTACGTTCATATCTAATGATTATTGATATTGGAAAACTGTATGTTGCTCTAAAGTGATAACCTCTGTGTATTATTGAGAAAGTGTGATGCTACATTGATCTTGAAAAGATGAGTAATATTGTATATGTGTTCGGCATATGCATGTTTTATAATGTTGTGGTTATTTGCATGTGTTTCACTTATTGGGATAGCCGTGTGATCCTACCAATACACTGTGGTTGTGTACTGATATTGCACTTGCTTGTTCTTTGTTGAGTACAGGGCATCTTCAGGCGGCTATTGATAGACCTCAGCTAAGTGACTATTGATCATGAGCGGATTCAAGGGTGAGTCAGTTCTTTCAGGTTGCAATGGATTTCTCTTGTTTAAGTCCATTCTTTTCGGACTCAGACTATTTGTCTAAGGTGTTTGTTTAGTTTCGGGGTTGTACCCCTTGTTCTTAGACTTGTCGTTAGTAGAGTTTTGGTATAATGACTTTCAGGTTCTAGAGGTTGTTCTTCCGCATTAGTTTGGTTAGTTGTTTGTTAAAAACCTTAGAGTTTATGGGGACTCCATTTTTGTTGTCATTTAAACCTGCTTCCGCATCTTTAAATGTCTTTGTTTTCATAAAATTTGTTAGTTCGGGTGGTAGTAATGGTTCTCCCACCAGAGGTTTTGTGTGGGTGCCAATCACGATGGTTTGGGTCGTGATAATTGAAGTTTTTGATGAGTTTCTTGAAGTTTCGTTCTTAAATCATTAATGATGGGTTCTTGAGGTGAATGTTATGAGTTTGAGGGTTGTTTTTTTAGTAGAATTTCGTTTACTAATGTTGGGTATTCTAATCTAAGAGAGTTTGGAAGAAACCATTCGATTCTAGGTGAATTAGGGCAAAAAATCGAGATGAAAAATTAGTCAAAACGATATGGAAACGGGTTGGGGTGCCACACCCCTGATGCGTCAGCAGTGCTGGCGTGGGGTGCCAGCAGTGCCCTAGAAACCAGCCCCAGTAAAGGGAGGCTTGGCACGGCGTGCCACCCCTCCGCCACAAAGTGTCAGGCCACTTCTTCTTCATTTTCGTTTATGCACTTGTTCCTTTGAGTCAAGCTTTCATTCCCTTCTTAATCCTTACTATCTAAAGTATATTTAATCATCACTAGATCCTTCATATTATGAATCATAACTCTTGAATTAATAATTCAAATTCAAGATAGAGTTAAGAGTAAAGTTCGAAGGAGTCCTTTGAGTCGTTTTGCGAAGTCTTTACAAACTTTTAAAACTTGTTTTAAGACTTCAGTACTTGAGTATGAGGATGAGGAGAGTTGAGTTTCATTTTTCAAAATAAATATATGGGAACGAAGTAATCCTAAGAGTAAATATTTTTACATTTAAAATGAGAGGAAACTTCAATTTCCAAATGAATTCATGAGGAGTTTGGAGCATTATCTCTTTTAAAAGAACCTTTTGAGTAATAATTTCAAAGTTTGAGGATGAGGAAATGTTTTTAAACATATGAGCATGAGTTATATTATTGAGAGTAGTATTGAGCACCGATATGGGGACGATTTCAGACAACTCAAAGTCCTCATAAACCATGTATGCCAACGTGGGTAAAAGGGTCATACATTTAGATATTTTTTTTGTAGTTTTAGCATAGCTTAGTGGATCCACTTAGCTGAGGATGTCTTATACTCCTGCAAGGTATAAGACAGTTCTGACAGCGTGGACAAGATGTTCTATCATCACATAGTTCATAGTAATGGTTGTCGGTTAGACAATCTCCCAAATAAGAGTAAAAGAGTTATTATTGTATTCTTTTAAAATACATTGAGTTACTATCTACTGTTTTAAAAGCTTTCTTTATAATGTATCTTTACTGTTGCTTTTATATTGAACTGAGTTGAGTACTTTTGACTTTGAGTATCCTTGAGTATCCTGGAGTATCTTTGAGTATCCTTGAGTATCCTTGAGTTGAGTTGAGGTGAGTACGTTCTTCCTTTTTATTAGTTCAAGCTTATCTGTGTTTTAGAGTTCCCCTTGCATGCTCGTACATTCCATGTACTGACGCCATTTGGCCTGCATCTTTTATGATGCAGCTATAAGAGTTCAGGGTCATCAACAGGTGCACTGTTGATACCACGTGCAGTTCCAGAGTTGCTTTGGTGAGCCTCCTTGCTTTCGGAGGATTCTCAATTACTTTTCAATTTTGTTAGGATGTCGTGGGTGTTGTCCCGACTTCCATCATTGTCATTACAGGCTTCATAGATAGTAGTGGTTTGAGGAGTCTTTTCTTTGATGAGTCTTTTCCATTTCTTTGTTAAATGTTTTAAAGACTTGAATTTCCTATTTATGGCTAGCTGAATATTTTTATATATTTTGAGTTATTTATTTGAGACATTTGAGTTAAATCTTTACTTTTGAGCTCATCTTATGTTGAGTAAGTCTTCCGCTAAGAGTTGAGCCAAGCGCCAAGGGTTTGCTTGGGTCCATCAATGGTTCTCGAGTGTCGGTCACGCCTAGGGTGTAGGCTCGGGGCGTGACAAGAAGATTTTCAAATCAAATATAACAAACAATTTTGTTGTTTCAATAACATTAGCAAAAAATCTAGTATGATTAACATGTATCTAGAAGTATCTATGTATCCTAGAAGGTGAGGGCACAAAATTTGTCTATGTATCTTAGAGACATGAGAATCCACTTAGATAAAGTGTATCTAGAACAAATTATACCTAATTTTGAGTTCATGTATCCTGAGATACATGACGTACCAAAATCTGGTAAGATTCGTAATAGTACAACATAACATGCATCTAAGTAATTAGCTCATACACTAGGGAGATTTCTGTAAGTTACCCTTAAATAAATATTTTTGGCTCATGGACCGACCTCGGCCCGGCCCCAATCAAGCCTCAAAGACCAAGGGCTTATATGGGTCGAGCTTATAAGCCCTAATTTTAAATGAGTTTGAAAAATCTTATCACAATCCTACCCCACTAACGGATTTGGTTGGGTCAGCCCCATATGCTAAGCCCATTTTGATGGCTCTAATAATTATATTAAAATAAATTTAAATTATATGTTTAAATAATTTTTTTAATATAATTTTAGATATTTCAAGAATGGCAGTCAAAGCTCAAAAGACTTTGAACATGATAGACATCGACACATTAGAAAAATTATAAAATTTATATAGTCCATAAGTGTTAACCCTAGTTAACAACAATCCGGGAGAGTTACACAATGTTGTAGTCTTCCCCGATTTAATAACTTAGGAATTGTTACGTATATTTATTATTAATAAAATCTTTAATTAAGTACTTTACGAATCACTATACTTAAATTGTATAATTAAATAATTTTTAAAATATACTTTGAAAATATTTAGATAGTCAAAATTCAAAATGACTTAAATATGGTACTCATTGAAACATTGTAGAAATATTAAAATCATATAGTCCATAATCGTTAACCCTAGTTAACAACAATTCAAGAGAACCACACATTAATGTTATAGTCTTGTGCACTTGTATTTTTGTGAACCAATACTTATATTTGCTATTAATATAAGTTTTAGTTTTATTAATTATTATATAAAAATAAATTTATACTACGTATTTAAATAATTTTTTAAATATAATTTGAAAATATTATTTCAATAACAACAGTCAAAACTCAAAACACTTTAGACATAATAGACATAAACATGTTATAAAAAAAATACAAATCATAAAAATCTAGTAGTTTGTAAGTGTGATCCTATTAATATAAACTTTAATTTTATTAATTATTATATAAAAATAAATTTGTACTACATATTTAAATAATCTTTTAAATATAATTTGAAAATATTATTTCAATAATAACAGTCAACAGTCAAAACTCAAAACACTTTAAAGTTTAAACTTAATAGACATCAACATGTTATAGAAAATACAAATCATAAAAATCTAATAGTTTGTAAGTGTGATCCTAGTTAACAACAACCTTGTAGAGTCGCACATTAATGTAGTAGTCTTGTATTCCCTTGTTACGCCGATTTGATAATTTGTGAATCATTACTTATATTTCTCTAATTAAGTAATTTTATTAATTATTACATTTAATAAATTTAAGGTACATAGTTAAATAGTTTTAAATATAATTTTAAATCATTTCAATGACGCCAATCAAAAATCAAAACACACTTTGACATGATGGACATTAACACATTATGAAAATTATAAAAAAAAATTATATGATTTAAAACGGTCGATCCTAGTTAATAGCAATTTAAGAGAGTCACACATTAATGTTAGGAAAATATTACCTAACACTACATAAGCTCTTTTTTTTCATATTCTCTAAAACTCCCTACCATTCCAAAATATTACAAAAATTCATTTTTTTTCTTTTTCTCTCATTTTCCGGATACATTATTCACAACCCTTCCATCCCAACGATTTGTTCCTATTTTTAAGCCTAAATTCACTCCCATATATCGACAGTTACATTCATCACTCCATTTTTTAATTTCAAATCTATACTCTCTCTCATCGATTTCAAGTTCCTAAAGAGGTAGAACTATTTCTTCATCAATTTTTTTCTTTCCAGTTCTTCAATTGTCATTTTTTTTAGTTTTTTCATCTATAATTTCAACACCGTCGCTTGGGCTAATGTCGGTGTTAGGTATGTTATTATTGGCGGTTGTTGTTGTGGACATCGTCGGAAAATTTGGGTGAAGAAAACGACGGGAAATTGAAGCTTGTTTCAGGTAGGATTGATTTTCAAATAAAATAGTGATTTTGAATCCAGATATCTGATACATATGAATTTTGCTCCCTCTTTTAGTATTGAGTTTACCCAAATTAGTTTCACCTACTGGAGATATGGTACCTTGCGTATTTGATTCTGATAATGAAAACTTTCATGAAACGATACGTTAATCATGAAGAATTTGAGAACGGAGAATTCGAAAAAAGGATGCATGCTCGAGTTCTAAATTTACTATTGAAAAAATGCTCAAAGAAAGAAGGAAAAAAAGTTGGATTTGTCATTACACGATCATCACTATCAAAAATACATATTTTCAATGTAGCTCATTTATTTTGATTCTTAATTTTGTCTTTGTTAGTGTTATTACTAATCCGATACATCACTGCTACAATAGCCTTTGTTTTATGCAATGTAGCATGTTCATATTTAAGGTATTGATACATAACTCTAATGTTGTTGAATCGATTAGTGTTTATCATGTTCAATATAAGTGTACTTGATTCATAAACACTACCCAATGTATCATTAACTTGTATCAAGTTATATAATGTATTTCAATCGTGAAACATAAATCATAACTGTTCTATAACTGAAGAACTGTGTATCAGATTCAACAATAGGTAAATTGTACATATCAATGGAAATCTTTTACTACCTGAAATATACACCCAAAATAATTCAACTAGAAGGCTATGCATCTGTACACATTATCCAATAAATACATTTGATACATAAACCCTTTATGTTATATAGCTAATACATTGTGTATCAAATTAATTGATATGTTCATGATACATATATACCCAAACCGTCGAGATTGGCACCCACAATAACCCTGCGGTGGGAGAACCATTACAACAACCCAACTACGCAGCCTTAACCAAGATACTACGCATTTAAAGATACGGAAGAAGGTTTAAATGCAAAAATAATATAAAGTTCCCATAAACTCCAAACGTTTAAATAAATTAGCCAAACTAATGCGAAAGAACAACCCTTAGAACCTGAAAGTCACTGTACCAAAACTCTACTAATGACAAGTCTACGAACAAGGGGTACAACCCCGAAACTAAACATCACCTTAAACAAATAGTCCGAGTCCGAAAAAAGTGGATTTAAACAAGAAGGATCCATGGCACTGTAACGACCCGGGAGCACCCCCTAGCCGTTACATGCATACTCGACCTCTCGGAGGTCTAATACAAGCCTCTTAACATTCATTCATCGCATAAAACTAAAAACCATAATGAATTAAAAACTTTATTTACAAAGAAGACATTTCTTTAAAATAGTAAGCGGAAGACTTCTAGACTTTATACATTTATGTCTCAAACCATCTAATACTTTTACTACACCATTGGGACTAAGCCCATACAAAACTTAAGCAAATACTAGAAAGACAAAAAAAAAAGAACATGTAGGGTATTATCCTCGAACCTATGAGCACTCACCAAGTCTTCATCTTCAAACACCTTAGAAACCTAATCAAGTAGCCATGACATGTCACCATCTCCAAATCCCTACACTTTAGTCAAAAAGGGAAAGAAAGGGGTTAGCACAACTAAGTACTAAGTATGGAGACCATGAGAATACATGCCAAAACAGACATTTACAAGGAATAAATACTTTCATATTATTTTGATAAAACCTTCACTTCACAAGTATAAGAGAAATAATACAAGTCAATGTTCACATATAAAACCATAGAAAACCATATACATAGTCAACATATATTAATATACAACTCATGCTTAACTTTAATAGAACACACGCCATTTCTTTACCGTAGGACCTCTACCTAATATAACCTTAAAACACACTTGAGTGAGACAAGAAGTGACCGCACATACAACCTCTTCAAGCACACTTAAGTGTTCCTCACGATTACCTTAGAGAAGGACATTTCCTTTATAACATAACATCAATAGACCAACATTCTTTAAGAAACCATTTAGGAGACATTTAAGCACATAAGGGGACTTTCACATAATAGTCGTTAGACTTAGGGAACTCACTTTAGTATCTTCAAAGCCTACTCGTGCCATATGTAGATGGCATCCCATACTACTACCTACATGTTGTAGAACCTATCAAATAACTAGAGTGCACATCCCACCTGATGGGAATAGGTATAATCGACATAGACCATACTAGCTAGGCATGGAATCCGGAGTCTATCCTACTCCGTGGAGGTTGTCCTACTTGCCAAAGGTAGAACTAGTAAGCAACCCATGTAGGCACATGGTTTAGGGGATGTCCAAGAAATTTCATTGTGCCTAATCTCATACTCGAACAGGCCACCTTCCTAACCACATCCACTCCGTGCTATCCTTATTTCCCATAGAGTATTTCATTCACATATGTACTAGAGAGGGTTCCTTTTCTAGTTCAACCAACTCATAGTACCTCTTCCCAAGAAAGGCCCCATTTCTTAGTTATAGCCAATCAAGGTTCATAAGGATAGCTCATTTAACTTTCTTAGATAAGGATTTTCATGTCGTTCCGACTCTATCCATCTCTAAGTCTATCATTTCACTCAAGAAGGGAACATCGCCCTAAGGCCCATCCTTCAAGGTTATACATTAACTTAGGAAAGCTAGACTTATAAAAGGGCACCATTCCTTAGTTCTGCCGATTCAAGTCTTGGCCTAGAATTCCTCTTTTAACATTTATAGAAAGGGCACCATTTCTTAGTTCTAGCCCACTTCACATATTCATACCTTGAAGACGTTAAGTAACAAGAAGAGACACTTTAGTCTACTAACCAAGTCACAACATTATCATTTGAGGACACTTCATAATCCAACATCCACTTTACGTAGGATCACATAAACTCATTCACATCATATCTTCACATATGGCTTCACATAAAACGTTACACGTAGCTTCATATAGAACTTTACATATAGCTTCATTTATATATACAATAACATAACAATACAATAATACTCATATAATGCCCTTCATGGCCACAATCATAATTCTAGAGCAACAAGCAACACTTCCACCAAAGGTGGATCCAACCTAAGAAACAATTATAGCAATATTAAGAGATCAAGTCATCTTACCACCTTTCAAAGGCCATAATACACATTACTCAATTCCCTGCCAATTATACAATATTCATCAAGTTAGGTCAACTTTGCCTCTTTCCATAGCTATCTTCATCATCCTCATATTCCAACAATTACCAAAACAATAACAATGATAATAACAACATTCAACTATACAAGCTAAGCTAAGCAATACTCAATAACCAACATAAAGGCTAAATCCCAATTTATGACCATTCAAGGCTACTACCTAACATTATACAATTTAATAACAACTTCCAAAAATTCAACATAGCTAAGAGCGTATAAGAACAGCCCGCATCAAACCACTAAATAATCCTTCATCAATTACTCAAAATCAATAGACCCACTTTAGGCCAAATTTAGAGAATTTGAGAACACACGAGTTCATGAAGGTTTCTTTCTTAAAACCATCAATAAACATGAATAATAACATAAATCGTCATTAAAAAATCATTTAATGCAAGAACCCATGCTTAGAATTTGAAATAGGGTTTTGTGTATTTGAAAAAATCCTTGAAAACCTTTTGATTGGGCTCCTTGAAAGAAAGAATAATCAAGGATAAAGGATCCCCATACCTTTTCTAAGATTTCCCAAGAAATTTGATGAAGAAAGCCTTGAATCCAAAACCCTAGCTCCCACTTATTCTTGTTCTTCCTTGAGTTTGAGTTAGAGAGAAATATAGAGAGAAAACTTTGGGATTTGATTTGGGGAATAATAAGTGAATGACTTGATAAAAAGACTTAAAACCCTATATATTTATCAAATAATTCATTTAAAATCAATCCCACATAATAAAACATTAAAACGAAATTACCAAAAACCCCCAACTTGAGGCAGCCCGTCAGGGACCACACCCAACTAAACGGGTCGTGAAGAGCACCACGGCTCGTTGTGGTGCCCGTGGTCCCTTGACCAGTGAGCCTTTCCACCAAGTCAAGCCCTCAGGGGCCCAAGGCATCTTCACGAGGGCTCCCACGATCTGTGGTGCACACCACAAGTCGTGGTGGAGCTTGTGAAGTGAGGCAGTACCTAGGCAAAGTTGCCTTGCCTCCCTTGAGACCAAGGGATCTTCATGCCCAACTATACGGACCGTCTAGGGCACCACTGGTCGTGGTGGTGCCCGTGGTCTTTGGGGCAGTGAGCAACCAACTTGGGACAGCCTTGGCTTTTTGGCTAAGGCTTGCCCCTTTTGGCTTGGCTCCTTGTCTAGCACCCTCATACAACCTAGAGTAGGTCTCATAGCATAGAGTCTAACACGTGTCCTGACGTTGACTCCTCAAAACTCTTCAAACTAAGCCTCAAAAGACATAACTTATCATTTAAACAAGATAACCGCTACAAAAACACATCAGAGGCTCTAGTTCTTCCTATTCCATTTTTAGGGTCGTTACATTATCCCCCACTTGGGAGCATTCGTCCTCGAATGACACTTAAAAACTTTTCAAGGGAAACGACCAAAGTAAACAACTCATACTCATGCATACCATAATATAAACCATACACATAATAAGGAGGAACATTACTCCACATCAAAGTCCCACAATAACTTTATGCAATTCAAGAAAGTAGGCACAACATCTACTAACTCCTTATGCATCATCTTTACGTTTTCGCATGCTATCGGAGGAACTTCCTTCTCCAATTCACATCATGCTCATTCAAACATTATTAAGCACATTATGCAATTTTCTCATAAAAGCACAATTATGCAACATTTACCATAAGGCACATTTAAGCAATTCTCTCACAAAGGCTCCACATGCAACTTCTCAATAACACATAAGGCATGCTAAGCAATTCAACTCATGCAACATTTAGGCTAATCATTATATATGCACATCAACATGAGGAACCTAACTTTATGAAAACTCATTTTCTCACTTTAACAAGATTTCATTTAAAACATGCCTAATTTAAGGAGACCATGGAAAACTCTTTTTCACCCAAGACTCCAAGACATGCTACAAGCTTCTAGGAACTCTTTGTTTTAGGCTTCAATAGTCACATAAAGAAAAGGTAAGGATATCAACACTCCTAACCCCCTCACTACTCAACATACCATCCCCCACTTAAGGGCAAACCAAGCTAAGGTCAACATGGACATGCCATAAGAATCTCAAGGGATAGAACCATTAATCTTACCAAAAACCATTCTCACCCAACTCTTCAATTCCCTAAACCTCTTGTAATGAGAACATCTTTCATGCCTAACTCATGACTACCAAAGATTCTCAAAAAGCCTCTCCACAAAGACTCAACATCCCCCACTTAGAAGGAACTCATACTAACTCTTTCAATTTCACCTTTTTCCACCCTATGGTAGGATCACCACAACACTAAACTTTCATACTCATCACACCTATGCCCTTTAAAACACCACACTCCATCATCTCTTTTAACATACCTCAACTCACATATCTAAGTCGAATTCTACCAATAACACACAAAATCATAAAGCAACCCATCCAACCTAGACTCATCATCACAACCTCCACACCACCTTCATCAAGTCACAAAGCCATAGTTGGCATCACAACCAACCTATTCCTTTCCCTCAACCCTTGCAACCACAACATCTCAAAGGTCACATTGTAAGGACCATCACATAAGGAACAAGGGAAGACATTATAGAGAAAATTTTCATGGCACGACTAAAAGAATGAAGAAGTGAAACTTTCTAAGCACCCAATAGCCTCTTATTCATAATGTGGCGCGCCTCAAATTATGAACAAGACTCTACTAGATGTGGTTTGAGACAACCTAAGACCATTTCAAAGATACTAAGTTTATAACAACCCGGGAGCACCCCCTAACCGTTACATGCGTACTCGACCTCTCGGAGGTCTAATTCAAGCCTCTTAGCATTCATTCATCGCATAAAACTAAAAACCATAATGTATTAAAAACTTTATTTACAAAGAAGACATTTCATTAAAATAGTAAGTGGAAGACCTCTAGAATTTATACACATATGTCTCAATCCATCTAATACTTTGAATACACCATTGGGACTAAGCCCATACAAAGCTTAAGCAAATACTAGAAAGACATAAAAAAAAGAACATGTAGGGTATTGTCCTCGAACCTATGAGAACTCACCAAGTCTTCAACTTCAAACACCTTAGAAACCTAATCAAGTAGCCATGACATGTCACCATCTCCAAATCCCTACACTTTGGTCAAAAAGGGAAAGAAAGGGGTTAGCACAATTAAGTACTAAGTATGGAGACCATATAAAAACATGCCAAAATGAACATTTACAAGGAATAAATGCTTTCATATTATTTTGATAAAACCTTAACTTCACAAGTATAAGAGACATAATACAAGTCAATGTTCACATATAAAACCATAGCAAACCATATACATACTCAACATATATTCATATACAACTCATGCTTAACTTTAATAGAACACACGCCATTTCATTACCGTAGGACCTCTACCTAATATAACCTTAAGACACACTTGAGTGAGACAAGAAGTGACCGCACATACAACCTCTTCAAGCACACTTAAGTGTTCCTCAAGATTACCTTAGATAAGGACATTTCCTTTACAACATAACATCAATAGACCAACATTCTTTAAGAAACCATTTAGGAGACATTCAAGCACATAAGGGGACTTTCACATAATAGTCGTTAGACTTAGGGAACTCACTTTAGTATCTTCAAAGCCTACTCGTGCCATGTGTAGATGGCATCCCATACTACTAGCTACATGTTGTAGAACCTATCAAATAACTAGAGTGCACATCCCACCTGATGGGAATAGGCATAACTGATATAGACCATACTAGCTAGGCATGGAATCCGGAGTCTATCCTACTCCGTGGAGGTTGTCTTACTTGCCAAAGGTAGAACTAGTAAGCAACCCATGTAGGCACATGGTTTAGGGGATGTCCAAGAAAGTTCATTGTTCCTAATCTCATACTCAACTAGGCCACCTTCCTAACCATATCCACTCGGTGCTAGCCTTATTTCCCATAGAGTATTTCATTCACATATGTACTAAAGAGGGTTCCTTTTTTAGTTCAACCAACTCATAGTACCTCTTCCCAAGAAAGGCCCCATTTCTTAGTTATAGCCAATCAAGGTTCATAAGGATAGCTCATTTAACTTTCTTAGATAAGGATTTTCACGCCGTTCCGGCTCCATCTATCTCTAAGTCTATCATTTCACTCAAGAAGGGCACACCACCCTAAGGCCCATCCTTCAAGGTTATACATTTACTTAGGAAAGCTACACTTATGAAAGGGCACCATTCTTTAGTTCTGCCGATTCAAGTCTTAGCCTAGAATTCCTCATTTAGCATTTATAGAAAGGGCAACATTTCTTAGTTCTAGCCCACTTCACATATTCATGCCTTGAAGACGTTAAATAACAAGAAGAGACACTTTAGTCTATTAACCAAGTCACAACATTATCATTTGAGGACACTTCATAATCCAACATCCATAAGCAACACTTCCACCAAAGGTGGATCCAACCTAAAAAACAATTATAGCAATATTAAGAGATCAAACCATCTTACCACCTTTCAAAGGCCATAAGCCACAATACTCAATTCCATGTCAATTATACAATATTCATCAAGTTAGGTCAACTTTGCCTCTTTCCAAAGCTATCTTCATCATCCTCATATTCCAACAATTACCAATACAATAACAATGATAATAACAACATTCAATTATACAAGCTAAGCTAAGAAATACCCAATAACCAACATAAAGGCTAAATCCCAATTTATGACCATTCAAGGCTACTACCTAACAGTATACAATTTAATAACAACTTCCAACAATTCAACATACCTAAGAGCGTTTAAGAACAGCCCGCATCAAACCACTCAATAATCCTTCATCAATTACTCAAAATCAATAGACCCACTTTAGGCCAAATTTAGAGAATTTGAGAACACATGGGTTCATGAAGGTTTCTTTCTTAAAACCATAAATAAACATCAATAATAACATAAATCATCATTAAAAATCATTTAATGCAAGAACCCATGCTTAGAATTTGAAATAGGGTTTTGTGTATTTGAAAAAAACCTTGAAAACCTTTTGATTGGGCTCCTTGAAAGAAAGAGTAATCAAGGATAAAGGATCCCCATACCTTTTCTAAGATTTCCCAAGAAATTTGATGAAGAAAGCCTTGAATCCAAAACCCTAGCTCCCACTTATTCTTGTTCTTCCTTGAGTTAGAGAGAAATATAGAGAGAGAACTTTGGGATTTGATTTGGGGAAATAATGAGTGAATGACTTGATGAAAAGACTTAAAACCTTATATATTTATCAAATAAGTCATTTAAAATCAACCCCACATAATAAAACATTAAATGAAATTACCAAAAACCCCCAACTTGAGGCAGCCCGTCAGGGACCACACCCAACTAAACGGGTCGTGAGGGCCACCACGGCTCGTTGTGGTGCCCATGGTCCCTTGACCAGTGAGCCTTTCCACCAAGTCAAGCCCTCAGGGGCCCAAGACATCTTCACGAGGGCTCCCACGATCTATGGTGCACACCACAAGTCGTGGTGGAGCTCGTGAAGTGAGGCAGTACCTAGGCAAAGTTGCCTTCCCTCCCTTGAGACCAAGGGATCTTCACGCCCAACTATACGGACCGTCTAGGGCACCACTGGTCGTGGTGGTGCCCGTGGTCTTTGGGGCAGTAAGCAGCCAACTTGGGACAGCCTTGGCTTTTTGGCTTAGGCTTGCCCTTTTTGGCTTGGCTCCTTGTCTAGCACCCTCAACCAACCTAGAGTAGGTCTCATAGCATAGAGTCTAACACGTGTCCTGACGTTGGCTCCTCAAAACACTTCAAACTAAGCCTCAAAAGACATAACTTATCATTTAAACAAGATAACCGCTACAAAAACACATGAGAGGCTCTAGTTCTTCTGATTCCATTTTTAGGGTCGTTACAGGCAACCTGAAAGAACTGGCTCACCCTTGAATCCGGTCACGCTCAATAGTCACCTAGCTGAGGTCTATCAATAGTCGTTTGAAGATGTCGTATATTTAACAAAGAAAAAGCAAGTGCAATATCAGTATACAACACAGTGTACTGATAAGATCACGTTGCTATTCCAATAAGCGAAATATATATAAGCAGTCATAACAAAGTAAAACACGCATATACGATATATATATATATATATATATTTCAGTTATCATTTTTGGAGCAATGTACAACTCCACATTCTCAATAACATGTAAATATGACAAGTCAATGGTCCTCTCATGGAACCCATACCCAAATTGTTAGTGTACCGAAACGTGGTACCGATGTTGACACCCAATTTTGACCCTGCTTTCTTCCTATTCATTATTTTCGAGCTTCTAAATTAATAATGTATAAAATTTTCTTTTTTCACAACTTTCTTACTACAACGAGTATTTATCATTACTACTATTATTATCGTCATTATTTTATTTCTATAAATACTACTAAAATTGTATGCTTTTAATTTATTATCACTTTTACACCTCTTTTCTTAAATAATCGATTGTCTTTATTTTATTTCAAGTTTCGTATTTATTAAATTAATTATAAATTCATATTCTTGCATCTATATTTTATATTAGCCTAAAGTCGTATTATCGATATTTTTATTTACGTAAATTATTAGTTGTCATCTTTTAACATATTTTGGATTAGTTATAAAGTAAGAAGCCCGAAACAATTTAAAAGAAGAAAGGAAAAGGCTAAGAAATTTGGCCCAAAAGCCTTAAATCATACCAAACTTTCAGCGCTAATTTTGAGCAACTTTCACATATAGCAAACATAAAAATCATATTTGTATNAGTCGTATTATCGATATTTTTATTTACGTAAATTATTAGTTGTCATCTTTTAACATATTTTGGATTAGTTATAAAGTAAGAAGCCCAAAATAATTTAAAAGAAGAAAGGAAAAGGCTAAGAAATTCGGCCCAAAAGCCTTAAATCATAAGCAACTTTCACATATAGCAAACATAAAAATAATATTTGTATGATATAGGTATAGTTTGCATAATTACACTCCATAGAAAATTTTATGTTTGCTATGGAGCTTTTGATATGTATATTTTGCTACAAACATCCAATTTTATACAAATTGTTCAGTTTTGTATAAATTCATTTATACATTGTAATTTGTATAATAAGATCTGTATTTGTATAATTATAAGTGTATAGGATGAAAATATATGTATTTGTATTTGTATATAATAACCTTTTCTCTTGTTTTATACAAACACAAACACATTTTACATATTTTATACCGAAATATATAAAATGGCTAATTGTCTACCGAAAATGGCTAATTGTATATTGAATCAGATGACAAAAAAAGGATGTTTTCTATGAATTACAATTAAAATAAACTATGACTATATCATTTAATTTGAATTAATAGTTTGCTATTTCAAATAATTTCCCCTATTTTATATGAGCATAGGTCTAGAAATAGCCCAAAAATGTAGCCTAAAAGCCATTTATTCAGCCTTAACGTGAGCCCTAATTCAAACTTGTGTAGCAGTTGCGCCCTTTCCAAAGAATCGTTCTTCCTCTTTGAGGAAATTTCAGAGACCTTTAAAAATGAAAAGAGCTTAGTCTCCCCATTTTTCGTGCAAGAATCACGCCTCTCTCCTGTGAAAAGCCAAACGCTCTTTTCCTCTTCCTGATTCACATCTCTCCTCTTTCATTCAGTCAACAAGAAGCCAAAAGACTTTTTGAAATCTCTAATGAAGTCACAGGTATGGTTTTTGGATTCAAAACGGCTCTTTTGATTCTTGCCTCCCACCAAAATTGAGATAAGAAGAACTCTAGTACGTCCACTATAAAAAAAAACAGCCCTTGCACTCATTTAGGGGCAGATTTTCGGCCTCCATAGCACTCTTGGCATTCATTTTTAAACGAAAGCTTTTCCATCGCACCATAGCACCTTAACTACTGTTTTTGCTCCAAAATATCATATTGGCTCTGTTTTGATCTTGGCTAAGAACTCTGGTTTCGAGCTTACTCGAGCTGGTCATTATTCTAACGTAGGCCTTCAACTAAAGCATCTAAGTTCATTGCCCGATAACAGGTAATACTCGCCCTTTAATAAGATTAAGGGTCTAATACTATTATATTCTATTTTACAACCCTAATATATGCCTAGGGTTTTAGTTGAGAGTTCAATAAGAGAAAAGAAGAGAAAAAAGGAGAAAAGAGAATAGGATCAAAGAGTACATCGAGAGTCTTGTGTTTTGTTGCGGATTTTTGCCATGGGTTTAATACATAAGAGGTATGTAAGCTTCCATAGAGTTGGGTTTGTTCACCACATGACAATCATGTTATTTTCAGTGAATTTTTATTCTAGAAGTTGTAAAATTTGAGTTCTTGAGAAGTGTTCTTGAAGTTCATCCTAAATCTTGTTGTGTTGGGGGTTTTGATGATTTCTTGAGAAGTGAGTGGTTTAAAGGCTTTATTGAGTATATTAGAGTGTATTTATGTTAAGTAATCGAATCCAAATGATTAGGGAAGAAACTATTCGATTCTAGGCAAGTTAGGGTGAGAAAACGAGCAAAGAAATTCGTCAGGTTTTCTGGGCTGGGGCCTGGCGCGTTGCGCCAACTAGAGCGCCCCAACTAATTCTCTAAAGTTTAGGGGCTGGCACCCCGTGCCACTCATAGCCCCAGGGTCGCCTACCCCATCCAGTTTGCAATCGATTGCTCTGTTTGATTTCTTTCGAAGGGTACCTTCACTCCTTTTCGATTCTAACTACCCTAAGCTACTTCTAAACACCTAGAAATCATTCATAACATGATCATAATCTTGAATTCATAATTCATAATTCAAATTCAAGGTAGATTTAAGAGTTAAGTTTTTGAGAATTTTTTCGAACATTCTAGGAAAGTCGCTTTGAGTCCTTTTGTGGAGTCTTCTACAACTTCTAGTAACTTGTTTCAAGACTCGAGTAAGTGAGCATGAGAGTAAGGAGAATGTATTCATGAGTCAAAACTATCACCTAGATCCTTCACATCATGAACCATAACTCTTGAATTCATAATTCACATTCAAGAGAGAGTTGAGAGTAGAGTTCAAAAAACCCTTTGAGTTCAATTGCGAATCCTTTGAGATCAATTATCGATTTGGACTAAGTTTTGAGGAAGTAAGTAAGAGAATTAGAAGAGTCATATAAATGAGTTCCAAGTAGTTTGTATATCTTCGAGTCGAGTCATTCATGCCCATAAATTTTGCATGGACTCCATAAATTGAGTATCATTGAGAGGAGTAGTATCTTCAAGTTATAAGTCTTGAGTATTAAGTTCCTAATCTCCTTTGAGATTATGTTTCTAATAATAGGACTATTACATGTTACCCATGAAGTCCTTGAGTTGAATTGTTCTTGCCCTTAATTCCGCATAAACCATATAAGTCGAACAATCTCGAGATGAGAAGTATCTTTGGGTCCTTGAGTTGAGTAGTTCATGCTCATAATTCTACATGAACCCTATAAGTTGAGCATTCTTGAATGAGTAGTATCATTGAAGTTCTTGAGTTCCAAGTATTAAGTTCTATCTATAGTTATTGAAAACCTTGCATTGAGTTGTTCACATCCATAATTTGACACGAACCATATTTTAAGAAGTCTTTTACAAACGTTTTAACTTTGTTTTAAGACTTAAGCTTTGAGTTGAGTAAAGAGTAAGAGTAAAGTTCATTTTTTCAAAGATTATATTGGAACTAAGTATTCCCAAGAGTAAATGTTTTTACATTTAAAATGAGAGGAAACTGAGATTTCCAAAAGAGTTTTGAGCAGTTTGAGTACCATTTCTTTTAAGAGGTAGATTTTTGAGTAATTATCTCAAACCACAGAAAAGTTATGTTTTTAAACATATGAGCTAGTATATTTTGGGAGTAGTATTGAGCACAATTTGGAGGTGAGTTGAGATAACTCACAGCCCCTATAAACCATGTAGCCATCATTGGTAGAAAGGATCATACTTTTTTATGACTCCTTAGTGATTTTTAGCATAGACTAGTGGATCCACTTAGTTAAGATGTTCTATATGACGGGAAAGTATATGACAGTTCTGGCAGCGTGGGAAAGATGATGTATCATCACTTTGGCTCATAGTGGTAGTTGTCGGTTACAGAAACTCCCACAAAGTTATATTGTATTTTTCTATACACATTGAGTATTATTGTATTTTTCAATGCATTGATTTGCTATGTACAGTTTTACAGCTTTCCATATATATTGCATCTTTTACTATTGCTTTATCCTTGAGTATCATGAGTTAAGTATCTTGAGTTAATATGTGCTTCATTGTGTCGAGTACCTTATTGTTGAGTTTCACTAAGTTGAGAACCTTATTGCTGAGTTGAGTATCTTATCCTTGAGTACTTCTTAGTTCTGTATGTTTGAGTAGTTTTGAGTACTCTTGAGTATTCCTTAAGTTGAGTTGAACCATGTTTCTTTGAGTTGAGTTGAGTGAGTTGAGAAGAGGTAAGTATGTTTCCTTTTTGTCAAGTTCTAGCTTATATTTATTCTTTAGAATTCCCCTTACATGCTCGTACATTGCATGTACTGAGCCATTTGGCCTGCACCCTTTCATGATGCAGATTCAGGTAATCGGAATCTTCAACAGAAGCTTCGTTGATACAACATGTAGTTCGAGTTAACTATGGTGAGCCTCTTTGCTTCCGAAGGATTTCATTTACTTTTCAGTTTTATTAGGATGTCGTGGGTTTTTTCCCGACTTCCATCTTGGCCATTTAGAGGCTTCATAGATAAAAAGTAGAGTTTCAGAAGTTTGTTCATTTATTTTGTTAAATGTTTTAAATACTTAAGTTGTCTATTTTATGGTGAGTTGAATAATTTATTTTTATTGAGAGTTTTTCATTTGAGTTAAAGCTTTGTATTTGAGTTTCAAGAATTTTATTCATTTTTTAAGCTTTTGAATGCTTGAGTTAGTCTTCCACTTGTATTTAGCCAGGATGAGGGTTCGCTTGGGGATCAACAATGTTTCTAGAGTGTCGGCCATGTCCAGGGTGTAGAATCAGGTCGTGACAAACTTGGTATCAAAGTACAGAGTTCAAGAGTCCTAGGGTGTCTATGAAGCCGTGTCAAGTAGGATCTTATTTGTGGTTGTGAGGGCCCCACTTTTATAAATGAGGGACTATAGACATTTAAGAAAGTTTCCCTTCTTTCATACTCTTAATCGTGCAATAGAGCTATGTAATAGAGATTTATTCATACTCGTGTGTTTCCCAGATTCATTCAACTACCCCTCATACTAAAGGTGGTTGAAAAGTAAAGTCGAAGATCCTTATGGATGAGTTATTCTTGAGCAAGTCATGAAATTCCAAAGGGGTTTGAGAGAAGCCCATAAGAGAGTTAAGTGTTGAGTTTCAGAGGAATACACCTATAATTATATGAATCGTTCGTTTGAGCTAAAAGGAAGTTGTATTAATTTCCCTATGCCTTGTTTTAGATGAGATCTTTATGAGGAAGCATGTTTAGAGCATGGGTAGTATTTTCATTCGAAGAGGTAGCCTGAATTACGAGATCACGAGCAGTAGTAGTGAAAGAGCCCATAGTTAGAGGAAAGGATGCAGAGGTTTAGTAATCTAAGAAAGGGGGATGGTGTTTTGACAAAGCTATGTTACTATAGTCATGCACCTGGTAAGTTATTGATGAGGAGATTTCCTTTATGGGTAGCTTAAGAAGTGATGAGTTGTGAAAATTCCATCATAGGAGGTAGAGTGTGTTTTAGCTAGAAAGGAGTTTGTGATTAACTGTCATTGTGTAGGTAATCAACAAGTGTAAGTGTTGAATAGAAGAGCAAAAATATTCATAAAGTGATAGATCTAGGCTAGGCTTATCATTTATTTGAGAGGGTCATGATGTTCATAAGGTTATACAACTGATCAAGTAGTGAGGTATAGTATAGTAGGCGAGCAATCATGTTGATAGTCGGGTTTAGCTATAAAACATTAATCTTGAATTTGAGATGAGTTTCATGATCAAAAGAATGGCAACATGAGGGTGATGATGTGAGTCTTGAGATTTGATCTATAAGACTTAGCACATAGTAGGTGAGAAATTGAGGTTATTAGTTGCAATGAATGTGAGAAGTACAAGTGAGAGACCCTAACTTTTAGATAAGGGGAGTGAAGTGTGGCTAAATCGCAAGAGTAAAAAGAGCATTAAGAGGTGTACCGAGAGGGTATATAATTAGAAAGAGGTCTTCGTACCTACTTATTGAGAGTTCGGTAGTCATAAGATAAACTTCTCCTGAGTGTTAGAGTAAAAGATGATGTAAACCAGTTAGAGATGTTGAAATAGGCCCATAGCTTTCAAATGTTAGCTTTAGACCTAAGAGGGAGATGATAAGATCAGAAATCAAGTCAAGTATTTGAGAGTATGATAGTAATGAGTTCCAAAGAGATTGGGGGATATTGTTTTAGAGGTCCTTTTAGTAACGGCGTTTTTAGAGTACTAAGCTTAAATGTGGTGTTGTTAAACATTAGGTGGTTCTTGATATGAGCCCAATGTGGTGGTAAAGAGTAATAGTTTTGGGATGAGATTCCATATAGAGAGGTGTAGAATATGAACCTAAGGATTTGGGTTAAGCTTGAATATAGTAAGAGCATACCATAAAACGCAGACCTTAGTAAAAGTAACCCAGTCCATACCAGTCCAGTTGTCATTCAAGGACGAATGATCCCAAGGGGGAGATATTGTAACACCTTAGAAATTTTTTGAGCTAAGACTCGAACCATCCTTCGTTGTGAGTAGGATTTTATCAAGGAAAATTAAAATTTCTTGAGTGTTAAGGTCACTGGATGTATCACCTTGAGTTCCTAGAAGAACTAAAGAGAGTTCATTCAAGTCATTCCTAAGTTCCTTTAAGTTTTGGGTAAAATTAAAACAACCATAACTTTCAGTAGAGGATGATTTAGGTAGGATACAAGGTACTCAATGAAAGGTATTTGAATTATATTTCCAACGCCGCAGAGTTTTCTAACTTTTGAGTTCTTAAGAGTGAGATATGCCATTTTGAAGTCATGTTGTCCAGTTAAGGAAAGTTACCCGAAAATAGTAAGGGGTATTTTGGTCTTTTCCTTACCAATCAGATTTAATTCATTTTTAGTAATATTTTAAGGGTCTAATCCTATTAGATTCAGTTTTATAATCCTAATATATGCCTAGGGTTTTAGTTGAGAATTCAATAAGAGAAAAGAAAAGAAAAGAAGAGAAAAGACGAGAAAAGAGAAGAGGATCAAAGCATTCGTCGAGAGTCCTGTGTTTTGTTGCGGATTTTTTCCATGGGTTTAATCCCTAAGAGTTATGTAAGCTTACATAGTGTTGGGTTTGTTCACCCACATGCCAATCGTGTTATTTTCAGCGAAATTTCATTCTTGAAGTTGAAAATTTTGAGTTCTTGATGAGTTCTTGAGTAGTGTTCTTGAAGTTCATCCTAAATCTTGTTGTGTTGGGGATTTTGATGATTTCTTGAGATTAAAGTGAGTGTTTTAAGGGATTTATTGAGTATATTAGAGTGTATTTATGTTAAGTAATTGAATCCAAGTGATTGGGGAAGAAACCGTTCGATTCTAGGCAAGTTAGGGTGAGAAAACGAGCAAAAAAATTCGTCGGGTTTTCTGGGTTGGGGCCTGGCGTGTCGTGCCAGCCAGAGCTCCCCAACTTATGCTATAAAGTTTAGGGACTGGCTCCCCATGCCACTCATAGCCCCAGGGTCACCTGCCCCATCCAGTTTGCAATCGGTTGCTCCGTTTGAGTTCTTTCACAGGGTACCTTCACTCCATTTCAATTCTAACTACTCTAAGCAACTTCTAAACACCTAGAAATCATTCATAAAAACATCATAACCTTGAATTAATAATTCATTATTCAAATTCAAGGTAGAGTTAAGAGTTAAGTTTTTAAAAATTCTTTCGAACATTATAAGAAAATCCTTTTGAGTCCTTTTGTGGAGTCTTCTACAACTTCTAGTAACTTGTTTCAAGACTCGAGTAAGTGAGCATGAGAGTGAGGATAATGTATTCATGAGTCAAAACTATCACCTAGATCCTTCATATCATGAACCATAACTCTTGAATTCATAATTCACATTTAAGAGAGAGTTGAGAGTAGAGTTTAAGAAAGCCTTTGAGTTCAATTGTGAATCCTTTGAGATCAACTATCGATTTGAACTAAGTTTTGAGGAAGTAAGTAAGAGAATGAGAAGAGTCATATACATGAGTTTCATGTAGTCTGTAGACCTTCGAGTCAAGTTGTTCATGCCCATAAATTCCGCATGGACATAAATTGAGTATCATTGAGAGGAGTATTATCTTAAAGTTCTAAGTCTTGAGTATTAAGTTCCTAATCGCTTTTGAAATTATATTTCTAATCATGGGACTATTACATGTTACCCACGAAGTCATTGAGTTGAATTGTTCATTCACATAATTCCGCATGAACCCTATAAGTCGAACAGTCTTGAGATGAGAAGTATCTTTAAGTCCTTGAGTTCAGTAGTTCATGCTCATAATTCCGCATGAACCCTCTGAGTTGAGCATTCTTGAAATGAGTTGTATTATTTAAGTTCTTTAGTTCCAAGTAGTAAGTTCTATCTATGGTTATTGAAAACCTTGCATTAAGTCGTTCGCGTCCATAATTCGACATGAATCATATTTTAAGAAGTCTTTTACAAACGTTTTAACTTTGTGTTAAGACTTAAGCTTTGAGTTGAGTAAAGAGTAAGAGTAAAGTTCATTTCTTCAAAGATTATATGGGAACTAAGTATTCCCAAGATTAATGTTTTTACATTGAAGATGAGAGGAAACTGAGATTCGTAAAAGAGTCTTGAGCAGTTTGAATCTCATCTCTTTTAAGAGATAGATTTTTGAGTAATTATCTCAAACCACAAATAAGTTATATTTTTAAATATATGAGCTAGTATATTTTGGGAGTATTATTGAGCACTGACATGGGGGAGAGTTGAGATAACTCACAGCCCCATAAACCATGTAGCCATCATGGGTAGAAAGGATCATACTTTTTAGATGACTCTTTAGTGCTTTTTAGCATAAACTAGTGGATCTACTTAGTTAAGGAGTTCTATATGACGGCAAAGTATAGGACAGTTGCAACGTGGGCAAGATGTTGTATCATCACTTAGGCTCATAGTGGTGGTTTTCGGTTAGAGAAAGTTCCATAGAATTATATTGTACTTTTATATACACATTGAGTATTATTGTATTTTTCAATGCATTGAGTTGCTATCTACATTTTTACAGTTTTCCATATATATGGCATCTTTTACTATTGCTTTATCCTTGAGTATCATGAGTTGAGTATCTTGAGCTAATATGTGTTTCATTGTGTCGAGTACCTTATTGTTGAATTTCACTTAGTTGAGAACCTTATTGCTGAGTTGAGTATCTTATCCTTGAGTATTTCTTAGTTGAGTTTGTTTGAGTAGTTTTGAGTATTCTTGAGTATTCCTTGAGTTGAGTTGAACCATGTTTCTTTGAGTTGAGAAGAGGTAAGTATGTTTCCCTCTTATCAAGTTCAAGCTTATGTTTATACTTTAGAATTCCCCTTACATGCTCGTACATTCCATGTACTGAGTCATTTGGCATGCATCCTTTCATGATGCAGATTCAGGTATTCGGGATCATCAACAGGAGCTTCGTTGATACCACATGGAGTTCGAGTTAACTATGGTGAGTCTCTTTTCTTCCGGAGGATTTAATTTACTTTTCAATTTTGTCAGCATGTCGTGAGTTTTGTCCCGACTTTCTTCTTTGTCATTTAGAAGCTTCATAGATAGAAAGTAGAGTTTCAGAAGTCTGTTCATTTACTTTGTTAAATGTTTTAAAGACTTAAGTTGCCTATTTTATGCCGAGTTGAATAATTTATTTTTATTCAGAGTTTTTCATTTGAGTTAAAGCTTTGTATTTGAGTTTCATGAATTATATTCGGTTCTTAAGCTTTTGAATGCTTGAGTTAGTGTTCTGCTTGTAGTCAGCCAGGATAAGGGTTCACTTGGGGACCAGTAATGGTTCTCGAGTGCCGGCCACATCCAGTGTGTAGACTCAGGTCGTGACAAATTGTCCTCTCATGAAACCCAGTTCAATGGTCCTCTCATGGAACCCATACCCAAACTGTTTGTGTATCAGAACGTGGTACCCGATTCCAATTAGTGTGCCAGATGTGACACCCGATCCCATATGTACGCTGGAATGTGGCACCCAATCCAAGTTAGTGTGTCGTAACATGACACCCGATCCAATATATATATATGTTGGTACGTGACATTTGATCCCAGTTAGTGTGTCGGAACGTGACACTCGATCCATTCAACAATTCACAATCACAATCACAATGAACATTCTCATAATAATACAATCAAGTGTTGATTCATGGCATACAATCATTCGTTCATACTCAATTACATTAGGTGTGATCAATAGGTTTCATTCACATATATACATGCATTACAATAAAGCAATTACTAACATACATCACGCAAAACATGAAATCACAACCCAAGAAACTACGTTCTACGTGTCACGACCCAAGACTAACCCCTAGACGTAACACGGCATACTCGACCCCAAAGGAGTCTCATACAAGCCTCATATCATATCTTGAAACATGGGAAAATAGAGCGGAATTTAAAACATTTCTTTACAATCGAAGTCTTTTATAAAATGAGAAAGAGTCTATAACACTATGTCTCAAACCATCTAAAATACTTGAATACAACTTAGGGGCACAACCCTTACATAAGTCTAAAACATAAAACAAAGACATAAATGACATATGGTCAAGCCCTCGAATACTATGAGGACTCACCAATCTTCTTCTTCTTGATCTACTGTGATCCTAGCCACGAGGGTAGAATCCGATATCTCCAAACCCTACACTTATAGAAAATGTACAAAGGATGGAAGCTATGCATAAAAATCCTTAAAACATGCATAAAAGGGACATTTTATTTGAAACCATGCTATATGCCACTTTTGAACATCATCTTTGAAATAGTTGGAGAATGTAGCTCATAAGACAAATCATGTACAATTCATCATAGCATAAAGGATACCATCATAATCACAAGCATAGTCTCCAACGTAAACATAATGCATACTCCAATCTTCACAAGACATAGTTCATATACATATTTACATACCAAGATCATCTCATCATAATAAAACTACCATATAAGCAACCCTAAGCTATACATGTGCAATGTATAGATAGGATCCCATAATCCTATCTACACGAAGAATCACTTTAAGGCCACCATAATCATGCATAACATACCTTGACCTTATCCATACCCAACACTCATAGACAAGGCGACATTCATGTTCATAACTTGTAATAAGTAAACTCACTCATAGCAACAATCCATATCATGCATATATAAGTTCATATATCTTCATAGCATAAGGAAACCACACCATAACCCCTTTATAAGTCTACTTGTGCAATGTATAAATGAAGTCTTATACCCCCACTCACACTAAGTAAAGCTCATTAAGAAGTCATAAATATAGTTCATGTTCATGTTCATAATTCATAATTCATAATAAAGCATGCATTAACTCATAGTCATCATGTCATAAGGAATCCTACCATGCCCACTCTCAAAGCCTACTTGTACAATGCATGAATGAAGTCCCATACCCCCATTCACACTAAGTAGAACCTTTTGAGGAACCATAGTAAATAACACATGTTCTTGTTCATAGTTCATATTCTTGTTATTGATCATGGCATGGTTCATGTTCTTGTTCATGTAGGGAAATAGCCTTAACCAACATAGGCCATGTGAGCTACATGCAATCCGGTGCCATGCCCCACACTGAAAAGAGATGTCCTACTTGCCTAAGGTAGAACTAACATATTTAGCATTTAGGTAGATCCACTAGCTAAAGACTTGTGTGGGCACATAGTTATGGGATAAGGAGATTGCTACTAGAAACCCAGACTGACTGACTGACGTAGAAGGTTTCCATCTCATGAGATAACATGTTTTGGGAACCCGGACTAACTGGCGTAAAAGGAACCCATTGGGAAGCCAGACTAACTGGCGTAAAAGCTTCCATCTCATTTCCATATCCACTCGGTGCTAAGCATAATTCCCTTTAAGTTCATGTTAAGTCTTTACTTAAGTTCATATTTATGGAAGGGTGACTTAACACTCAATCCAATACAACATCATGATATAGCTCATAGATTCATTAGGTGAGATTGGCCTTTCAACCTTAGAATCATTAATATGTGAGTAAACCTTTCACATCGTGTTCATAGTGTTAATGAGAATAGCCTTTCAATCAACACAACAACATTACCATAGTCCTAGATAATTCATGCATAGTCATGTGTAAGGGTAAGGAGAGACTGACCTTTCAACAACTACCACAATTACACAATAGTCATAGGATCTTCACTTTCTAAGTGAATCATGAGTTCATACATAATTCTTGTCAACAGGTACAAACCTTCATAATTTGCCCTTCAAGGGCTATAAATCAACTCAACCCAAACATCTAGAATTAGTGCATTAGATAAGGCAATATCAATATTCAATAATACAATTAACATCTTAGTCATATCTTAGTCATGTTCATGCATGGGTGGGTGTGTGATTGTCCTTCCAATGACACAACAATAACATAATCATAGACACTTTACTCTCAAAGTATTCATAAACATGCACATAATATCATAATCATACATACTCTTCATATCTTGTATTCAAAGATCATAGATCATGATAAGTCAACACATCTAGCATTTACTATATTAGACATGGATAGAATCATGACTCATGTAAAACATTCATTTCATGCATAAACTCATGTGATCATATTATAGGTCATGTGGGTGAAGTCTTTTCACAATTATTCCATATACAACTCAACATACATAATAGCTTCTTTCTTAAAGCCTTGACATACTTAGCTTATTCACTTTAGCTTTTACCTTTAAAGCCCTAGGAGTCATCTTCATTTCACAAGCCTTACTCTCAAGCAATGCCTCACATATTCATCATGTATACCTAGTTCTCAAGGTAACCTAACCACATACCTTATTCTTGATCAATTATAGTCATATAGGAGACATATAAACTCAATCTCAATACTACACAACCAGGATCCCTCATATAAGCCCTAATTAAATCAATTCATGTCTTGAAGCTTTACCCTTAATCAATTCATGTCTAGGTCATCTAATCTAAGGCAATTCATAAAGAAGTTCATCATTCTTGGAAGGTCACATTTATATCCTCAATTTGCCTCTTTTATGTCATGACACTAGACTATGTCAATTTTACTATAGACCCTTAGGTTAATCAAGGA
Source organism: Solanum stenotomum (assembly GCF_019186545.1). Taxonomy (NCBI): domain Eukaryota; kingdom Viridiplantae; phylum Streptophyta; class Magnoliopsida; order Solanales; family Solanaceae; genus Solanum; species Solanum stenotomum. The sequence continues at coordinate 10,009,433 of NC_064287.1, forward strand.
TACATGTTTGATTATACTAGAATCATGTAATTACACCAAGAACAACCATTAATCACATAATTGGACCAATATTCAACAATTCCCACATCATGAAGTCAATTTAGTTAAATCGGGGGAAATCATGGGTCCAAGGGGAGATTTTCATCATAATTCAACAATACCACATTAATCCAATCATAATTCATCATAATCAACCATAATAAACCATAATTAAACAATTGAAGTAGTTTTGGAAGAAGACCCATGACATAGATTAAAACCCTAGGTTTTTGGGGGATTTTGAAAACTTGAAATCATCTTTTGAAAGAGCTCCTTGAATGAAACTTAATAAAGGATGAAGACTACCATACCTTGATTGGAGATCCTTCACTAAATTGGAGAATAAAGGCTTCTCCTTGAACCCTAAGCTTGACCTTGTTCTTGTTCTTCAATGGAGGTTTCTAGAGAAAAGATTTTTGGAGATGAGGGGTGGTTATAATTTAGGGTCTTGAGATACAATGAGTTAATAGGGTTTTTAATGACTTAAAATACTTTATATATATGTATAAATACTATATTAAACAACCCCTATTTAAAATAATTAAATTAGGAATTAATTGGAAACCACTTACCTTGGCCGAATTAGAGGCAGCATTGCAGGCATGACATATGACATGCCCCCCAAGGACCGTGAGTGGGTCCACGAAGCGTGTTGTAGGTTCATGGTTCATGACCTGCAGCTCCTCATCATGGCCTTGACCTACGCCCCATGACCTACGGGGCATGGATGGACCTACACCCAATAGGTCCCATCCGTAGGTCACCACATTTTTGACAGCTTTTTGGTTCTAGGCAGCCTTGGAGGTTTAGACTTTAGGGTCCTCCTCAAGGGCCCTTGGTTGGTCCTTGGGGGGGGGGGTCGTACCTTGACTTCTAACCCCCTAAACACCTCAACATAAGCTCGGGAATTCATTTTACACTTCTAAACCTCCCACCAAAATCAAACACTCTCACATAAGGCTCTAGTTCCACCTACTAGTTTTCCGGGTTGTTACACTATGGATCAAAATATGGATTAGGAGAGTTAAATCCTTACCTTTAGTGCTAGAAGAGGTGACAAACTATCAAGAACTTTCCCTAGGTCGTCCCTTAGCTCTCAAGAACAAAACTTGCAGAATAATAACATTTTTTGGGGTTTATTTCCGACTTAAGTCGCGTCTGTCCCGCTGTGGCAGACCTCATCCCGCTACAGTTGCCCCGCCCTTGAGGCTTGCACGGAGACAAAGAGTTAAATTCAGAGTTTCAAACCCCCATTTCACAACACACCTTTAACCCGTGACACACATAAAATACTCATTCACACTAAGATCAGTATCGGGAGTTCTACTCGCCCGAATTCAATTTTGTATAGTCGTATGGGTTCCTTAACGTCTTAGCTATCTACTCATGTGATCAAATTCATAATTAGATCTCTCATTCGTTACCAGATTTCCCTAGACCTCACTGAATCCGATTTTGTCCAAATCTGGACAAGGTTAGGAAATTCCATGTTACTACCAAAAAGTTTTCTGACCCCAATTCTTTCCCCATTGACTTTTCCCTAATGACGAAATCAGGTCGTTACAATATATATATATATATATCAAATCTAATAGTTTTCAAACTTTATTACGTGTATCATATGCATATCAACTGATCACCATTTTGTTATGTATCATACACAAAAAAATGCTATTTGAAATAATTATATGTATAATGTATCTTTTTATAAAATACAGTATTTCTCAAATAAAATAAGATACATAAATAGTAATATATCATGCATTATTTTTTTAGGCATGATATGTAAATTCAAATTTATAATAAATGTATCAGATACATAACAATTACAACACATACATGTATCCATCAAAGATATGTAGCTCTTTAGCCTTTTTGTATGTTGTATTAATGCATAGCGGATACATTGAAAATTATAGCTCTTGTTTCTTCACCTCAACGATGTATCTAATTTACAAAGTTTTCTTCAACTCATCGATCTCTAATTCAGCTGCAATTGCTGATTTGAGATTCAAAAAATCAAAATTTGACCAACAACAATTGCATCACTATTATATTGTTCATACCTCACCTCACTTTCTCATATTCCGAAATGTCTCGACATGATCGACAAGTTCATGTTGTATTAGTACAACTTGTCGACAAGTTTGATTAAAAAATTGAGAGTTTTTCTTGAAGAATGAGAAGAAGAATTTTGAATTTTAAATTATGCTAGCCTGTTACAATTTGTCAATTAATGTATCGATCTAAAACCAAACAGTAATGTATCGATCTAAAATCAAACACCTTATGAGCAATCTTTACTATTTTAATGTATCAGGTAGGATTACAATACTTAGCAATCTACTAAATATTTTTGGAATAGTTATGTATCATGAGTAATATATCCATCTCGAGATCACAAATTAAAAAATTGACTGCACAACACAATACATGTAATTTCATATCTTTCATTATCAGATATCTTTACCCTGAAGTTAAAGTTATTAAAAGTAATGTACCATGCACAATTTTATTGGCATGATATATAAATACATGCATAAAAGCCAATACATATGAATCCATCCAATTGCTCTATCAATGTTGTGTTCTTCTACTTTTTTCCGTTTCTTTTATACCCTGCAGAAGCAATGAAAGTTTGAGTTCGACATTTAGTATACAAGTATATAGTCAATGACAATAGAGGAGGAGAGTGCAATAGAGGCGGCAACGCCAGCGGGAACAAGCATCAAGCTGCTATAGCTTTTTTAACATTTTGGACATCAAGCAAAAGTAGGATAACGTAAATGCTAGATATTATTATATTCTCATTGATGAATGAATTTCTCCAGATAGGGCATTTGTTGTTCTCTGATAGCCAGGTGAATATGCAACTCCTATGGAATACATGGGAGCACTGTGTGGTCACCGCCATGATTGATTCATGAGAAAATTTTCCAAAGCAAATAGGGCATATGTCGTCTGCCAACTCAAAATTATGCACAATATTCTTCAATAATACTTCCCCACTATCATAATTTTCAACAATTTTAAATCAAAATTGAAAGGAACTTCGATGAACTAGGAGAAGAATTTTGAATCTCAAAAATTTTGAATTATTTTGAATCAAAATTGAAAGAATCTTCGATGATCTGGGAGAATAATTTTGAATTTTGGGAAGTTGTTACAGATTGGAATGGATTGATATCAATCAATTCTGCCTGATTTAGGGGAAAGAAAACCAATTTTATGTTAATATTTCATATTAAGCGCAACAGACAAGTTTTATAATGTATCACAATTGATGTATCCGGATGAAACATATGTATTCGAATGGCTGATATTTTAAGGATTTTTTGTAAAATAGAAAAGTGTAGGGACATGATGTAATTTAAGTCTTACACTATGATATATAGGTAAGTTATACTTAATATTATAGTCACACTTTAGTTTTGGGTTATTAATCTTATTAGTAAAGTTTAATCTTTCGTGAGTGATGAACTTACAAACATTGAGATTGAAGAGAAAAAATAATCGTAATGCTCTTAATTTAGTAGCTAAACAAATAAATACAATATATTTATAAATTATATATGGTATATACTGATATTTTTTATCTATATAAATGCGAATGCTGTAAATAAATGAAATCAAATTAATGTTATGAATAAAAGAGGCCTTTATTGAATTAAATTTATAATTTTCTCAATGTATCAATAAAAAATTATTATTGTCAACCTACCTTTACTTAAACTATATTAATTACTATTAATTAGAGGTTAATATTAAGTTATTTATACATGAAAATAGTGCATATAATATACTAGAGGTGTACATGGCCGGATTGGTTCGGGTTTTCCAAATATCAAATCAAACCATTTGTGTTGGATTTTTAAATTTATAAACCAAACCAAACCAATAAAACTCGGGTTTTTCAACCTCGGGTTTTTTCGGATTTTTTGGTTTTTCGGGTTGTTTCGGATTTTTCCGGTAAAGTATTCATACAAACATATAATTTACTTGTACTTCAAATATTTCTTTAGTCCTATCAAAATATAACTATCTAAGGTGTTTCTTAAAAAAATAACACAATATGCTATGATTAATGACACTAAAATATCCAACAAAAATAATAATAATGAAGTCGCGTAAAACAAATATTGCAAATTAACAAGTCATAATAAAAATGTTCATAATTTAAAAGTACTAAATTATGATAAAATAAGTTTAATAAGTATTAGTTACATGACTAAATATTAAAGGAAATTAAAATTAGATTATCTATTTTAATTGTCTAAACCAATGTAAAAACTAAAGAACAAATATTCAATATTATTGTCATTCTTAGTGTTGAATTGATTTTCTTTTTGCATTAGTATTAATTTGATTTTGATTTAAGCTTTATTATAATAACCAACATCTATGGACTATAATCTTTATTGAACCATTCAGAATTTTAAGTTTCAAACTTGAAATAATATATTAAAAGATAAAAATATGAAAAAGTATAAGAAATATTTAAAAATTATATCAAAGTAAATATTTTTATGTATAAAATAAAATTTTAAAATTATATGTATAATGTCGGGTTGGTTTGGTCTCGGGTTGATTTTTTTTAGTTAAAACCAAACCAAACCAAATATAGTTGGGGTTTTTTTTCAATATCAAACCACTAGTCAGGTTTTTTTCGGTTTGCGGTTTGGTTTGGTTTTCGATTCGATTTTGTACACCCCTATAATATACTATGATATGGTTTTCAAAATACAGCTTTAGCTAAAAAGGGTTCATGTGATAGAATAAACACGAATAATCATTCAAGAATTATCAATGAATATGCGATACAATAATTTCAATAATAGAATTCAACAATGGGAAATTAAAATCATAGGAAGATTGAAATCATAAACTTTGGGGGAAAATCCCAGTTTTGATCTCATTAACTGAAATTATAGATATAGAGCGTGAGAAAGAACCAAGCTCCTCACTATGATAGTCTTGCATAGCTGGAAGAGTAGACAATAAGCTAGCAGGAAGAACTCTTGATGGACCTGCTCGAATGAAACCCTAGATTTGTCTCTTCTAAGAGATTTTGTTTATTGAAGTTTTTGGAAGAAAACAATGACAAATCCCCTTGATCTCACAATCATTCGGGAATTAATTAAAAGTCGAGTGGGAGGTTTTCAAAGAGGAAAGAACCAAAATACCCTTAATTAGAAAAAGTCGAATGCATTTTTCACTTAGGAACGAAAGGGTTGTACCTCATGGATCATCGCGGAACCAGGGGGTCGCCTCGTGGGCCCCATCACTGACCTAGGGTGGTTTTTAGCCTATGTAGTTTAGTTTGGTGACAGGTGCGGTGTGGACCTCAACACAATGCATAGTAATATGGGCATAGCTTCTTTCTCACATATCAGATTAATGAAATAGTTTGTTGCATTGGAAAGTAGACTCACATACCTTTAATATGATAGATTGCGGGCCACGTTACTCATTATTTTCTAAGATATATTCTTATTTTAAGTTGACCCTTTTTAAAACTTTCATGTAAACTTTATCGATACGGAAGCTTTGAACTCGACTTAGTGATAGCGGTTTCTTATGACCCTAGTTCACATCTAATACACTTCTCACACTTAGGAATATAACTAGACACATGTACACAATTAGGAAATAATCCTATCCGGGCCTATAAGATCTTAGCGTAGAATTTGTGTTGTTTGTATTGATACTTGTTATTCTATTACAAATCCTTTCCCAAAGCACATCTTTCCCACGTTTTGTTTATACTTGTTGTTTACGATACTTTTTCGTCAATTAGTTGGACGGAAAAGTGTACTTAGTGACTGAAGAGTGATTGAGGGACCGCGATTTCTTTGAGTAGGAGAAGGTTAGGTTTATAAATATTCTCTACTTTTACAGAATATCAAGTGGTGATGTTTGAGTCAACCATATTTCAAGAAGAGATTAATACTTCACCTATGTTAAAATTTGATAAATATTGTATAGACATTCTAAATATGGGTAGAGTATATATTTAAATGTATTAAGTATGGTAAAGTATATATTTAGATATTATAGGTATTTTATTTCCTTTTGCTTCTTAACTTCTTGTGTATAAATATGGTTGTAGTCTCTTTTATTCATTGATGAATAAAATTATTAATTCTTCAGATTTTCTTGTGTTTCTCTGTCTCGTTTTGTAGCATGGTATCAGAGCCTCCTCGGATTTTTGAAATCCATATTCACTATTCTATTTATCTCGTGGTATTTTGTTAATAGCAATTACTGTTTCATCACTTTGTTGGGTCTCTTCTGTCTTTCAGTTTTGTCTTTCTTTTTTTTTGGTTTGTTGATGTTAATTTTTTTTAGCAAATATCATGGAGAAGAATCATATTTCTCAACCTCTTTCCATTGTTCTCAATGGATCTAACTATCGTCATTGGTGTGAGGCAATGCGCAGTTTTTTGAAAGGGAGAAAGTTGTGGCGATATGTCACAGGTGATTTAACATGTCTAAAGCAAACTGAGACTGAAACAAATGAAAAGTTTGTTAATCGTTTAGAAGATTGGGATAGCCCAAAATCATCAAATTATTACATGGCTTCGAATTACTTCTGTTCTAAGTATTCACCTCTAATTTGGACAATTCGACACCGCAAAAGAGGTATGGGATCATCTCTCTCAACGATATACCACTTCTCATCTTTCTCTATCGTTTTCAATTGATGAAGGAGATAGCCAGCTTAAAACAAGAAAAGGGAGAACCTATCTATGAATTTCTCTAGAAGATGGAATACATCTGGAATCAATTAACCTTGACTGAACCCGTTCTTAGAAATTTTGATGTTGCTGCTAAATTTTTAGCTTACCACAATGATGATAAATTGATTCAATTATTAATGGCTCTTACTGATGATTATGAACCAACCCGGGCTGCATTGCTAAACCAACAACCTTTCCTAACTCTTGAAGATGCTCTTCCTCGCCTAAAATCTGAAGCAACTCATTTGGATCTTACGCGACCAGTAGATAACTCAGTTTTTACAGCCACTAACAAAATTGATGCCAAATTTTGTCGCAATTGTCGTCAAACTGGTCATGCCTTACACGACTACCCAGTTATTGAATGTAATAAATGTAAGAAGAAGGGACATATATCTAGGAATTGTCCTCCAATTTGCAAGTACTGTAAAAGGGAAGACCACTTGATTGAGAATTGTCCTACTCGTCCTCGAAACAAAAATCAATCTCATTTGAATTAGTCATCAAATCCAGTTCTTGCAGTAACCAATAATTCTGGAACTTCATCAATTGACTTTCAAGCTCTCCTTAGTCAACTCTTTTCTCCAACTGGTAACAATCATGCAGCTCTAGTTACTCCTTCAGGTAATTCATCTTGGTACTTTGATTCAGCATGTTGCAATCACATGACGTATTCTTCCAAGATTTTCTCTGACCTGGCTACAATTCCTAGCCCATCATCCATTCATACTGCTGATGGATCTAATATGAATGTTAGTCATAAAGGATCTATTTCTTCATCAGATCTCTCTTTTCCTGATACTTTCCTTATTTCAAGTTTAAATTTTAATCTTATCTCTGTTGGACAATTATGTGATTTGGGAGATGATGTAATTTTTTCTTCTCGTGGCTGTCGAGTGCAGAACCTTCAGACAGGACAAATCATTGGGAAAGGCCGTAAAGTTAGGCGTATGTTTGAACTCACTAGTCTTCATATTCATATTCCCTAATCATCTCCCGTGTCTCGATTATGTGTTGTTTCTTCTAGTGTTCCTTTGTCATTGTGACATCAACATTTTTGTCATTGTTCTTTGAGTAAACTTTGTTCTTTAGTTTCTAGTGGGTTTTAGGTAATGTTAATGAGAAAAGTTTGGATTGTATTGCATGTAAACAGGCCAAACAACCTACTTTACCTTTTAATAAAAATCCTTCTATTTCAAAGTTTCCTTTTGATTTAATACATTCTGATGTTTGGGGACCCTCCCTTGCACCAAGCATGATTGGATCACGATACTTTGTCATTTTTATTGATGAGTTTTACCGATTCATATGGATATATCTTATGAAAAATCGTTCGGAACTACCTCAAATCTATATTTATTTTGCCTATATGGTTAAAACTCAATTTGGTAAACTTATCAAAGTTTTTCGGCGTGACAATGCCATGGAATATCGTGATTCTAAACTTTTGAATTTCTTATTTGTAAATGGTACACTTTCTGAATTCTCTTGTCGGGGTACCTCCCAACAGAATAGACGAGCTGAACGTAAGCATAGGCATATTCTTGATTTTGTTCGAGCCATGATTATTTATTCATCTTGCCCTGAGCGCTTTTGGGGTGAAGCCGCTCTTACTGCAATGTTTACTATCAATAGAATCCCATCTTCTGTTCTTGGAAACATGTCTCCTTATGAACGTCTTTACAAGGTAGCTCCTGACTACACATTACTTAAAGTATTTGGCTCTTCTTGTTTTGTTCTTCTTCAACTACATGAACATACAAAATTAGAACCTTGTGCTCAAATTTGTTTCTTTCCAGGATATAGGATAGAACATAAAGGTTAGCGTTGTTGGGATCATGTGTCAAATAGTATTCGTATTTCTCAGCATGTTATTTTTTGGGAACATATTAAATTTTTCTCACTGTCAAAGTTTGAGTCTGTTCCATCAAGCGAAGTGACATTCCTTTCTAATCCTTCTGCTAAGCTTTTTCAAAGTGATCTTAATGCAAGTTCATCTAGTGAGAGACATTGCACCTAATGGTTCACCTATTCCCCTTGATGCAGGTCCATCTGATGGTCCAGTTCATGAAAGTAGTATGACATCCAATTCTCATGATCAATCTCCAATTGATAGTTCCACTCTTGATATGAATATTGATTCTGAGGTACCCTCATCTTCTCTTCTTCTTGATAACACTTCATTTATCCGTCCAGAAAGACAAAAAACTCCTTATAGTTATCTTCGTGATTATAAATTTTATTGCACCATGCTTAATTTACAAGAGTGTGGTACATACAAAGAGGCATCCAGTGATCCGTGTTGGTAGCAAGCTATGAAAGAAGAGTTGCAGGCCTTTGAAAAAACTCATACTTGGGACTTAGTTGACCCTCATTTTGTTAAAACTCTTGTTGATTGCAAATGGATCTATAAGATCAAGACACAATCTGATGGCTTTGTTGAAAGATTCAGGGCTCGATTAGTTGCTCGAGGATTCACCCAAGAGTATGGAATTGATTATGAGGAGACCTTTGCTCCAGTAGCTCGTATTACCTCTGTCCGTGCCCTTCTTTCTATTGCGGCAGCTAAACGGTGGGGACTTTCTCAAATGGATGTTTAAAATGCTTTTCTTAATGGAGATTTAGAGGAAGAGGTATATATGAAACCTCCACCAGGATACAATTTTCTTCCAAATAAAGTATGTCGTCTACGATCGGAAAGGAATAAGGCCCGAAATGCCTACGTCGAAAGAAAAGGCAGTCTTTAAGTGAATGCACCCGGTTCTGGTCTCGAGGTCCAGCGGATCAATCCAGAATTGGGGATCCTCTCGATATCTTTCTTCCTTGTGATTCAACCACGGCGGATATTTAGTCAACTGCGGTTACGCTTACACCAAGAACCCCTATGAAGAGATTTTCCACTCTTTGTTTTGTAGAGTAGGGTGGCTGGGTGCTTTAAATAAGAAGATTTCAAAAAAAGTTGCAGAGAACAATCCAAACTGAGGCAATCTTTTCGACGGGTTCAAACTGGATTGAAGGGAGGAGGAAAAAAAAGAGTCCTCTCTTTCGTGCATTATATGGTTTGAAACAAGTTCCACGAGCTTGGTATGCAAAGTTTAGTTCAACATGGAGCAAATTGGGATTCTCTTCTAGCCCATATGATACTGTTCTTTTTGTACGCAAGACAACACAAGGTATTGTTCTTTTGATTCTTTATGTGGATGATATGATTATTACTGGTGATGATACTGCTGGTATTTCCGAGGTTAAAGAATTTTTTAGTACTAATTTTGAGATGAAGGATTTGAGGTCTCTCAACTATTTCTTGGGCATCGAAGTTCTCACATATGATAATGGGATTTCTCTATCTCAAGTTAAATATGCTACTGATTTGTTATCAAAAGCAGGTATTGGCGATGATAAAATTGAGAACACACCTCTTGAGCCAAATGTGCGATTTTCTCCAATCGATGGTACTTTCTTGTCTAATGCCACTCTTTATCGGACATTTCTAGGTAGTCTTATCTATCTAACAGTTACTCATCTAGATATTGCTTATGTTGTTCACATAATTAGTCAATTCATGGTTGCACCACTACTAAAAAACTGCTAAAATACGACGGACGATGTTGCTCCAAAAAGCGACGTCATTTGCCACACTGTCCGTTACTTTTTAATAAAAATAATTATTTTTTAAATTATTTTCAAAAAGCGACGGACGCATCTCTTAGTCCATCGCTTATTTTCGCGGATTTTTGCGCCAAAATATATATATAATTAATAATTAATTGATTAATTATTTTTTTTAAAGGAGTGACGGATAGCATCTTTAAGTTTGTGGCTTTTTGCTCAACATGACTGGTCAAACATTTAAGAAAAGCGACGGACAGTGCCTCTTAGTCCATCACTTTTTTGGTCAAAAGTTTGGTCAAATATTTTTAAAAAAAACGACAAACAAAGAGGCGTTGTCCGTCGCTTTTCTTAAAATATCTTTGACCCAGATCGGGATTTTCTTATTTTCTTCTCTCTCTCTCTTCTCTCTTCTCTCTTCTTCTCTCTTCACTTTTATTCTCTCCCTTCTCTCTATCGATCTCCCTTCACCAGCTGCCGCCTCCAGCGTCGCCGTCGCCGTCGCTGCCCTTGCCCGTCACTGCCAGTCACCGTTTGTCGCTGCCTCTCCTCTTTGTTAAGGTTGGTGTTTAATTTTAGTTTTTTTTTCAATTCTAGTGATTATAGTTGATTGTTAGTTAGTATATTATTGTTTTAGTTTGTTGGGATGTGTTATTGTTAATTTGATTTGATTATTGTTAGTTAGGTAGAGAATTGGAGAATTTTTATTTTATGGTTTTCTTTTAAATTGGGTGTTGTAATTAGTGAATGAATTAGGTTTTTATTTTATTTTAGGACTAGTTTGAACTTGAGAATATGTAATTTGATTGTGAATTGAGATTTTTTTTAAAATTTGATTGATATATTGTTAGTTAGTAAAGTGTTACTTTGAAGTTAGAAATTAGTAATTGAAGTGTATATGATGAATGTTTGAATGTCATGATATATATTGATCGATGAGGTTTTTTTGAATTAGAACTTGAATATATAACTAATTTTTGGATTAGAAGTTTATATATAACTAGATATGAACTTGAATTTTGAACTTGAAGTTGAACTTGAACTTGGAACTTAAATATAACAAATTAATTCTTGGATTAGAAGTTTATATATAACTAATTTTAGAAATTGGAAATGAATTATTGAATTTAAGTAGAACTTGAATTTTTGTAGGATTTTAGAACTTTAATTAGGTTGTGAACTTTAGAAATCTTGAATTATTGTAGCATTTTAGAACTTTAGGTTGTGAACTTTGGAAATCTTGAATTATTGTAGGATTTTAGAACTCAAAGTTGTGAACTTTAGAGAACTTGAATTTTTGTATGATTTTAGAACTTTATAAGGTTGTGAACTGTAGAAATCTTGAATTATTGTAGGATTTTAGAACTTTAAGTTGTGAACTTTAGAGAACTTGAATTTTTGTAGGATTTTAGAACTTTAGGTTGTGAAATGATAGAAATCTTGAATTATTGTAGATTATTAGAACTTTAAGTTGTGAATTTTAGAGAACTTGAATTTTTGTAGGATTTTAGAACTTTAAGTTGTGAACTTTAGAATCTTGAATTATTGTAGTATTTTAGAACTTAAAGTTGTGAACTATAGAGAACTTGAATTTTTGTAGGATTTTAGACTTTATAAGGTTGTGAGCGTTAAAAATCTTGAATTATTTTAGGATTTTAAGTTGTGAACTTTAGAGAACTTGAATTTTTGTAGGAACTTTAGGTTATGAAACGTTAGAAATCTTGAATTATTGTAGAATTTTAGAACTTTAAGTTGTGAATTTTAGAGAACTTGAATCTTTATAGGATTTTAGAACTTTAAGTTGTAAACTTTAGAAAACTTGAATTATTGTAGGATTTTAGAACTTTAGGTTGTGAACTTTAGAAATTTTTAATTATTGTAGGATTTTAGAACTTTAAGTTGTGAACTTTAGAGAACTTGAATTTTTGTAGGAACTTTAGGTTGTGAAACGTTAGAAGTCTTGAATTATTGTAGAATTTTAGAACTTTAAGTTGTGAATTTTAGAGAACTTCAATTTTTGTAGGATTTTAGAGCTTTAGGTTGTGAACTTTAGAAATCTTGAATTATTGTGGAATTTTAGAACTTTAAATTGTGAACTTTAGAAATCTTGAATTATTGTAGGATTTTAAACTTTAGTTAAATTGTGAACTTTAGAAATCTTGAATTATTGTAGGATTTTAAACTTTAGGTCGTGAACTTTAGAAATCTTGATTTATAAAATTTATGAACTAATTATTAGGTTGAACTTTAGAAATCTTGATAAAATATAGTCTTTATGAACTATTTGAAATTTTGAAACGAATTTTGAAAGACTTTATAAGTCTTTAAATTGTGATTTAGATGTTTTGACTGTTAATTTAAGTTTGTTGTTTTATATTTTATGTAGCTTCTTTATAATGTTTTGTATTTGATTGAGGCTGAATTGAATTGAATTGCTTGCAAGTCAATAGGCCAGTTTCTGATGTCAACAAAATTGCAGAAAAAGTGACGGACAGAGTGGTTTTGTCCATCGCTTTTTTGGATTTTATTTTTAAAAAACTCAGAAAAGTGACAGACAGGGTCCTTTAGTCCGTTGCTTTTTTTAATTTTATTTTTTTAAAACACAGAAAAGCGACGGACAGGGTACTTTAGTTTGTTGCTTTTTTGGATTTTTCAAAATTTTATTTCCAAAAAAGCGACCGATGGCGTCTCATTATCCGTCGCTTTTCAAGATTCTAAAAAAATTAAAAATTAATTAAAGCGATAGACTTTGTCTCTTTTTTTAAAAAAAAAAAATTAAAAAAAAGCGACGGACTGCGTCGCATTCTTCAAAAAAATATTTTTAAAAAAAAAAAAATCAAAAGCGACAGACTCGAGCCAAAAAGCGACGAGATTGACTGTGTCGCTTTTCCGTCGCTTTTGGCCAAAAAAGCAACGCAGTTCGTCGCTTTTTTCCGTCTCTTTTTGGCAATTTTTTAGTAGTGACCTCTCTCTACTCATTATGTTGTTGTTCTGCGAATTCTTAGTTATGTCAAAAGTACTATGTTCGATGGACTTCACTTTTCAGCCAATTCTTCTCTTGAATTAAAAGCATATGTTGATGCTGATTGGGGATGTGATCCCATTGATAGACATTCTACTATTGGTTATTTTATTTTTCTAGGAGATTCTCTTANNTCAAAAGTACTATGTTCGATGGACTTCACTTTTCAGCCAATTCTTCTCTTGAATTAAAAGCATATGTTGATGCTGATTGGGGATGTGATCCCATTGATAGACATTCTACTATTGGTTATTTTATTTTTCTAGGAGATTCTCTTATATCGTGGTGAAGCAAGAAACAAACCTTAGCATCCCGATCAAGTACTGAATCAGAATATCGCGCACTGTTGATACTACTGCTGAGATATTGTGGCCTCGTTGGTTATTGGCTGACATGAGTGTTCCTCAATCTTCTATCACTACTCTTTATTGTGATAATCGTAGTGCCATTCAGATTGCTCATAATGATGTATTTCATGAGCGTACAAAGCATATTGAGATTGATTGTCATTTTACTCGTCAGCACATTGATCTTGGTGCTATTCGATTAGCTTCTATTGGATCCTTAGATCAACCAGCTGATGTTTTCACCAAGCCTCATCTTCCTAGACGTTTCCAAGTTTTGGTGGCCAAACTCAATTTGATTTCTTCTAAACCATTTTAGGGGATGTTAAAATTTGGTAAATATTGTATAGACATTCTAAATATGGGTAGAGTATATATTTAAATATATTAAGTATGGTAAAGTATATATTTAGACATTATAGGTATTTTATTTTCTTTTGCTTCTTAACTTCTAGTGGCATGGCTGAAATTAGAGGTGTCAAATGGGGGGGGGGGGGGGGTGGGATGATATTGGAGATATTAAAATGGAATGAAATGGAAATTGGGTTGGGTTCTGATCCGCCAAGTTTACTTTGGGCTCAAATAGGCTTAAAAGCGGGTTGGGTCTTGATTCGCCCAATTTGACCTGCTTAATCTCAATAATTTTAATATATTGTTATTTAAGTATTATAACCACAATTTGAATTTTAACTCAAAAAAGAGAAGTTACAATGGATAGATAAATCCTAAAAGATATAAAATAGATAGTAATTCATACCTTCAATATAATAACATACTTGCATCAATGAAAATAAATAGTCTTAAAACGGGTTGAAATTGGAGGTTAAATTGAGCTCAATTGAGGATTCTCTTAAAATGGGTCGAGACTTGATGAGTTGAGATTGAACTCAACTCAAATTATTTTGAACCCAACTCTTAAAATTATGGGCGGATTACCCATAGTTGGGCTCATTTTTTATGCCCCTAGCTGAAATACATTAATTATTCTACAAAATATATTACCCTTATACCCTATATATTAGCCAACAAGAAAAGGACTAACATTGCAGTACTTGATTGTACCTCATGCTATGTGAGTTGTACTATATGTATTTCTCTTTTGAAGTGGGATTTAGGGTGTACTATAAGCTAAGAGAAGTGTACTTTAAAGTTGAGCCGTTTTTTTATTCCTTTTCTATTTAAACATGTGTATTACTCTTTGTTTTACACGTATTGAGGTAATTTTCTCTTTATGAGATAAATTTATTTCTCTTCCTTCTTTCCTCTAGGATTTCACTAATGCTATCTTGAATGTTGTATTTCTCTCTCTCTTTTTCTTTTTTGCATTTGCATTTTCGGAATTCTTTGTTTGCTTGCATTGTTGGGTTTTATTTGCCCTGATTTCTTACCATAAATTGGTTTTTCTTTTCGAAAAAGGTTTTGGAGTGGCTAGTCCTTTTCTAGTAGGAAAAGGTTTTAGGACTCTGTAAATATAGACTTATTCCTTCTAACTTAATTAGTATTCACAATGTAGTCTTAAGGGCTTTGAGAGTTTTGGTTAGAGAGAGAATTTGTGGGACACAAGCTTGATATGTTAACACTTGTGTGAACCTCCCATGTATTCCGAGTTAATTGGTTGAGGTTGTTTTTCTCTATATTTGTACTCTCATATTTATAGTGAATTGCTCATCTCCTTTGTGAACGTAGGTCGATTGACCGAACCGCGTTAAATCTTTATGTCTTTTGGTGTGTTTCTCGTTTGTCTTCTTACTCATGATCTTTCGAGGTTTGTTTTGCTAGCATCCGCATTACAACTGCTTATTTTCGATCCTAACAAGTGGTATCAAAGTCATGGTTCAATGATGGAGCCAGGTTACAGATAGGTGTTCATCTTGGCGGGTTTAGTTCTAGCCGCAACCTTTCTGACAGTAATGAAGATTTTTGTTGGAGAAATTGTTTCAGACAAGTTCTCTGTGTCGAGACGTAGATTTGATGAATGAGATTATGGAGAAGAGATGCAAGATCCTAAATATTATGTGAAGAAGGTGGACAAATTTATTTTGTCAGAAATTCAGGCCAAAGGGAGATTTGTTGGGTTTTATTTGCCTTGATTTCTTACCATAAATTGGTTTTTCTTTTAGAAAAATATTTTGGAGTGGCTAGTCCTTTTCTAGTAAAAAAAGGTTTTAGGACTCTATAAATATAGGTTTATTCCTTCTAACTTAATTAGCATTCACAATGTAGTCTTAAGGGATTTGAGAATTTTGGTTAGAGAGAGAATTTGTGGGACACAAGCTTGATAAGTTAATACTTGTGTGAACCTCCCATGTATTCCGAGTTAATTGATAGAAGTTGAATCTCTCTATATTTTGTACTCTAATATTTATAGTGAATTGCTCATCTCCTTTGTGAACGTAGGTCGATTGACCAAACCGCGTTAAATCTTTGTGTCTTTTGGTTTGTTTCTCGTTTGTCTTCTTACTCATGGTCTTTCGAGGTTTGCTTTGCTAGCTTCCGCATTACAACTGCTTATTTTCGATCCTAACAAGCATCTGATTAAGACTTTTAGATGAATGATTGGTGTATATAATCTTTTCAATCTGATATAACTGCAGATAATGGTCCAATTGATTTTATTTAATTTTCATTCTCAATCCAAATATCTTCTCCTAAACTTCACCAACTCTTTCTTCTCCTTTAATTTTTCAGATTTGCTCCTAATTTCACTGTTTTCTCGGCCTTCAATACTTACAAGTAAGCATTTCTTATTCTTTTATATAATATCTTGCTGAATATTCGTATATATGCACATGCATGTTAATGTAAATGTTGAATGTGAAATTTGGGACATAAGGACAGTTGACCAAACAAGTGAAATGATAAAACTAGCAACTTTAAAAAATCATTACGTAACTCTCCCCATGGAATTGATACTAAGAGGAAAACGTGCTATTGGATCTGCTTCAAGAACATTCCTACTTACTTTTGTGATTTATATCTACAAGGATTGAATTTATTTTTGTAAGATGATTTCTCTTTATTTGCTATTTTAGCATGTGTTGCGAAATTTCAAGAGCCGATCTTTTTGAATTGTTAGTTCTATTGTAATTTTGTCAAGTCTTGAATTTTAAGTTACAAATTAGAATCTAAGGTTTACATTGTATTGTCGTAACTTCTGTTGTTATGTTGAGAACGATATTGATAATTCATGATTTCTGTTGATAATCGAGGCAATAATATTTTTAGTGTTTCTTTATTATTATAGAAATTTAAAGAATTTCAATTGAAATTTTGATTTCATAGGTTGGCCCAGTAGATACAGAAAAATTCATAAACTGATCTCTTCCTTTTTGTCAGAAATTATTTTTGTTCTGCTGTGATTTACCAATGCATTTAAACTTTTTGGTTAATATTTAGTACTATATAGACATTTTTCCTTCAGTTATTACTGAGGGGAACAAAAAGAATTTCAAGCCTCTAAGCACAAATGAGGTAGAAATGAAAGCAATAATTGTTATATTTGAATCTTCAAGCACAAAGCTGAAACTCGAATCATCCATACCAACAAAAAAAATGTAACACATGAGTTTTCTTAGCTATAGTTGAGATTTGATTCATTCCATGACTTTTGAATTTATAAGACTGAAATATATGTAACTTGGATTTTCTTACTTCCTCGCAATTATGACCGTCTTAATGTTGTCCAATCACTTGACATATTTTCCTTGTTTTGGAATTTTTGGTTTCTCAGATGAATGGCAGAGTCTTTCTCGGTATGAGATCGTTCATTAGGAATTATGAAAGATGAACTAGCGAGGATGGTATGTTGGGTATTTAAGTTCTTTTGCAGCCTTAGGTCCCCAAATTTACAGGTACATTAATATGCCATTTTCTGTTAGTTTACTTGATATGACTTCGACTTTAATTACATGAGATTAACGGATTTTAGTAGGTATTTTCATCAATTTAAATTTGTATTTGACGATTCATCTCAGTATGGCTGTTGAGAATCATGAAATGACTACTATTTAGAGACTCTATGTAACGTTATGATTATGATACAATGTCATTTTGATTGTGTGATTTTCTTCTTTTTCTTTGTCACGTGAATTCAATGTTCATTTGGATATGAGAACTAAAATAAGTGAGCATGTTTGTTGTTAGTACATAATTCATGTTCTACTGTTAGCACTTTTGAATTTGGTAAAAGAACCTCTGTTCTCATATTGGTGTCTCCATTATAGGTCTTGCACCAGCTAAGTAAGCTACTAAAGTACTTACTATGTTGTTTGATGTGCTTGTGTTTTGGTCGACCACTTTTGTTGTACTTTTAACTATGAGAAGAGATCTTTAATCGTTGGGTTCATGATGTTTGCAATTGCTTTTATAATAATGATTTTAGATGTCACTATTTTGTATTGGAGTAATTGGGTTTTATAATAATTAATCACAACACCTGATAAGGTATGTGTATATCCTACCCTCCTCATAGCCCACTTAAGGAACTACAATGGATATGTTGTTGTATTTATCATTTTCTTTACGAGTAGGCTACGGTCATTTTATGTAGAAAAATGCAGCAATATGCATTTAACTTATTGACATTATCCTATTTCTTCCTGTTCTTACTTTAAAAAAAATTGTACCTTGAAGGTTGTTTCTTTGCGTTCAAACATTAGATAAGTTAAAGTGTCTTTGTTTGGTCAGTCTATACTGATAATAACTTTAGGCCGATAGTTAATGCTTGTGCACCGCATGAAAAAACTGCAAACCTTAATTTTACATTTCTTGGAGTGTTATTTGGATGTGTTAGGTCTGCCTGATTTTTTTTATTATTAAAAATCCTCAGAAGATTTAAGTGATATGCATCCATTTTGGCTCTTTGACAAAGAGCCCTTGACTTGCACTAAAATGAAAAATATTATAAGCAAAGTAATGTTGGAGCAAAAGGAGAATAGTTACAGATGATTTATATAGTTGACTCTAATTTTGTTCCTGATTGAAGCTTAGTTGAGTTCTTTCTGTTTTTAACAGATTGAAGGATGATGCATATTATAAACAGACTCTAATGACTCTTTGGGCTTATAAGTTATAACCCAGGAAATGATCTCCATGACACGAGGTATACAATATTCTATATTTTTTTTAGTAATACAAATTTCTACAATGACACATTGATATACTATATTTACACTAGTTATTCCTTGAGAAGAAGATTGTTGTTATGATATAATAGTTTAAAAACGATCGTAGGGGAGCTAGGAACTTCTTAAATTCAAAAGGAGTTTTAAGTTTCTTTTCTATTTTGTGCTTTTTCGTAAATAAAAAAATTATACTCACTCACCTATAATCTAGGATAATCCTGGTGATATAAGGAGTCATCCTTTCTCATTTAATACGTTTTTATTTCCTTTCTAATATTTCCAATAGACATCCTGTGAGGATCATATAAGTAGACCCTGCAAGCTGACTACTACCTTCATCAGTTACTAGGCTGTGATGAATATGAGAGAACTCAACAGCAGATCGAGTAAAAATATTGCCTCTTCATTCATAGTGTTTTAGCTCTGTTTCCCCACTTTTTGTTATTTGTATTAGCATTTAGACATGATAAATAACGTTGAATTTAATTTCTCGCATTGTCCTTCACCTTCTCCCTTACCCCTAAGGGGGAGACAATACCATTCTGTTGTCATTCAGATCCATGGGCTGCTTGATAGTGTATTTGAATGATGATCTGCTTCAGTTCCTTGATAAATCATAAAAACTTCTTTCAGTTTCTCTATCAAAAATAACTTTTTCCAGTTAATGACTATATCTACATTCACGCTGACTTCTTTGTGCACATATATTCGAACATATATATATATATATATCATATTTAGCCATTTCTTGATAATTGCAATAAGATAACTTCGCTTATGATGTCGATAAATTATATGTGAAATCCAAGGATGTGCATTCCTTTATTTGAACATAAGCTAACTGGATCATAAGGTTAGTACTTTATGTACTTATATTCTTGTTGTAGGCATTTTGTGCGGCTTTGAAATTAACTGTCCATTACAATCTTAAGTAATTTTTTAGCGCTACATTTGAAGTACAAAATTGATCCTGAATTGGACATAATCTTTGGTGAGCATAGTCGGTGACTTTCTGGTGTACAAATGAAACATTTCAAGGTGCTCACTGTTCATTTCTTAGTAGTATTATGCTATGACATCGATTAACATGGGTGTATGTTATATAGTCTTTTATATTAACTTGATTTTGTTCAGCACCATTAATGTTGATTAGTTATTTTAGTTCTTTTAATTAAATAATACACTGATAAATTTGAGGGTATTATTATAAAAAATCACTGATGATACAAAAGACTTCCATAAGCCTATTAGTGTTCTATTGCTCTTTTATGGTGTGGTTATTTTGTCTTTTTAATCTTTCTATAGTAATGGAATGTTACAAGTGTCTTGCAACTTTAAACTTTTTTTGCATAAGAGTTTATGGAGTACGTACAAATGCAACGTTTTATTTTATAGCTTTCTAATTTTATTTTTGCAGACCTCTCTATTTCATGTTTTCTCAGCTAATTGTTTTTTTACTAGCTTTTTAAAGGTACCTCAAAATACCTCCTTGCTATGTGATTTTTGGAATAGCCAAGGATGGCTACCAAGCTGTAGAGTGTAGCTCTTTCTTACTGAAATGATAAATCAAGACACGTTCAAAGATACATACATTTGATATGTTTAATGGTATATTTCTTTTTATTTGTATTTTTTACATGTCATAGAAATAACTATCTTATTAAGCACAATGATGTACACAGAAGATATTTTTCACATGTAACGATAGCTTCCTGGTAAATTTGTATCTGGATGGATTTAAAATGCTTTATTGTTTGAGTAGCAGTTGTCATTTGCAAGGAGTGTTGCTTTAGTTCATAGCTAGGTATTTTTAGTTTGATGGCATACACCCGAGTGCTGATATCCCCGTTATTGTGTGTCCACTAACTGATACCATGTAAGTAGGAACAACATTGATAGAAATATGCTCTTCAGTGTAATTTATAATGGTGAACCAGAAGCCTCAAGCATTTTGATATGGTCAAATATATATGATTTTCAATTTTATGTCATAACTGTGGGAGTGTTGCACGTGCCCAGACGTCTCTATACCTTATATAAGTGTGTATGGGGTTTGGGAGGACATGTCTATTAAATGGGTAAATTACATAAATCTCATAATTTTAATATGAAATTACAATCTATTCCTAATAAGTTTCTAATTACATTAATCCCTTAAAAATTAAAAAAATCGGATACAATAATTGAAGTTCAGATACATTAATATGTAGCTCGGATACATAATATGTAGCTCAGATACATTAAATACTAGCTCGAATACATTAATGTATAGCTTGGATACATTAAAAACTAGCTCAGATACTTAATATGTAGTTCGGATTCATTAAATATTGGCTCTGATACATTAATATGCAGCTCAGATACAACAACAACAACCCAGTGAAATCCCACTAGGTGGGGTCTGGGGAGGGTAAATAGTACGCAGACCTTGCCACTACCTCGTGGAGGTAATGCAGCTCAGATACATTAAAGAAATAAGGGATTTTGGAGATTTTTAAAAGTAACAGGGAATAATGGAAATAAATGAAACAAAAAGTGTGTATTTCTGTAATTTGCGTTTAAAGGGTATATATTCATATACACATCCATATTAGTACTAATTCCGTTTTGAGATTTTTCAGAATACATTTCTTCAGTGGAGCTGCTCAGGGACCTCCCCTGCGGTAGTGTCTCCGCCGCTACGATACTGCACCTGCGATGGAAGGTCCAGAGGTGCGGCTTATGGTCAACAGTTCTGCCCAGATCAGTCATTTCACATTTACGGAAACTTCAATGCATAAAAAATATCTCTTAACCATCTGGAAACACATCTTTTGCCTATCCTTATGATATCACTCAACTCCGAGAGCAACTTTCAACATCCTATACCATTGCCATTGGAGTGAAGATTGGAAGCTTTAATTGTGAAAATCCTTAATCCTTCTTCAACTCTATGCTTTGTATTGACTATTTGTAACCAGGTGTAGTAATTAATTTCAGATTTGAATATTGTGCTATACATAAACAATATTTGGGTTTTGAATAATTCTATCTTGTACTTTTATATCTATTTGAATACTTTCTTATTTATGAAATGAGTGTTTAATTATCTAGTTAATCTCTTGCTTTAACTATTTTCCAAAGGGAGTGATCAACCCTTGGACTATCCCATTTACTTCAATTGAGCATGAAAATGTTAGTTGAGGTTGAGAAAAATTAATTAACATGATTTGAGGTTTTAACCATCATCTTGTGGATTCGAGCTAGAAATAGTAGAATGTTCGTGTTGCTTAAATTGGAAGGTCTTTGTTGATACTTAGATAGGTTTGAAAGAACTAGTTGAGAAATATTTGCCTATGATCGAGAGATCGATGTGGGTCGAGAATCCCAAGACATGTTAATTAGATAGTAAACAATTGTCTGCAATGGATTATATAGATATTGATTGATTAATTTCTCATTCCCAAATCTCCTTGCTATCCTAGGTTGTGAAGGTCATTGATCAATTTATCCTTTATAGTTATTCTTATCCTCGTGTTCGTTTTATATCAAAATTCCTCCCCTCCCCCAACCCCCCTCCAAAATTTTTTTACTTATATTAGTGGTTTGGATTAAAATAAGTGATTAGTAATTCCTTAACTTCTCAATTGCCCTTACATTATTTCTTGTGGGATTCGACGTCGACTCCAAAATGGGTATTAGTTTGCATATGACCGCCTATACACCACAATTTTGAGGTGTAGTTGAGCACTATAAAAATTGGCTTCGTTGCCGGAAAATAATTTAAATTATTGAGTTGATTTGAAATTTGAGTATACTTGTTTCTATCCAAATTATGAATATGTGTTTGTGTTTTAATTTCCTTGTTTCTTGTGTTAAACATATTTTGTTTATTTTTAAAAAAAACTTGAGTTCTCTTGGGGATAAGGATGTTATGTATGGAGTAACTTTTGAAATAGAGAGATTTGAGTCATATTTCAACCATCCTTCAACATTCAGTTTGGTTAGGAGAACGAGAATCGAAATAAACGAACTTATGGTGAATCTGGAAGAAGTGGGGTCAAGCCATGACATTTTGAAATTTGTCAAGTCAAGAAGACAAAATGAAATCGCTCATTTGAAGGTGAAAAAAGCGTAAAATATTATACCCTCAATATCGTTTTGTCTCGATATCACCACCCATGGGCATATCCATGTTCTTAATTCAAAATTGGGGAAAAGATTTATATCTTCCAAATAAAAACGTAAGGGGTAAAGTTGTTTGCATCGTGCCATGATGTTAATCAAGAGCTTGATGAGAGGTAACCCATCATTTCAGAAATTGAAGTTTTAGATATTTTCTTTGTTAAAATAGCTTAGCGTTTTATTTCCGATTAATCTGCAAAGTTTCAAGTCTTTTTGAGCTAAATTAGACAAGTACTTGAGATAGTCAAGCACTGTAAATTGCTAAAATTAGTGCAGGGGAGCCATTCATGCGGAAAAATGCAATGCAGGAACAATGTCGTTGGAACGCTAAAACTTCGCAACTGCAAACAACAGAGGCACCTAGATATTAAGTCCCTCCAAAGCAGATATAGTACGGCAAGAGAGGGTATCACAATAACAACTAGAATGTCGCATCTGCGACTGTCGAGTTTCTTTTCCAGTGAAAGTAGGTAAAACAATTGCACAAACTCAAAACCCTTTCACACACCCACTAAACTGTTCTTCTCCTCTTCCCTCTTAATTAATGCACATAAACATATGTGGTCTTTACTTTAAGAATTCACATTACTTTCTGTTACTAGTACAATTAAGGGACCTTAAAAATCAGAAGATGATGAGGACAAAGAGGTAACCCTTCTTGACATTAAGCGAAACCTGAATGTTTACTTTATCAAGAAACTGAAAAGTTCAGCTAATGTTTTGATTGACTCACTACGTGAGCTCACTACTGGAAAGGGCTTTTTGAGTACATTTTTCAAAATTAAAGAAATTTCTTTTTATCTGCTCAAATTTATGAATTTGGAGACAAAATTGCCTTAGTCAATGTTGAAAATATAGATCTTATGGAGAAGTTGAAGAAAACCCTCGAGTCTAGTTCAAAAGGGAAGGGTGAGGCTTGAAGGCTTCAACTAGAACTAGAAGAGACCTTGAAAAGTCAAAATTGAATCTGGTTGTATCCCTAGAAAAAAATGCTCAACTAGAAAAGGACATGGTCCGTGTTAAGAAAGAGCTTAACAAATTACTTAAATGGACCACATACTCTAAAATGCTAGCAAGTTTAACGAGTAAGGGTCTAAGATGTCGAAAATTGAATCCTCCATACAATCCTCACAGTAAATATGTTTGTGATCTAAGGATTAGGGGTGTACAAAATCAAATCGAAAATCGAATCAAACCGCAATTCGAGTCAAACCGAGAAAAAAAATTCGACTAGTGATTTGGTTTGACTTGGTTCGGTATTAAAAAAAAAATCCAACTATATTTGGGTTGGTTTAGTTTTAACTAAAAAAAACTCAACCCGAGACTAAACCAACCCGACATATATATGTAATTTTAAAATTTTATTTTATACATAAAAATATTTACTTTGATATAATTTTAAAATATTTCTTATACTATTTCATAGTTATTTATCTTTTAATATATTATTTCAAGTTTAAAACTTAGAATTCGGAATGGTCCAATAAATATTATAGTTCATAAATGTTGATAATTATAATAAAACTTAAATCAAAATCAAATTAATACTAATGCAAAAAAAAAAATCAATTCAACACTAAGAATGACAATAATATTAAATACGGAAAAGGGTCATATTTACCCATGTACTCTTAGAAAAGGATCATACTTGCCCTTCGTCATACTTTTTTGATATGTTTACCCTTGTCATCCAACTTTAAGGTCATATTTACCTTCCATCCGTTAAATCTCCATATTTTCACATAATATTATTCATGTTGTGCCTATGTGGATTTTATTTTTATATAATTAAATCTAAATATTATTAAAATTATTTAACTCGCTCCATACATTAAACCCAATCCACTAATCAAAATAAAACCCAACTTGATTCTTCTGCGTAAATTTCTTTATGGGCATTCTATTGGAACAACCAGGGCCGGCTCTATGTATACAAAAATAAGTCATTGGCCTTAGGCCCCCAATTTTAGGGGGCCTCAATTTTTTACCAAGAATAAATTATGTGTTAATTTTTTAAAGAAAAACATTAAATATTTATGATAAAAAGTATATATTTAAAATTATTATTTTATTCTCTTCAACCCCATTCAAATAGAAGAAATCAAGAAAATATTGTTTTATTTTCTTACACTCTCTCTACTAATACTCACATTATTTTCTTGTTAACTCCTTTTACACTCTCTTCTTTAAATTGTTGATAAGTTAGAGTCATATTTTGTCAAAAATATCAATTAATAGTCGAAAAGTGTTGAACAAATTGAATTGTAAATTCTTTTTCCATTTTTTCTTAGGTAACCAAATTATCAACTTCATCAAAGCTATGGTTCTAACTTTTATATTTATTTGAAATTTGTCAACTTATTACTTGTAGAACTATGTTAACAATTCATATAATGATTGCCCGAGTAAAATAATATTTTTCAATGTTGAATTAATAAAATCTTATTTAAAACTAATAATTGAAAAAGAAATCGAATAAATTATTTATATATATAAAAAAATATTAGGTAATACTTTGCATTTAAAAATGTAAGAAAAATAAATTTTAAATAAATGCATGTGAAGTTTATTTAGATTTTAGGTCTTTAATTAAGATTTCGCTTTAGGTCTTCGATTACGTTGAGCCGCCTTTGGGAACAAATGTAGAAAACTATATAGTATCTCCTCTTTCACATTAGACAACACTCAACGTTAGAACTAATACAGATTTTAGCATTCAATTAGATATTTTTGTTAAGTAAATTAAAGTCAAGTTTCATCGCTAATCTTGATGCATAAAATTGATTAATCTTAGCATTTAGTTCGATATTTTAGTTAAGTAAATTAAAGCCATGTTTCATCGCTAATCTTGACACATAAAATTGATTAATCTGCATTTTATTAAAAGATAAGTAGAATTTCACAAACATTCTACATGTGCTCTGTTTTCTCGATGGTTTCAAACGGTGAAGAATGTGAAGTGAGGTTCAACAATGGGGATGGATGATTTAAGTTGGTTTCCGGTAGCTATCAATGGTGAAATGGGAAAGGAGATAAGATTAAATTCGAAGTAACTACCAGAAAACTTCTATATATCTAGAATATTTAATGTTGTTCGGGAATATATTTATTTGATGGATCTGTTTCAATGGTTCAGGATGGTGTTTCGATTTTCCGATAGTGATGGAGATCTCAGATCTGATTACAATTACATTAACCCATCTGTCCCATACAAATATAAAACCCAAACCCACGATAGTTAAAGACTTGTTCTTGGGTTCATTAGTGGATGGGGTTTAATTCAATGTGGGTGGGTTAAAATGATTTTAATAATATTTAGATTTAATTAGATAAAAATAAAATCCACACAGGCATAACATAAAGGGAAAAGGCTCAAAAATGCCCTTAACGTATTAGAAATGGTTCAAAAATGCCCTCCTTCCACCTATTGATTTAAAAATGCCCTTAACGTTTGTTTAGGTTCAAAAATACCCTTAAGTTAACAGAAATATGACATGGAATTTAACAAAACAAATGATCCATTTTCATTGGTCCACGTCATTTTTTTTCAAATAAAAAGATCCACCCAATTAGCTAAACCCAAATCCGTTTTTGACTAGTCTTTGCATCTTTTACCCGTTCCTTGAGGGATTATGTTTTGTTTTTCGAAATTGGGGAATTAGAATTTGAATAGTGTCGGAACAGAGAGTGAAAGAATGAGTGAGGCGGAAATTAGGTGGATGAAGCAAAAAACGATTTCGGTGCTTTGGCAAAGAGAGGGGAAGACTATTTCTTGATTAAGCCTGANTTGTTAAACTTATTTTAGCATGATTTAGTACTTTTAAATTATGATCATTTTCATTATGACTTTGCAATATTTATTTTATATGATGATTTCATTATTATTTTTTACTGAATATTCTAGTGTCATCAGTATTCATCTCATATTGTGTTATTTTCTTAAGAAACACCTTAGATAATTGTATTTTGGTTGGACTAAAAAAATATTTGGAGCACAAGTTAATTATATGTTTGTATCCAAACTTTACCGAAAAAATTCAAAAATCTAAAAAAAATCTGAGGTTTATTAGTTTGGTTTGATTTATAAATTTTATAAAAATTGGACACAATGATTTGGTTTGGTATTTGAAAAACCCGAACCAACCCGAGGTTGAAAAACCCGAAAAAATCTAAATTTTATTAGTTTGGTTTGGTTTATAAATTAAATTTTTTCACACAAATAATTTGGTTTGATATTTGAAAAACCCGAACCAACCCGATCATGTACACCCCTACTAATGATCATAAATAATTGTGAAAGATGTGCTTTGAATTGTAGTGCTCAATTTTGACTGTACCCCTCAATGGAAACCTTGTTGTTACTTCCTCCTTCTCCTGTGGGGTAAAAAAGAACAGCGTTAATCTTTGGAATAAGTATTTCCAGATTAAAAGTTTTTTTTTTCGCTTTTTAGGGTGTATTTTACATGATAATAAAAAGTTTCATGTTTTTTCCCTAGAAGATAATTAATGGTCTTGAGTCAAAGTCGGGAGGTCAAAATTTGGATTTTGGGTTAGGATTGAGGTTGAAAGTCGGATCAGAGATCTAAACTCATTTCGGATGGTGATGTTTAAAAAAAGTTTTGATTTTTTCCCCTTACTTTATGTATATAAGTCGTTTTTCTTAAATAAGAAGAATAAGTTCATTTGAAAAATATTTTTCAAAATATTTATTCAAACCAAACATTAGAAAATTTAAAAACAATTTATTTTTTAAAAAAAAAATTCTTTATACCAAATATAGTTTTAATAAGTGTCCTTTTTCAGAGGTGTTTATACCTTCACATCCTTTAGGAAAAGTGCAATTGAAAAATACGAGTTGATAAATATTTAAGCCACTTTTAAATGATTGAATAATCAACCTATTTAAAATGAATTAAATTAAACGAATAACCATAAATTTTACCACCCCTAATCAGAGAGTCAACACAACTTACCCAAAATGTTTGGAGCATTTAGTAGAGTGCCTGTAGTAGGATATGCTTTGCCAAACCAATAAGGCACCTAATTGGACCAATCATGGATACTGACTACTCCCTCCGTTCCATATAGATGGATATTTTTTATTTTACACGGTTATTAAGAAATTATCAATAGATTGATCAACTTTACTATTTTACCCTTTGTTAAACTTTCAAAGTCATATTAATTATAGGGGTAAAATAGAAAAAAATTAATTAATTCTATCCTGATTTATTAATTCAAGTAATATGAGACAACTACTTTTAGTGAGGAGACATCTAATATGGATGGAGGTAGTAACTTTGAATTTCAAAGAATCTATTATTGAATAAGATAGTTGATAGGGGGAGACCCCTTCTCGTAGATAGGGGAAGCTCAATAACTGTATTTTTAAGTCAGACTTGTACTAAAAAGAGAGGACACAATCCCCAAGCTTGCACCAGTCCCTATTACATTGCCTGATGCCCACCTTTTCAAATATTAGCCAACGTGGGGCTGCTTCTTCCCGGAGGTAAGTTAGCAAAATTCAAACTCCTTTAGAACTCAAATGCCTCAAATAATAGTTGTAAATTAAGATGCGTAAGGCTGGGTAATACAACTTCACATACTTGATGCATTTATATGACTATATCTCTTCTTTCATGGAAGTCGATATTATCGAGCTAGTCAATTTAGCATCAACATGGATTGTAGTGCAGTGGTGAGACTACTTCACCCTTAATAAGAGGTTTTGGGTTCAAGCCTCGGGTATGGAGAGAATCCTATTAGGAGCGCCAAAAAAAAGAAGGAAATTTCATAAATAGCAAAGCGATTAAACTTAAAATTATATGATTTATACATGGTTAAAATAATTTTTTAGGTATATTTAGTAGATGTCGAACTCCCTTCGGCTACTTCGTGTATCTATTTTTTTAGATTTTGAATCCCCTTATTGAAAATTCTGGTTTCACCACTGAAGCTCCATAGCTATAATTTTGTTTGCTATGCGTATTTCCGGTCCTAATTACGCTTCATAGCTATAGTTTCATTTGCTATGAGTATTTCCATTTGTATAATTTGCTTGCCAATATACAAACAGAGTAAGTATATACAAATTTTGTATTTATATATTTAAGAATATTTTAGAACTTATACAAATCAAATGTATCAACATGATAATTATATACAAGTTAGGGTAAGCATATATAAATTCTGGATTTATACAATTAGAACTGAATCATACAAATTCTGGATTTATACAATTATGAGCCGAATTATACAAATTCTGGACTTGGGCCACATAATTATGATTGTAATTACGTAAACTGTAGCTATGTTACTAATTAACTAGTATATATTTGCTTATCCACGTAAATTTTAGTGTTTGGAATTTAGATCAATAAACGATTTAATTCAAACCTTAGGTCAATTATGAAAGGATTAA
Organism: Solanum stenotomum; assembly: GCF_019186545.1. Classification (NCBI taxonomy): domain Eukaryota; kingdom Viridiplantae; phylum Streptophyta; class Magnoliopsida; order Solanales; family Solanaceae; genus Solanum; species Solanum stenotomum. The sequence continues at coordinate 10,038,895 of NC_064287.1, forward strand.
ATTCGTTAAGGAAACATAGTTTTCTATTGAGCTCGGAACCTAGTTACCTTTTTGATCTTGAGTAAGCCGAATCGAAAGTCGATTGGAAAATAAGGGCAAACCTATGGGTAAAAACACGCATTGTGTTCCTCTTTTTTGAGTGTGAGTATTGCATCTGATTCCGGATCTTAAATTGATTAACCTCTGTGTGTAAATATGGAATCATTCTTGATGTGAAGGCACTTAGATACTTCGAGTTGAGCTTGATTGCACAAGTAGCAAGTATTGCGAGCAAGAGAATCTATGGTAATGGTGTGTCACAACTTGAATCTTTGAGTACACAATTGATCCTTGCATAAGTAAATTTGAGTCTGGTTGTGTGCATTAACACTACACCATTTTAGGCCAACGGCCACCCCAGTAAAGTGTAGCCTATACTAGCAAAAAGTGTGGCCTTTGATAAAAGGCTACACTTTTAAGCTTTAAGCAACACTTTTTAGGGGGTGGCCTAAAGAAGCGTAACCTTTGACATTAGGCAACACTTTTTAAATGTTGCCATCACAGCTACACTTATAAAGCGTAGCCAAAGAGGTATCAGGGCACGCTTTGTAGTGATGCATTAGTGACACCTTTTTCTTATTATACTACACTTAAAAGCGTTGCCTTTGCTTTGTTATTGGTCACACTTAAAAAGTGTTGCCTTCTATTTCTCATCTAGAGCAACACTTATAAAGTGTAACTTTTCTTATGTACAAGTTAACATTGGACGTCCTACAACAACACTTTTGAAGTGTGGCAATGTTGTGTAGAATTTTGTAGCCACAATTTTTTATTTTTAAGAATAATAATTTTTATTTGCATATATTCAATAATCACATAATTAAATATACAAGTGACCTAAAGCACAAAATTAACTAATAATTAAATCGAAGCTATATATTTCAAATAAACTTCGAGAAACATGTCTTGTACAACCAATACTTAGAAAGTGATTGCTTAAAGATCTCTACTATCAATAAATTCCACAAAACCAAATACATTCAAACATATATGACAATAGTACAAAAACTCTTGATCGTTCACTACAATAGATCGAGTTTACTTCTGGCCACAATTCAAATTCAATTACCGGCATTTTCCTGCACATTTAAAATAAAATAATATGTTAGTGAAATAAATCATGTATTTAATATGCTTAAATTCACAGTAAGCCAAACCAATTCATAAATAGGAATGATGAAAAAAGAGAAAGGTGCGAAAATTTTTACTATGTATGAGGTACAACTAGTACAAGTTCTATGATGATATTATTTTATTAATTTATATTCTGACTTGGGAACCCATGTTCTATTTTTCTTCTTTGCCTTTTATTGGCTTCTCTTTCATGCCCTTTTCTTTCCTTTTTTTGCTTCTTATTTTCTTTTTTTAATCCCTCCAAGCTGCATACAAATGCGAAATATAATTTTAAGTGCATTTCCTCGCAACATGAGGCTTCCTGATCCATCAATTCCCAACTTAAAGGTAATTAGTTTTGTGAATCTTATTCACAGTTTCTTTACTGTGGTGCTCTTTTGTCCTTTAATATTTTTAGCAGTGTGTGAGTTAAAACTGTAATTTTATGATCAATCATAGAGTACATGGTGTTGTTCAATATTTGTCAAGCTAGGTAACACTGCAGTGGACCACATAGAACATGGTGCTGTTGCAGAATATTTTAGTAAAATGAGATGGGCATCTATAATGTGAAGAAACTTTTATGCCTTAGTTTAGTTGAAATGCTAGGCTAGATGTGTAGATCCATTACCCACCGAGTTCTAAAACCTAGCTTCATTGACCCACCGGAATTTCTTGGTATAAAAAAATATTAATGTAAATGCAAGGGAGTAGGAGTAGGCTTTGAAAAGAGTATTTGATGTGGCTTGCTCAACATTATTCATATGTGTTGTTTATGCAGTATGGAAACAACGAAACTTCTTACTGTGGAAGGTCAGACAAAGGTTGGAGGTATTATTGTTTGTGTTTCTAGGGCAATTTTAATGGCTGTTTTTTGTGGCCCAGTGGTGTTTGGAGACAGCACAGTGGACTTCACAGAACAAATTGAGATAAGTGCTAAGGTTCAACCAGAGCCTACTGGATGACTATTGTCTCCCAACAATCTATTGTTTGTAGAAGTTCAGCTGAAGCTGAATACAAAAGTATAGCCACAACTGCAATTGAAGTTATTTGGATGATAAGTCTGATGAATGATGTAGGTATTAAGGTGCAGAAACCTATAGAGGTGTGTACAGACAGTAAAGCATCAATCTTGTACAAGGGATTATTTGTACCAAGTACACTCCAACAAAGGAACAACCAACTGACATGTTAACCAAAGGACTGACCAAGGTTCAACATCAAGTTCTCAGTTCCAAGCTTGGAGTTCAAAACATCTTTTTACTTCCAAGCTTGAGGGGGAGTGTTAATAGTATTGACTTGAAAGATGGGCAAAGATTATAAGTTAGTTAGGATTAGTAACTAACTGTTAGTTAAGTTAGTTATGCCTTACTAGTTTGTTACAAGCTTACAAGCTATTGTATATAAATAGATACATGTACATATTGAATACTCAATATAGAAATATTAAGAACAAAAGCATAGGGAGTTTAACTCTAGCAAGATTCATCTCGTTTAATGATTACTTCATCTTCTTCCTATTCTCTTTTACTTCTTCTTACTTTCATTGTTCTTCTTCTTCATCCCCCTAATTCTAATATTCATAAAACTACAACTACTCTGCTACCCCAGAACCCCCTTGTTAATTGTTTGGATGAGGCTGTTGAAGTTATTGGAGGGTTGGAAGGAGGGTGTCAGGAGAAGACAACTAATTTACAAGATGGGGTATCCAAAGGGAGGAATATGTCTCATGCTGGGCATGAGAACACTCAGATTGACCATAGTCTAGACCATAGAACCCCTGCTACCTCTCAGCATCACATTCAGAATAAACATCAAGTTCCAAACAGGTCTCAGATTAATGCTACAAGTCAGGATCAAGTGCAGAAAATTCAGGACAACAATGATAATATTTTAGGGAGGCAAGTTCTTATTACTCCTACCAGTGAAACAAAGATGAAGGATCATCCAGACCCTACAGGTGATAACAATCAGCAGAATGGGAAAGATAATGATTAGACTCCTTCCAACAACAAATCAAAAGGTAAACCAACCAAGAAAACTAAAACCATCACAGACTCACAGTTCAAACCAGTAAAACAACAGGGGAAAAAAGTACACAACTACAACCCAAAATCATTAGAGTCCTCCTTCAACACAATACAATGCTCATACAACTAAAAATATGAAAAAATTAGGTATAGAAGTTGAAAGGAGACAATGAGTGACAAAAACAAAGTACAGACTGAACTTTCAAATATTCAAGATAGTAAAATAAGTTCAGAACTTCTTTACCAAGAACACCAGCTCAACTAGAAGAAAAACAATATGCAGACTATTAACAGAGAATGTGAAATACAAAATACCTTTAGAAGAACCGAATCATGAGCTGACCCTGAAGAATGTGGAAGATTTGTGCCTCTTACAGCTTGTGCGCTACTTGCATCTACATATGAAGCAAGGTTAGATCCAACACACCCTGGTATATCTTGAAAATTCAATCCAAGGTTGTTTTGCAGCAATTGAGTGAATAAATGTCGCATTTCTTCTCTCAATTCTTCCTTTAGAGAAGTGATTTCATTGCAATGCTTTTGTTTTAGATTGTTAATTTCCTCATCTTTCTTCAAAGAAGTTATTGTCACTGATCTACCATAGCACCTAAGTCGACCAGGCTGCTCCTTTCCAAACACTGCCCTAAATGCATCATCAGCTGTTTCCCCAGAATTTTGGCGATTCTGAAGTTCATCCTGTTGAATAAAATTGGCATCCATAGTGAACTGTAAGTACTATTTCATTTCCAGTCCTTTGATATCGATCAAGAACTAAAAAAATTTAACAACTTTTCCTAGCAAACAATTCAGCAACATCGACAAAGAATTGATATCTCCTCGCACTTGCACAAGAAGAAGAAAAAGAAGAATAAGAAGAAGAAGAAGACATGCGTGATAAAATTCAATGGAGTCAAACTCCCCACAATATATGAATTTTAAGTCTGAATCAAATTCACTATTAATCTCTTTAAAAAACTTACTATTGCAACTTGGGTATCAGCCTGGATTTCCTTTCCCGTCTTGGTACGAGTTGCAATAAACATTTCAGGCTTTGATGGTTCTTCGTTGTTGTCTTTGGCTGCACGCTACATATTATATCAAAAGAAATTTAAAAAACATCAATATGTTCTAATAAAGTATAAAAAAATGAAATTCATATTTTTGAAGAAATGTCAGCTAAGTATTACCAATGCCACGCATACTCTTGCAAAATTAATAGGTCCCATTCGATGCCTCCACTTTTATTTTTTCCTGTTTTGAGAATTCATCTCGCATATGGCCTATTATTAAATAAAAAGAGATAATTGAATTGATAAATCAAAAAAAAAAAGAATAGATATGATGCAAACTAGGTCGATGAGTAGAAATGCACTATTTTAGCGTTACTTGAACAGTTGGGTGTTTCCAATACTCGATCTGCTGGCGGAATTGATTATCTGGAATGCCATCAGGACGTTTTGCTAGCATATCCTCAAGGGTACTGTTTTTATCAAAAAAGTTCTCTTTAATTTTTTGTTTGTGTCACCTCCAAGCATCACGAAGACCAGTCATCACCCACTTCTTTCGTTTTANGTCCCATTCGATGCCTCCACTTTTATTTTTTCCTGTTTTGAGAATTCATCTCGCATATGGCCTATTATTAAATAAAAAGAGATAATTGAATTGATAAATCAAAAAAAAATAAAAAAAGAATAGATATGATGCAAACTAGGTCAATGAGTAGAAATGCACTATTTTAGCGTTACTTGAACAATTTAGTGTTTCCAATACTCGATCTGCTGGCGGAATTGATTATCTGGAATGCCATCAAGACGTTTTGCTAGCATATCCTCAAGGGTACTGTTTTTATCAAAAAAGTTCTCTTTAATTTTTTGTTTGTGTCACCTCCAAGCATCACGAAGACCAGTCATCACCCACTTCTTTCGTTCTACTGGAATTAGAAATTTGGACTATGCAAAATAAAATATAGTTAGCTTCAGTAAGTAAAAACAAATAATAAAATATGCAATCTCAAAAGTGATTGTTCTTACATTGATATATTCCCACATGCGCTTTTTAGTATCTTTCGGCACCGCATGCCAACTAGTGTACATCAAGCTGATGAATCTAGGATTCCTTGCAATTGTTCCTAGAAAGTTGCTTAATTCTGACACTATCTTATTAGTTGGTCCCATTGCTTGTCCTTTATCAAATGTCACCTCCTTTCTTTCTTCCAAAGTTCTTGCGTGAATATCCTTACATGTTGTTTGTCCTCAAACCTTTTTTGGCTTCGATATTTCTAGATTGATGTAACAAAAAGGAAATAAGATATTTCTTTTATAACGAGTAATAAATCTTACTAGGTTTAAGACATACCTTTTGTACTACAATCAATGTCAATTTCCTCTTCTACATCACATTCATCTCCACCGAGTTCTTCTTGATCCACAAGATCATCCAATCCTTTGTTGTGTTCATTACTAATAGGATCATGCATAAATTCAACATCAACTATTGTGTGGTAATCACGTTTTGTTTCATCATCTATGCGTATCCCTTGATTATTCTGAAACTGATCAAGACTATTAGCTGGTATGACCGACTTCCTCTTTACCTGCTTGCAATTTGGTAGATCGTGGATATCATGTTCATTGTGTATCTGTTGCTTATCCAGAAACTGATCAATACTGGTGGCTGGTCGGACCGACTTCCTCTTCACCTGTTTGAAGTTCAGTAGATCCTCAATATCATGTTGTACCTCTCCATTACCTAGTGTTGTTCCAGCCACATGTACTGAAGCAGTAACACCTTCCTTGAATGACGTTTGGAACCTAGAGTTATTCATAAGAAGTTTAATTCCTTTCTCTTGAATGGACTCTCCAGATTGAAATAACATCTGTTTAGTTTGTCCTTTCCCTACAATCATATGTGAGGTTCTAAGCTTTTCCCTTGAAGACGATTGCATTACTGATTTGTGCCCAAGCAATTTACTCTTTCCTTGTTGTGGAATGAAATTATCAGAATTCTTTCTTTTATGTGGTATTGGTGCCTGCTCTTTCTTAACTCTATTATTGCGTTCATTTGCAAGTTGTTCTCTCTTAATCTTGAATTTGTTGGCCAATTCAGCACTTGATCGATATTGCATATCAAAATCCAGATTCTTCGATGGACTTTGAGCTTTGTTTGGATTCGAACCCTTTTTCTTTAGTATTGCTGATTGATTCATTCTTCTCGCTTTGTTTTAATCTCTTTGATTTCTTTCCTTGTATTAAGTAAACCTACAAAATAATAAGGTTCTTTAAGTGAAAGAAGTAGCATCAATATAATTTTGATATAAGGTTGGCAGATGACTATAGGCAACATTGCTTGGAATTATATTGATGAAGTAAGAAAATGTTAAAACACACTGCTACCAGAACTTTACTACATATACTGATTTATAGCAACTGTTTAGCATAGTCATTAGTGCTCCTGGATCCATTCTGACGACTCCTAGTAGATGGTGGTACATTAGTGTTCAAGGCATATGTGAAGGTTCCTTGAGCTTGCATATCAGTACCTACATAATACGTTTGCACATCTATCACATCATATGCTGCCCAGATGCCTCACTATAAGTTTTTTCCTTAAACTTGAAGTCAAGTGGATAGCTTATTACTTTGAAACATTGTCCTTCCTATGTCCTGTGCATCTACAGAACTCACACACCAACTCTTTCCAGAATTTTCAACTCTTTAGAAGTTATATGAAAGCTCAACTCTTTCCAGAATTTCTAGCACTGTATTATAGCAGATTACAACAGCTATATAAGAGTAATTGATAATAGCAGATTGCAGCAGCTGAGTTTCCAAAATTTCCAGCACTGTATAATATTCAGCAGCTAAGTTTCCAGAGTTCCATTATTTCCAGAATTTCTAAAGTTTTTAGAATTTTCAGAATTTCCAGCACTGTATAATATTGCAGCAGCTGAGTTTCCAGAATTTCTAGTACTGTATAATATTGCAGCAACTGAGTTTTCAGAGTTTCCAGAATTTCTAGAGTTTCCAAAATTTCCAGCACTATATTATATTGCAGCAGTTGAGTTTTCAGAATTTCCAGAACTTTCAGCACTGTATATAAACTGATTCCATAACCTGTACAGACACAATATCCTAGCAGGGAAGCTGGAGCCCAACTAAACTGATTCTATAAATTCAAACAAAATCAGGACCTAGACAAACTATTTTTGATCAAATTGAACATTAGAACTTGAAGCCTCATAGCATCAGATAGCATTTGAGAACAATTAGACGGAGATATACAACGACTAAGTTAAAAGATGCTCAAAAGAGAACTGAGCCACACTTGGAGAGAAAGGTAAACAACCAAATTTTATAACCCCATTTCAAGAACCCAGAACACATAGCAGGCACACTTAAAATCGCGATTGAATGAACTACAGACCATCTTGAACAAACTAAAAGGAGACTCAGTTAACTTTAAGAAAACATATCAAATCATATCAACCAAGAAACTGATACAAACTAGCAACTCACTATTTCAGTCACAACAACACATAACACTCTTGGTCTGAAACAAACTAGGAAAAATTAAAGGTAAATAGTTGTACCTCTCTCGGAGCAACGAACTCAGGACAACGACAAAACCAGGAGCGACTTCAAATTGTAGAGCTTACTGTTCTGCCTCTAATGCCTACTGCCTGATAATAAAAAGAAACAAATAAGTATATAAATAACAAACAACCAAATAAAACAATATTCAGCTAGAAGTATAGGTTCCTCAATAAAATAATAATCAGATAAGAAGCCAACATAAATTATTTAACCAAACAACAATTGGGCGCATGAAAAAAGTCAACAGAATACTTAGACATTGTAGCGATCTAATCTTCAATTCCACATATTAGATATCTTAATGTGTTTGTACAAAAAAAAACAATTAAATTACAAAAATAGTAAGTGAGCACTATATGGTCATCACAAAAATAATGAAACTCATGGTGCGTCATCTTCAAACTCTTTTTCAGACTCATCTTCATACTCATTTTCAGATTCATCTTCATACTCATTTTTAGACTCGTCTTCAAATTCATCTGCAGACTCATCTTCAAACTCCTCTTCATACTCGACTTCAAGTTGTTGAGTAACAAATTCCTCCGAAGGCACATCAATAATTGTTTCTGGTACATCAGTCCAAGTTAAGAGTACTTCACCATTATCTTTTGATATAGATGGTCCCATCAAATGTTCAGATGGCTCGTTTTCATAACCTTGTGGGAGATCAGATTCAACTTCATCACTCATGTTAAACAACTCTCTCGGAACAGTCTTCATAACATAATGTCTATCTTGATCATATGGATCTTGCACATAGAAGCATTGGTGTACTTGAGATCCAAGCACAAAAGGCTCTTCCCGAGAGCATCTCTTGTTAAAATAGACATAAGTAAGACCATAAGCATCATTTTCAACCTCATACCAATCACACTTAAATAGAACAACCTTAAAATGACAGTAATAGTCTAATTCAACAGTATCAACTATTCTGCCATAATAAGTCAAATCTGCAGCAATCAGATTTTTATCTTTTGAGCTTGCAAAGCTTGTAGTTGAGGCAACTAGTGTAACACCACTATTTTGTGTTTTACGCCTTGCATCACGCTACCTAACATGGAATCTATATCCATTGATGAGATACCCAAAATATCTTTTTGCAACGGAATTTGGTCCTCTAGACAATTGTTTCATCAAATCAGGCACATCCTCTTGCAAAGCACGAGTTTCAAACCATTGAGAAAAGTTTTGATAATGATTCTTGGCCTTGTTCCACTTAGATCTTCGTGGTTGATTATTAACCTCTTGCTCATGCTCTCTACACAACATGTACTTTTTTTTGTTAAAATAATAAATAAAATAAGTTAAAAATTAATTATACAAGAAGAATACTATATTCAAATTAAGGTACCTAATATATTCTTGAACCTCGTCACAATTTCCCAATAAGTATGCATGTGCCTGACTTAGTGACTTGTTATCTAAAATGAATGGATCAATTTTCTTTGCTCCTAAAGAAACTCCTTTGTTAGGAAACAAACTCACAATTTCTGCATCACTTGGGTCACATTCATCATTATTTCGAGCTCTTTTGTTAAATCTGGTATGCACACCCCCATGCAGATATTTAGAGAATAAATTTATACAATCTATTCCCACTCGTGTCTCTACTATGCAGCCTTCTGGATAACGTTGTTGCGGATGTATGATATGAATGTACCCATTTCTCTTTCAGTGGAATACATCCATCGATTTTGAACTGGACCTCCTAATCTCACTTCATTCGCCAAATGGATAGGCAAATGAATCATTATATCAAAAAATGAAAGAGGAAAAATTCGCTCCAACTGATTGATTGTTTCTATGATCTCTACTTCTAAGCAATCCAGTTCCTCCAATGTGATTACTTTTTGACACAAACGACGAAAGAAGGAACTAAGACAAATCAAAGGAATAGCCACATGATCAGGAAGAATGCTTTTAATTGGTATTGGAAGCAAGTAATGTAACATGAAATGAGCATCATGGGTTTTATAATTAGACACTTTTCTTTCATCCAAGTGCACACACCTAGATATATTGGAGGCACTACCATCAGGTAGCTTGGCTATCTTTAAAACTCCACAAAAAATTGATTTCTCTCCATTTGTCATTGAGAAGCACGCCTTTGCAAACTTTGTTCTCTTACTATCTTCTGTATCTTTTGGATGAAGGTTCTTCCTGATTCCTATATCTTTCAAATCATACCGGGCTTTTGCATGATACTTTGTTTTGCCAGAAATATCCAAAAGAGTTCCAAGTATGCTATCAACTATGTTCTTCTCTATGTGCATTACATCAACGTTGTGGCGTAACAAGTTGTGCTGCCAATAAGGTAATTCAAAAAAAATTGCCCTTTTTTCCATGGGCCATCATTTGATCTCTTTCTCTTCTTTCCAAACACATTTTCAAAATCATGTAAGCTATTAAGCACATCAGTTCCCTTTAAGAAAGATGGAGGAGGCCTGAATTCAGTTTTTCCATTGAAATATCTTTTGTTAGATCTCCATGGATGATCCATGGGTAGAAAAACACGATGATCCATATAACACATTTTTCGATTATATTTAAGATAGTGAGAATTAGTGCCATAGTTACAACAAGGGCAAGCAAACTTTTCTTTTGTACTCCAACCAGATAACATAGCATATGCAGGAAAGTCATTGATTGTCCACATAAGAGCTGCCCGCATTTGAAAAGTTTGATTTCTTGAAGCATCATATGTTTCAACCCAGAATCCCACAATAATTTTAACTCATCTATCAATGGTTGTAAGCAAATATCAATGTCATTTCTAGGTGATCGTGGCCCAGGTATATGTAAAGGAAGTATAGAATACTCAGATTTCATGCATATCCAAGGCGGCAGATTATACACCATCAACATAACTGGCCATGTGCTATGTGATATACTCATGGTTCGAAATGGATTGAATCCATCACTTGACAAGCCAAGTCTCACATTGTGACAATCTAGTGCGAAATCTGGATGCAACCTATCAAAATCTTTCCAGGCTAGACCATCAGTGGGATGCCTTAACTTTTCATCTTTAGAACGCTCCTCGTCATGCCACCTCAAAGAATCTGCCGTCTTTGAGCACATAAATAGCCTTTTGAGTCTAGGAATTAATGGAAAGTGTCTCAAAGTCTTTGCTGAAACTCGATGTTATTTTTTTGAAGGCTCAAGCTCACTATCAACTTGAGGAGATTTAATATATCGTGAAGCTCCACAAGTATGACAAAATTCATCATCCTTATAATCATTCCTGAACAACATGCAATCATTGGGATATGCATCAATTTTCTCATAATTAAGATCAAGATTCTTAACCATAGACTTGGTTTTATTGTAAGACGGAGAAATGTTCAACTCGGGCATCGCCTCTTTTAATAACTCTAAAAGAGAAGTGAATGATTCATTGCTCCATCCATGTAGACACTTCAACAAATATAAACGAAGTGTGAATGATAATTTAGAGAATCCTGTATAACCAGGATATAATTCTTGGCTTGCCTCTTCAACTAAGTTATAGAATTTCTTAGCATCTTCTTTTGGACCATCATAAACTCCTTCAGCCTGTGCAACATCTTTAAATTGATCATTCAACAACCCATCAATATCATCACGCGAGTAATCCATATCATCGTTAACATTCAACTTGATATCCCATTCCCCGTGATTGATCCATCTAGTATAGCCTTTAACAAATCCATAGCATATTAGATGATCATACAATACATTCCTTCGAGTCCAACGAATATTACCACATTTTGCACATGGACACTGAATTTCCTCTTCTTGAGGATCTCCATAAGAGTAAGCAAAATCTAGAAACGATTCAATACCTTCAATATACTCTTTGCTATACCTTGCTAAATTCATCCAATCCTTTGATGGGATATATGAATTCCTAGAAGAAGATATCAATATTTAATCTGTCACAAACAATCATTAAATCATTAAATACTTCACAAATAAGTTTTAAAAGTCACGAGTAAGTTATCAGAATCATGTGTTATGAGATGATAAAAGTTTCTTACCTAGTCATGGCAATTGTGCTATGCCAAATCAAACCTTGAATCCTCCACAAATGTTTTTGAATGTTGATGATACAACCAAGGAAAAATAAGTAAAATTAATAGGATAGACACAATTAAGAAAGAAAGTAAATAAATAGAATTCAAATGATTAAAAGTTAAAGTTTTGTGAGTGAATTTAGAGCTTTAGAGCTTTTAGAGTTTTTTAAAACTAAGCCCAAAATTTTAAAATCTCATTCTTATGTACACCCAATCAGAAAAGTATCAAACATCTAATACCATGTTTAAACATTCAAGCAAACATTCCTATTATCCTATAATAGATAGTCGATCAACAGCTTATGAAAGTCGCTTTGTATTAGTAATACAATAATTTTTAAAATTTGTTGTCTTAGTAATACAATAGTTTCCAAATTTCACATTGTATTAGTGACACAACAGTTTTTTAAATTTTCTCTATATCATTGATACAACAACAAATACAAAGCAAATTGTTGTATCAGTGATACAGAATGAACTTCAGAAACTCTTGTATCACTAATACACAGAGAATTTCAAAACTGTTGTATCGGTGATACATGAAAAAAGGTATTTTTTATCCTTCCCTTTTGTGGTGAATGTTCCGTGAGTTTTTCATCTTCTCCACATTTTGATTCAACTAGTTTTGTAAAGCCCTTGGCGGGTAAGCATATGAGAAATGGAGAACACATGGAAGGTTTTGATTGCTGATTAGGAAAAAAAAGGAAGAAATGCTAAAAGGCGGGTCTGTTTTGCTAGCTATTGAAGTGCAAGAAAAAAAAGTAGAACCAATGGAGAAAATGTAATGAAGGACAATCAACTTACAAGAGAACTGCAGCAGGTGAATAACACAGTCAAGGATACTTCAAAAATGCAGCAGGGGAAGAAATCACATGACCAAGGGGATCAGTGGCAGGCACAAAAGAAGAAGCAAAATAAGCATCAAGAACAGGCCAACCCTAAGACTGTGTGGAAACCTACATACTTCCAGCATAAAGAAGGCATGAAGAATCAACAAAATCCAGCTCAGGCAGGTATGACACTCAATGTTCCTACTCACAATAATTTTACTAGTTTAGATGTGCAGGAACAGGTTACAAACAGCCTATATGGTCTGGATACCAGCAATAAGACATTAACCAAGGAGGATCAAACATCACAGGATCTAGGTAAGATAGTTAATTCAACAAGTAGTCAAAATGAACAGCACTCCCAAAAGAATCAAAATGCAGGAATTTCTAGTAACATGGAACCTGTTATTGATTTAAGGCTCCCCTTACCCTATAACCCCACTGTTATTTCTGTTGAGCTTGTTGAGGTTATTGATGGAGTTTCTGGAGGGATGGGTGGAGGGATGAAAGACACACAAACTAATATGTAGGAAGGAGAAACCAAAGGGAGGGATTTGCCTAATGTTTTGCAGGAGGGCGAAAGTACAAACCAGCTTCAAGTTCCTATTATACATCATGGAAGTAAGCATCAGGCATCCCACCAGCTTGATATTGGGAAGAGTTTACAGGGCTTAGGTAAGGAAAATCCTTATACTGGAACCAGTGCTAGACAACAAGAGAAAGAGGGACTGCATAGTCAGATTCCTCAAAAAGATGCAGGGAACACTCCTACTCAGCCTAGTAACAATAAATCCCAGGCCAGACTGAGAAAAAGAAGAAGAAATGCTATTAAAAAAAGGCAACAAAAGGAAATGGAAACTGAAAATAAACAGCAGGGACAGAAGGAAGAGGTTGAGGACTATGATGAATATGGGGTTCCAAATTCTAAAGATGAGTATGATGAAGATACTCAATCTTTAGATGATAATGATGATGAAGAGGATGAGATCACTACAACTTTTGGGGCCACTTTTCAAACTGATTATGAGGAGGAAATCCAAGAAATCAAAAGGCAACAAGGACTATCTCCAAGAGGGAGGAAAGAAACAAGGCACAACACCACTAGAGCTAGAGGCAGACCACTCACTAGAGCTAGAAGCAGAGGCTTGTGATTCATTTGACTATGGAAAAGACTCATACTACTAATAATGATATCATATGGCTGTTTTGGATTAGTGATGTTTATTTGTTGATAAACAATCTACTAGCTTGTGAGCTGAAACATGTTTTTCTATGTTTCTGTCAAATGCCATTTTTAGAATAGGTCATTTTTTTTTTAATTCTTCTCTTATTGTAAGGGGAGAGTCTCCCTTATTTATGTTTTCCTAGTATAATTGTATTGAGAAGAGTCCTCTCCTTAAGGTGCATAGTGCTAGGGTTACACTTTTATAGTATGAGGATGAGTTGACTAACCTTATTAGGTAGGTCGACTCTTGACTCACCATAGGATCGGAGGTAAGATTTAAGTCCCCTTCTTTGTATATTTTTTTATTTTTGTTATTAATGATAAGGCATGGGGGTGTTGCTAAGCCCCTGACTCCACCAAGGGTCGTTCAACTAAAAAAAAATAAGTACTAGGTTATATCAAGTAATTCCTATACTTTTTTTGGTGTACACCTTAGATACTGGAACAAAGCATATAAGTATGAGCAAACTTCACTTTTCTAAATCAATTACATGAAGTGAAGAATCAAACTTCTAAACTATCATGTAATGTATTGGTTAGCTACTTGTTTGAACTCAAGGCATATTCACTGTAAGAATTCAAAATCAATTACATGAACTCAAACTTCTGGACGATTTCAGCTCTAATCGGCTTATATGCCTAATAAAAAAGAAATTCTCAAGTGGAGAATCAGCCCACTTATACTTATTTAGTGATTTCGAGCTACACTCCCAAAAATCAACCGATGAAGCTAAAATACGAGCTACACTCCCAAAAATTGTATCAAAAACACAAGAATATCAAAACTCTAAAGCTAAAATTTAGACTTTCAAAGATAGAATTTGTTACCTGATAAACCCTACTCCAACAAAATCCTGTTTTCAGCGAGAACTATGATGTAAATCGTGTCCTTCAGTGAGAGTTCTTCAACTGTTGAGCTCTTCAGCTAGAAATCTGTTTGAAATCGTGTTCTAGCTTTAATTCATCTTGCCAACAACCCCAAAGTAATCAATTCCTTCTTATTCTCCTCTTCTAAACATAAAACAACAAATCAATCAATAACAAGAAGACTATTTTTAGTACTTACGGAGCAGTGAATCGAACTCACACTTGACAAAATTGTTATCGGAGAAGAGAATCGAACTCACGCTTGATGAAATCATTATCGTTATTAGTTCTTCGACTTCATTTCTTCAGCTATTCAGTTCTTCAACTCTTCAGCTCAGTTCTTCCGAAAAAGAGAGAATTCACGCGTGTTTTTCTCACAAATGTTTTATGTATTTTATTAAAATTAATGTTTTCAAAAAAAAAAATTGGCCAATAAAAATGGGAGGGGGAGTTAAAAATGTTGGAGGGAATGTAATATTTTAGTGAAAATTTTAAGGCCACACTTCTAATGTGTTGTTTTTACAATTATAAAAATAGGACACTTTAAAAGTGTGGCCATATATGTTAATAGTTGTTGTCAATTATATAAAATTGTAACAACACTTATAAAGTGTAACTTATACCATTAAAGAGTACACTGTTTAATTGTTGCCAATATAAAGTGTAGCTAAAAGTTAAAAACTTGGGCTACGCTTTGAAAGCGTCCCCAAAAATATTTTAGGCAACACTTTACAAGCGTTGTCCATAATTAGTGCGGCCGTAGTCCTAAAATGGTGTAGTGATTCATGAATTAGTCTTGTGTAGCACTATTTGAGACACCTTGTTGAATGGCTGAACTTTAGTTTGCTTGAGGACAAACAAAAGTTTAAGTTGGGGGTGTTGATAAGTCCACAAATTGGACTCATTTAGGGCTTTATTTTGATAGGAATAGTATCCTCAAATGCTTATTTTGTCTCAATATCTGATGAAAACTATTAAGTTTCAGGTAGTTGAAGTTTTAGTGGAAGCACGGACACTTAGTCGCAAAAAGGAATAAAAAGGTTGATAAGAACGAAGAAACTGAAGCATGAGCATCGCCAAGCACAATTGGCGATTCGCAGAGCCCTTTGTTCCAGTACGCGAAGCCCTGAAAGAGCAGAATAAAATAGGCGATGAAAGGAGTAGTCGACATTTCGCCGAATAATTCTGCAAAGCAGTTCTATCTCGCCGAATGACACAGAGCACGACCATGCTGAAGGCTAGTGCAAGATGGCGATAAACTACACCAAAGGGCGAATCGCTGAGTTAATCGGCGATTCTGACTAACCTCGTCGATAAATCCTCCAGCACTATTTTCTGATGTCTATAAATACTAAACTTGTTATTAATTTTTAGAGAGTCGAACATTTATTTTAATTTTCAGAATAGAATAGTACTTTTTGGGATATTTTCTCTCAAGTTTGGAGAGGGTTTTTGGGACACTTGAAGAAAGAAGGATTTCATCTTCCCTAAGTTGGAAGTGGGTCTTCTCCATTCTTCTTCCTTTGTTTAAATCAAGGTTTAATTCATTATACCCATTTGATTCTAGTATCATTTTAGCTGTATTTTGTTATTTCTTGATGTGTGGCTAGAAACCCCCATTCTTGGGGTATGATTTAGCAACTATGTGTTGATATTATTGTTGGGTCTTACTTACTGTTAGGTTAGATGTATTTTAATGGTGATTTCACCTAGTGGTTGTGGTTTAATTTAATGGGTTTGTAGTTGCAAATACAAAACCACCCATGTGTTTTCGGCTTGCCCGAGAGGGAGGTCGCGAAACCAAGACCGCTAGATTGATGGCCTAAGAAGTGGGTCGACGTGAGGTTCAGCCTAGAGGGTGAGCCCTAGTCCCATATCCTAACACTCAGCTCGAGAGAGTGAGTGGGGTAAGGCGTAGGCTGGCCTTCATGCGGCAAATGGGTGTCCGAAAGGAACGCATTTGAAATAGGGTAAGTTGCCCGAGAGGGAACTTATTTCCATCTAAAGCTTAGCCTAGTCACTATTATCTTACAAATTTCCTATCCAAAGCATGTACCCAACGATTTATCTCAACTTGTATTGCGGTCACACCCCAAGAACTTCTCCCCATACTTGATTTTTCTTATTTTTGTTGTTTTTATTACACTTGTGACAAAACCCCTATTTGTTAATTGACACTTTTATATCACCCCCTTTTTATTTACAATGTTTTTAATTGTTAATGTCTTTAGCTACGACTAGTTTGAACTTAATTTTATTTTTCTACTAATTCTCAAAACCACTCCCTTGGTTGGGTTACTATATTAGCGACGATCGTAGATACTCATACTGTAGGTTAGCATCGTTTGTCACGATAAGCATCAGGCTACTACCTAGCGTTGCGACAGTGACCCATGGTCCATTATAGCCTTAAAATTGAGTTATCAAATGTTGGAATTGTCAAATCACCAATCTTATGCCGTCTTGATCACATATAGCCCGTGGTTGTAGCCCTCCATAAATTTTGTTATCATTTTCATATCTATATTTCCTTTTTAGTGTAATCTTTAGGGATGACAATGGTGTAGGTATGGTGCGGGTGCGCGGTAAATCCGTAATGACTTTACTCTGCCCCGCATAACACAATTTTTTATTTTTTTCCACCCCGCATATACCCGCTCCGCAT
Source organism: Solanum stenotomum (assembly GCF_019186545.1). Taxonomy (NCBI): domain Eukaryota; kingdom Viridiplantae; phylum Streptophyta; class Magnoliopsida; order Solanales; family Solanaceae; genus Solanum; species Solanum stenotomum. The sequence continues at coordinate 10,056,311 of NC_064287.1, forward strand.
ATATCCGCCCCGCAAAACTTCAACATGACTGTACATGTGCTTGATTTTGACACTTAACTTAAGTAAAACAATGCTGTAATTTATTAAGTTTTTCACACACTTTAGTTTCTCATTTAAGAATTTGTTACATTACTTTCTAACACCATGATTATGAAGGTAAATAATAAAATATATAGCCTAATCAGTTTACAAATTAATTAGAATCAGAATTCATCACTTGTGATGTATCATTTTACTTGATAAAATATTGTATAATTACTAGAGACAAAAGATAGGCATAACAAATTAAGAAATTCAGTGTCAACTGATTTGCATCTGCTATTTGCCCAATTTAGGTCAACTTCAAAAGAAAAAAAGCCCTAACCCGTCCCCGCCCTGCCCCACATGTTTTCCTAAATAAATATTTTGTACCTGCCCCTCTTCGCCCCGACCCACCTTGCAACCGCCCCGCCCCATTGCCATCCTTAATAATCTTGTTATTTTGACTTCTATTTATTTTTTGGATTTAAAACTTCAACTTCCAGATCTGATTTTTTTGACTCTGGTTTTATCTTTACACTTTTGACCAACACTTGAGGTATAAATTTGTGTTGGAGAATCTAAATCAATTGGAACCTTTTATTAAAAGTATATGTCTTTCCTTAGTCTTTGTTTTTGTGTTACAACATTTAGGATTTGATTTTGTTTGGTTGAAATTACTTTGTTTCTTTTCCTTACCTTGTTACTCACTATTTAATTTCATCTTTAATTGAAAAGTCTCTTTTGGTTAATTATTCGGTGTTACATAGTATAAGGATATAAATTAATTAATTGAGGCTAGAATAAGTGTTGGAATGTATGCTCCCACTAGTTACTATAGGATCAAATCCTCAGCACGATTACAATAGCAGAAAGTAAACAAATACTGAAAGTAAATATTGAACACACGACTTTACATGGAAACCTCCTTGCTCAAGGGAGAAAAACCATGACCTGTCTCACAGGATTTCCAAACTAGTTTTACTAAACTTCACAAGCCAAAGTAAAATCCAGTTTACAACACACACGAGATTATCCTACTAATCTCTATCCTGAGTAAGCATAAAGAGAGGATTAAACCATTCTAAACAGGGCACAATAACAATTAGCATTAGATCACAAAAGATGACCACAAGAGTCATTCAAAAACAATACACATAGCCACTAGAGTTTTGAACCAGGGATGAAAAGACAAAGGAGACAAGACTCGTTTAGGACGGAGGGGGAAGGGGATTAAGGGTGCGCATGAGCAAGGACATTCGCTCATTTGCAGCCTCATGAGCTTGAATAACTTGCTTGTTGAGAACCTTGACTTCCTCACTGAGTGAGGCATTTGTCTTCAGCAGATGCTCATTCTCAGCTCTCGACTTTTGCACCACTTGCTCATCCACACCACTGGTACCAGATCCTTTTGAAACAGCCTTCTGTAGCTGAGATTTCAGTTGCACAATCTCAACCTCTTTATCATTCAAGATCACAGTGAGATCAGTCAACTCTTGTTTAAGAGAGGCTTGCTGCTCTAGAAGATCTGCCACCTGAGACCTACCCATGACCTTCCCTTCAACACACTCACATTCTAGCAGGGTAGCAGCAATGAACATTTGCTTGGTGGTACCAGGTACCCCTCGTCCCAAAGGTACTTTGAAATGTTTGAACACATAATTCAGCAAGTAGCCATAAGGGATGTCGTGCTTTGCCAATTTCCATGTCATCACCCTGTGCATATGTTCAAGCATTATAGCAAGGAGATTTATTTCCTCAAGTTCATCGAGCTTCTCCATGAGAAATAGATCAGCTGCAGATGCTACAGTTCTCTTCTCCGTCCATGGTACCATCACCTTGTTAATGAACTCAAAGAGTAGCTGATATTCTCCTTTGAGAAACTTTTTTGGCAACCTTGCACGTTTGATGTCCCCACACTTTGTGGGCGTGTTTTGAGAATTCACTGGATGGCTTGCATTCTTAAATAGACCGAATTCCTCTCACAGGCATACCTAGAATGATCCCCAAAGTTTCCTCCTCTAGAAAGATTTTAATATTTTTTACAATACTTCTAACCCCTCCATCCTCTAGAAGCTCCATTTTATAGAAAAATTCTCATACTTCAGGTTCATGCAAGTATGGTGCTGGAGGTTTAAATATATGGTCCCATCCTTACAGAGAAGCATCATCAAAGAGATTAGACATACCAAATTCAGTTAAGATGTCATGGTCGAATACTCTACCATTAAGCACTCTCTGGTTCTCCATTTCAGCTATGCGCTCTTCCCTGGTCATTTCCTTGTCTGCAACTTGTTTTTGAACATTAGTACCTGGTCCCTTGTCCTGATTTGATTTATCAGCGACCCTTTTCTTTATTCTCTCCTTCTTCACGAGAGATTTCTTTAATAAACTTCTGACTTCCCTTTGATTTAACTCTCTCAACCTCAGCCTCCTTTCTTCATTTTGCCACATATGCAGTGATATCATTAGATTTAGTATCACTGGACCCAACAGGCAAATGAGTTGATGTGGGTTCTTCAGGCAAGTGACCTTCCCATCTTCTTTTCCTAACCCTCTCCGTTTGAATTACATTCGCTGCTATGGCACTCCCCATAAGTTTCTGCATTTCACTTCTAGTCCCATACCTCTTCTTATCCCCTTTTGATTGGGACTCAACCATCTTTCCCTTTCCTTTTCTTTTTCTTTCCTTTGCAAACTCAGCGGGCTCATCAGTAAGAACAGCCTCAGGAGCACTCTTAACTATTTCCAAATCTGGGAGACCAACTGTTAAAGTATTGGCTCCTCGCACCCCTTTCCTGCTCCATTTCAAAGAGACTTCTTCTTCCTCTTCCTTGTCACTCTCAACATCAAATGACCTAGGGGTTTGGTCAAACACAGGTTGAACACTGTAAGGGACCTGCTCCGGTGACCTCAACTTTTGTTCCAGCAAGGTTGGTTGAACATCGCCTCTAAGAGAGGCCAAACTTTGTACAACTACTAATTCTGCCCCTGTTGCTAGAATATTCGACTCAGGACCCTTTCCCTTAGGTAGATCTCCATCAAATAACCTCTCAAACATAGTAGAAGACACTCCCCTAGACAATACTTCAACTTCTTCCGTGGGAGGGTCAACACCCTGCTTTATAATCGATTCGGCTTCTGAGTTTTGAGATTTCTCACTAGATAGAACTAACGTAGACGAGCAAGGTAAGATCTCCCCAGATGGAAGAGTAGGAGAAGCCACCACTTCAGTATGAGGTGTGATGGACTCACCCGTTTCACCAACACCACAGACTGGTGTCAACAAAGATTCTTCTGATGAAGGGTAGAGAAATTGAAAGAACCAGGGTTTTCAATCTCTTGAGAAATAGGAAGCTTTGAAGAGGAAGAGGAAGAGGAAGAGGATTTAGTCATTTTGATGAAGAAGAATGGGTGATTTAGGAACAATGTAGGAAATCACAAAAGAGATTAGAAAGAGGTTAAGATCTTTGGATTAACAGAGGTAAGGTTTATATTTAAGTCCAAGAGGTATCGGGTCCCTGAAAAGTAGTGACTCTTGGATTTAAACTGAAAAGACGTTTGAAACTGATGCGATAAATGGGTAAGAGACACGTGGCAGTGACGTTGACATACAAACAATGTAGCATAAGTGATACTAACCTCGTGGGGACCAGGTCCCATTTAGTATGCAGCCCTGTCTGTATGATTAGATCTACCCTTCAGCCATCATGCCATGAGTGTATACCTGCATTAAGGTACCAGAAGCGAATTCTCAAACGATACGAATTACAACAAGTATAGATACCTGCCCTCATTAACATAATCAAATGGAAGATTTTTTGCAAACTTGTCATATAATCATGTGATCTTATGCATCCCCAGCCTCAACCTGTTTTTGATGAAACATTCTTTACTCAAGGGCTTTGTAAAGATAGCAGTCAACTGGTCTTCTGTCTTATAGAATCTCATCACCACATTTTGCTTTTCAACATTGTCCCTCAGAAAGTGATGCCTCACATCTATGTGTTTTGTCCTTTTATGTTGAATAGGGTTCTTGGCCATATTCATTGCACTAGTGTTATCACAGATTAGAGGAATAGTGTCTTTGAGAATAATAAAGTCTTCCAATTGCTGCTTGATCCATAGTAACTGAGCACAACATGATGCAACAACCACATAATCTGCTTCTGCTATAGACAATGCCACTGAATTTTTCTTCTTAGTCCCCCAAGAAATCAGTGATGATCCTAGGAAATGTGCCATGCCTAATGTGCTTTTTCGATCAACTAAAAAACCTGCATAGTCAGCATCATCATAACCAATAAGATCAAAGGAGTCACCAGTGGGATAAAAGAGGACCAGGTCCTGTGTTCCCTTTAAATATCTCAACACCCGATTGGCTGCCTCCAAGTGTGACTCCTTAGGTGCTGCTTGAAACCTTACACACATCCTTAAATTGAAGACGATGTCAGGTCTACTTGCAATGAGATAAAGAAGTGACCCAATGATTCCCCTATACATGGTCTGATTTACTTCAATTTCATCTCCATCCAAATCAAGTTTCACACTTGTGCTCATAGGAGTATCAAGGACTTTTGCTTCAAGCAGATTGAATTTTTTCAGCAAATCTTTTATGTACTTCTCTTGACATATGGATGAGCCCTGAGAGGACTATCTAATCTATAGACCTAGGAAGAAAGTAAGATCCCCCATCATGCTCATTTCGAATTCACTACTCATGAACTCAGCAAACTCTTTGCTTAGTGAATCTGAAGTAGCTTCAAAGATAATGTAATCTACATATGCCTTCACAATCAACAACTCCTTACCTTTGGATTTTAGAAACAAGGTATTATCAATTTTCTCTCTTTTGAACCCATTTTCCAGGAGGAATTTTGATAGGTGCTCATACCAAGCTCTGGGAGCTTGCTTTAAACCATACAAAGCTTTATCCAACTTCAGCACATAATTTGGCAGATCTGCATCTTCAAAACCTGGAGGCTGTTTGACATACACCTCTTCTTTCAAATTCCCATTCAAGAAAGCACTCTTGACATCCATTTGAAACAGTCTAAACTCCATATGAGCGACAAAGGCTATCAGGATTTTAATAGATTCCATTCTGGCTATAGGAGCAAAAGTCTCATCTTAGTCAATCCCCTCCTCTTGATTATATCCCTGCACCACGAGTCTTGACTTGTTTCTGGTGATGATCCCATGCTCATCAAGTTTGTTCCTAAAGACCTATCTCGTCCCAATAATGGTTCTGTTGAGAGGTCTGGGGACCAGGTGCCAAACCTTGCTTCTCTCAAACTGATGAAGTTCTTCCTATTCCCTTCATTCCTCGATCCGCTTGTAAATTCTTGATGTAATACCCACTCGTAAATGATTGGTGTAAGAATTTCTCACTAATCAGGTGTGATCAGTCTCATTCGTGTAAAAATTAGGAATTCCTCTTCCAACTCGTCCCAGAATGGGCGTTATGGCAAAGAACAAGGACGGCGAAGCTAGAATTCTATGGTTTCGATTATTCCTAAGTGATTAGGTCACTCTTCTTCTCTCCTATTGAGGAAGTGATGTTACCCAATCTGCATCCTGTAAGGCCTCTTTGATATTCTTAGGCTCAATGGATGATATAAAGGCTGAATAAGCAACTAGATTTTGTTGTTCTAAATCTAGTTTGAATTTCGGAGTCAAGTGGGGAGATGAGATTGTCTAGTGGATGTGAGGATTGATGCTTCCATCCGGACTTTCTGGTTATCTCTTCTTCCACATCAGCATCAGATTCATCTTCTTCTCCTTTTGGATTTTGAGATAGTACCTCTTGTGCTGAACTAGAGGGACCAGGTTCTTCTTTGAGTTCTACCCCAATTTCTTTATTGATCTGTTTGTTTCCAGGATTTTGGATTGCCTTGTCCTGTTTACCCTTGATCAGCTCCTCCGAATCAGGGTCTTCTTTGTGTTCACAAATATTTTCAGACACATCAAATATCACATGCATGCTCTCTTCAACACATATAGTTCTTTTGTTAAACACCTTGTATGCCTTGCTGGTAGAGAAGTATCCAACAAACACTCATTCATCACTTCTGGCATCAAACTTGCCAAGGTCATCTTTTCCATTATTCAGTAAAAAGCATTTGCAACCAAAAGGTTTTATATGAGCAATAGAAAGTTTCATGTCATTCAGCAATTCATAAGGTGTTTTCTTGATCATGGACCTGATAAGACACCTATTTGTAACATAGAAAGTTGTGTTGACTGCTTCTGCCCAAAAAATCATTGCTACTCATGAGTCAAATCAACTTAGTTCTAGCGATATCCACCAATGTTCTTCTCTTTCTTTCGACAACTCCATTTTGCTGAGGAGTCCTTGGCACAGAGAAGTTGTGATGAATTCCATTTTCAACACAAAATTCTTCAATTTGAGAATTTTCAAACTCTGTGCCATGGTCAGATCTGATGCTAGCTATCTTGCAGTTAACTTTCAATTGAATTGCTTTGGCGAAGGTGATTAGGAGTCCAGTTGTTTCGTCCTTAGTTCGCAGTAACATGTTCCAGGTGAACCTAGAGATATCATCATCAACTACCAAAATATACTTCTTACCTCCTCTGCTTTGAACTCTAATAGGTCCACATAGATTCATATGAAGAATTTCTAACGGTCTGGTTGTGCTCATACCTTTCTTGGATTTGAAAGATGATCTTATTTGTTTCCCCTTGAACAGGCATCACATATTTTATCATCAGAGAACTTCAGCTTTGGCAGTCCGCGGACCAGGTCCTCTACAACGAGTTTGTTCAGCAAAGATGCACTCAAATGACCCAATCGCATATGCCATAGATCTGCATTGTCAGCTTGAGCACTTAGGCATGAAAGACTGTCTCCTTCTATTGAGTCAATATCTACAACATATATATTTTTGACTATTTTGGTAGTCATAACAACCTTGTTAGTTACACAGTTAGTTACCAAACACCTATCAGACAAAAACTTGACTTCATTTCCCTTGTCACAAATTTGGGATACACTCAAGAGATTGTATTTCAAACCATTGACATAATGTACATTGTCTATGTAATGATCAGTTGTTCTACCTATCTTGCCAATTCTGAGAATGAAACCTTTCTTTCCACCACCAAACGACACACCACCACCCTAGTGTGCTTCCAAAGAGAGGAAGTTTAGAGTGTCTCCAGTCATGTGCCTTGAGCATCCACTATCCATGTACCAGCACTGACTGTTTCCTCTCTTCTGCACAAGAATCACTTATTAGACTTAGGAACTCACTTCAAATGGAGTTCCCAAAAACTCTCTAAAGGCTTAATGAAAAACCTTCATGTCTATGTGGGAAAAGTTTTTTTCTAAAATGGTAACTGGGATCACGTATTTTTTTCTTTTTTTCAAAAATCTTTCTTGATTTAAGAAACTTCTCCTGCCTTTCTTTTCCTCCTCTCAAAATCTGACAATTTTCTTTTAGATGGCCATTTCTTCTACAGTGGGTACACAAAATATTGTCAGAGACAGACACATATTTACGGTGAGGATTGTAGGGAGGCTCTATCTGTATACAACCTAACCCCTTTTTGTTGTTGAACTTTTGATTTGCTAAGTTAGAGAGTATCTTAGACGAATCAGTCCATTTGAGGGAGTGGTTCAACTCTTCTTTTATCTTACAAAGATCTTTCACTAGTTGAGAGTTCTTTTCAAGGGACACAACTAACTTAGACTTAGAGGTCTTAAGTTTCTCTTCTAGTTCAACCTCAAAGTTACTAAGTTTTTTCTTCCCACCCTTAGAGGTACTAGGTTCCTCATTAAGTTGCAAGCTACCAGTCTCCAGGATACCTATCCTAACACTCATTTCAGACATTTGAGAGTTAAGAGCTGAGTTTTCATCCTCGCACAAACTCAGTTTTTCACTTATTGTCAAATTTTCAGAAGTTAATTCATCAATTGAGTCAATTAATACAACAACAAGTTTTCTCAATCTTTTGATGGGAAGAGTATCTAGATCATTTTTGAGATAAAAAAGGGTTACCTCATTCAGATCTTCTTCATCGTCAGATTTTGATTAGTGAGAAAATGGAGTTGAACACAGTTCCATTATCTTCAACAACTATCATCGAGACATCTTCATGGATGTCTACCTCTTCTTCAAATTCGCTGGATGCATTTCCCCATACATCTAAAGCTTTCTTCACTAGTTGATGAGCATGAGTCTTTCTCTTGGCGTGGTCAAGGACCTGGTCTCTTCTACGAGGTCTGAAGTCCTGAGTTTCCTGCTTCTGGTTGGGACAGTCCCTCATAAAATGACCAGGTTTGCCATATTTATGACAAAGATCATTTCCATTTGCTGCTTTGGTGGTCGAAGCTTTCTTTTGAAAGCCTCCATGCTTCTTGATGATCTTCTGGAACCTTCTAGTGGCATATGACATTTCATCCTCCCCTTCAGTCACATCGTTTTGAGATGTTTTCAAAGCAACTGATTTCTCCTTATTTCCCTCTTTCATGTTTGTCCCATGTTGCTTGTTCAGTTCATAGGTTTGGAGATTTCCAATCAGTTCATCCATGGCAAGTGTCTTCAGATCTTTTGCTTCAGTTATAATACTCACTTTGCTTTCCCATGACTTGGGAAGCACCTTGAGAATCTTTCGAACTTGTTTGCTTGGGGGAATAGGCTTACCAAGACATCTCAATTCGTTGGTTATGTAGGTGAATCTCGAGTTCAACTCGTGAATGGTTTCACCTTCCTTTATACAAAAGATCTCATATTGAGTTGTAAGCATATCAACCTTAGACTCCTTCACTTGTGTCGTTCCTTCATGGGCTGTTTGGAGATAGTCCCATATCTCCTTGGCTATGTCACAGGCAGAGATGCGGTTGTACTTTTCTAAGTCGATTCCACATACCACAATATTCTTGGCTTTATAGTTCTTTTCTATCTTCTTCCTGTCCATTTCATTGTACTCCTTTATGGTTTTGATAACCTTTGTTGTGAGCTCTCCATATTTCACTACCTTTGTGGGAATATATGGTCTATCAAGAATCACGTCCCATAACTCAGTATCTTCAGCATTGATGTTATCATGCATATGATTCTTCCACCACCCATAATATTTTCCATTGAAGCGGGGTGGTATGGTAGATGACTGACCTTCCTCCATGTTGGGTGGAGCAGTCATTCCTTCAGGATCTTTCCTTTTCTTAGTGTTACCCAAATAGAAAAGTCAAGCTCTGATACCACTTGTTGGAATGTATGCGTCCACTAGTTACAATAGGACCAAGTCCTCAGCATGATTACAATAGCAGAAAGTAAATAAATGTTGGAAGTAAAGATCGAACACGTGACTTTACGTGGAAACCTCCTTGCTCAAGGGAGTAAAACCACGACCTGTCTCACAGGATTTCCAAACTACTTTTACTAAACTTCACAAGCCAAAGTAAAACCCATTTTACAACACACACGAGATTATCCTACTAATCTCTATCCTGATTAATACACTATCACTCAATGAGCCAAAGAAATGCCTGCATTTCCCACTATACTAACCCAACTGATTAATATAGACTTTGATGTAAGACACTAAGTTACTCACAACTAAGTTTCTTACAATGATTTACCCAAGGTTGAAACGTTTCTATCACGAGTGAAATGATTCCTACAATATAAGGACAAATACAAGCGATCAAAGTAACAGTTGGTATAGGAAGCAATAATGCAATCTATTAGGTCCCTTGTTGTTTTGAAGCTTGTATATCTCTTTTTGAATGAATGGTTGATTTGTTGTTTTTGGTCTTGAATATATCAAACATCAAGAGTTAATACCCTTTGGACAAACAACCTCGTCGCTTCTAGTTGGTGTAGTACACTGGCGACTTCACCAACTCCTGACGCAGACAGCTTTACAACATATGACCCTGGACGAGCATACTCTCCAGAGGACCGGGTCCCTGCACTTGTGAGAAGAATATCAAAACATCTGGGAGCATTAAGACTTATCAATAAGTATATGAAGTTATTTTAAATTAAATGGTGCTCAGTGGGGTTGGACCTAAAAATGGAAAATATGTTTATTGTGGGATATTATATGAGTTTGTTTTCCATATATTTGGATCATCAATAGTATGCACGTTGTTCAAAATGCTTGAAGATTTTGGATCTCCACAAGGTTTGTCAGAAAACATTAGGATGCATTGAATGTTAGATGAATATAGATATTAGATACAAATCATACTATTAAACTTTATTTTGATTACACATGAATTTTGAGATAGTTAATAGATATTTAAAAATGTGGTTACGCACTTTGGCCAACCAATTCAAAAGATTAACTTTTATCAATCAAAATCAAGATGTGTAGATAGAAGATGTGATACACCCAAGCAAAGTAAGAAGTGATGATTCTAAGCTATTGTATGTCAAGAATTATAAAATTGGTGGTGGTATGAATCTAATTATAATTGAATATATATATTTTTGTAGATGTGTCATTTTTTGTGGATATATAATATTAATGATGAAACTGGTGATGGTATGAAACCTGAATTTTTGACATGCATTAAGACTTAATATTTATAAGGAAAATGGATTGAATAGGTGTCCCTGTAGTACATGTAGGTGCATGAAAATTTTTAATTCAGATACAGTTATGGTTCATTTGTATTGTAATGAAATTAAGTCTAGATATTTTGTATGAGTTGATCATGGAGAGATAGATGGATTGAATTGTATATTTATAATTCGTTGTCCGTGGATGAATATAATTATATAATATCCTTGCACATGGTCAGATTATGATTGAACATGACAGGGATGAAGATGATAGATTTCAACATAATACATTTCAATATGATAGGATTCATGAAATGGTAAATGATGCACTCGGGGTTCAAGGTGGAATGGAACCCAAACAATATTTTTATGAAGCTTCTGATGAAGAAACAAGATGCTTCCATTAACAATTAGAAAAGGCTAATTGTCCATTATGTGAAGGGAGTCTGCATTCTGTTTTGTCAGTTCCAGTTAGACTAATGAATATTAAATTAGATTGGAGTATTCCTCATGTGACTATGGACTCAATGATTGATCTTTTTGGGAAAACTGGTTAATCCAGAGTTTAACATAAGAACTTCTATCGAGCAAATAAATTGCTTTCCAAGTTAGGATTGTCGTATGATAGAATTCATTATTGTGTAAGTGGTTGCATGTTATTCTATAAGACTGATAGTAAATTAGAAAATTGTAAGTTTTGTGGATATATTCATTATAAGTGGACTCTTGGTGGAAATCCTAGTTAAGGCGATGCATTATTTACCTCTTATTCCTAGCTAGGTTAAATTGGTAGCTTGGAAGAAGTAGCTCACACTTGGACTCAGATGTCGCACGTCTCACAATTGAGGTCTCGAAGCAGTCGTCTAAATATATCTTGTACTCAATAAAGAAAGAGCAAGCGCAGTATTAGTACAAAAATCACCCTGTACTGGTTAGATCATACGACCAGTTCTAGGACATGAATATAAATAAGTAATCACAATACAGTAATACACGTCAACACATATATCAACAAATCACAAAAAAATAGACTTTTAGTCACAAACCTTAACTTAACCAATGCATGAAACAAGTTCTACATGATCGCAACAGCACATGCAGGTCCTCTCAAGAAACCCACACACAAACTGTTAGTTTACCGGCATGGTACCCGATCTAAGCATTAGTATCCTCTACTGGCGTAGTAACCAAGACAATCAGCAATCACAAATAGTATGTACAATCACAATGAACAACCTCATTTGAAACCACAAGTAAGTAAATAGGTTTGTTGCATGAAATTATCAACATGATGTCATTTCACATAAGCATTTTAGTTTTCTCCACATGAATAGCATAGATAATACAATACAACAGTTAACATGCACGCATTACATAACTTGAAAAAAAAACCATCACCTACCTCGAATCAAGTATTGAAAACTCTAAAGAACCCAGGCTTTCTCTTTTGTAATTCCTTGACTTGTTCTTGGTCTAAAATAATAATAAAACACGACAATCAATGAACAATGGCCTCATTAAACTCGGATTATTATTTATCCTAATCCTAGGCCAGTGTCATGATCATTCTACCCAAATCGGGGCTTTTCTCACCATTAATTCAAGTCAAAATACTCCCCCAAGAGTAACACCCTTGATTCTAAGGCTTAAGAATCAAAATACAAGTAAGGGGAGTAATTAACTTATCTTTACTAAAGAAATTGGAGGAAAAACTAGGGAAAGTTTCCCTAAATCGCCTTTCCTTTTCCCAAAAATGAAGTTGTAGAAAATAATAAGTTTGAGACTTTTTCTACACAAAAACATGACTAACCCCGCTATAGCGATATCAGCATAGCATGACACCTGCTATAGAGAGCTGCATGGAGGCAGAGACTCGAAAATCCTCCCCAAAGGCCCCATTTCACAACACACCTTCGAACTTTGACGTTCTATACTAACCCCTTCCTCCAAGAGCAATATCGTGAGTTCTACATACCCGAATTTACTTTTTGTAGGCCCTATGAATTCCTTAATGTCTTAGCTACTAGAAACCAAGATTCAAGCTTAGAAACACCAATCAATCCATGGAAGATCGCCTTAGATCGCACCTCACTCATATTTCGCATGAAACTGCCTAGCTTAAGATTTTCAAGTCATTACCCAAAAGGTTTTCTGGCCTAATTCTTTCACCATTGGTCTACCTATAATAACTAGAAATGATCATTACAGGTTTTCTTTCTATTTCCATCATATCTTGTGTTTTGGTTGCATCTGCTATAGCTTTCACATACTTAAAACAAAAGTAATATAATTATGTTGGAGAAATCAGTTCAAAAAGAGAAAGTAGGGCTCATCATGATTCAAAACCTATGTTGCTTAGACACTCCAAAAATAATGTCGCATGTTTGTCAGATCCTTTAAAATTGCACTACTATTAGAGGGTTCGACATGTATTCCCCGACATTTTCAAAGAGTCCGAGAAACATAACTCAAAATCATGTCTTGTATTCAGAATGTGAGAGTCTTGATGGCCTATCATGTTCAAGTGAAGATTCTAATATTCACTTGTCCTTCTCATCAGGTGAGCAAGTGCAATGACCCAATCCACTAGTGACATTGTTTGTTTTGGTCTTAGGTCTATACGGCTTTAAAATGTGTCACTAGTTAATAAGGTCAACTTACTTATATGCACAACATCTCACCTATGTTTTATCGAATTGGATTCCTTGTCTTAAGTTGGGGCGTCATAGCAAGGAGAGAGCCCACATTGTTGTGATTGTACAATTTCTGATGAGGAAAGACTAATTAAAATAACCCCTTCCATATGTGCACTTTCTTGATTCAGAAAAAGACACTAAGTACCAACATGTATTTGAAGATTTAAAATCCCATTAATCCATCTTTATGCTGCATAGCCTAGTGATTACCAGTTGGGAGATATAAGTTACATGAATGAAGAAGACAATCTGATAGAGATTGACATATCTATGGGATCTATCAAGTGTTCAGGATTTGAAATTTATCCATGAGTTGATATTTATTACTCCCAATATTTTAATTCATGTGACTTCGTTTCAATTTATGTGACAAAGTTTAAGGAAAAAACAAGATAGGCTTTTGAAATTTGTGGTCTAAAATAAATCTTAGATATTTGTATGGCTATAATAAAAAAATGAACTATTTCTGATTATGAAAAGTGACATTCCTTTTATAGCAAAAAAATTGTCTAATGTCTAATCAGTTGAACAGTTTCAAAAAACTTTTGATCCTTATTGATATATGCTTCTTAGAACTTGTTTGGATTGGCTTAAAAGTTGGTCAAACATACTTGTAAGTCATTTTTAGCTTTTGAGAATGTTTGGCAAAGTTAAAAATAACTTAAAATAAATTTAAGATAACTTTAAAAAGTTTAAAGTTAAAAGTAGGTACTCCCTTACTTTTCATTTTATTTTTAAACTTAAAAGTATCTAAAGCTTGACTTTTTAAAATCTACTAGTTTCACGACACGTGTTGCACGTGTGCATTGTATATATAGTATACGATGTTGTAAAATAGAATCAATATTACTAAATTAAAGCTTTTTAGTAAATAATTATAATTGAAAGAACATAGGAAAAATTCTTTTAAATGATTTATACAGATTTTCATATAGTTACTTGTATTTTAAGATCAAAATAACAAGATATCATTGCAAATTTTCAAAATACATTCAAAGTTTAAATATGGGGAAAAAGTGTCATTTCTTTGGTAGTAGTATTTTTTACTTCACTCAATTTTTTAAACAAATCTAACCAACAAAATTTAAAAAAAATATCAATACAATAAATGTCACCAATAGCCTTCCCTCTTGAGGTTATGAACATAAATGATGGACACCATTTAAGTACATTTTTCTCTTCAATATTCATACTTGAAATTTTGTATGTGCAAGACACTAATAAGGATTACAATAAATATTTCAATGCTTTATCTTTATACGTGTGTGTGGATCCACTTAGTTGAGGACGTCTTCTACTCCGGCAAGGTATAGGACAGTTTTGGCAGCGTGAGCGAGACGTTGTATCATCACATAGATCGATGGTTGTCGATTAGAGAATCTCCCAAATAAGAGTAAAAGAGTTATTATCGTATTTTTACATACATTGAGCTATTATCTACTGTTTTAAAAGCTTTCTTCATAATGCATCTTTATTATTGCTTTTATATTGAACTGAGATGAGTACTTCTGAGCTTGAGTATCTTTGAGTATCCTTGAGTTGAGTTGAGTTGAGTCGAGTCGAGTCGAGTTGAGTTGAGTTGAGTCGAGTCGAGTCGAGTTGAGTTGAGTTGAAATGAGGTCAGTATGTCCTTCATTTTTAACAGTTCAAGCTTATGTCTGTGCTTTAGATTCCCCTTGCATACTCGTACATTCCATGTACTGACGTCATTTGGCCTGCATCTTTCATGATGCAGATACAAGAGTTCAGGGTCATCAACAGGCACACCGTTGCTACCATGTGCAGTTCCAGAGTTGCTTTAGTGAGCCTCCTTACTATTAAAGGATTCCCATTTACTTTTCAGTTTTGTTAGGAGGTCGTGGGTCTTGTCCCGATTTCCATCATTGTCATTAGAGGCTTCATAGATAGTAGTCTTTTGAGGAGTCTTTTCCATTTCTTTTGTTAAATGTTTTAAAGACTTGAGTTGCCTATTTATGGCCAGTTGAATAGTATTATATATTCTGAGTTATTTATATAAGACAATTGAGTTAAATCTTTGCAATTGAGTTCATATACTTTTTAGTAAGTCTTCCGCTGAGTATTGAGCCAGACCAAGGGTTCGCTTGGGGCCATTAATGGTTCTCGAGTGACAGTTACGTCCAGGGTGTAGGCTCAGGGGGTAACAATTCTATTTGATTGAAATCTCTTGCCACCAACACTTTACTTTCTCCATTCATTTTTACTTACATATCTATTGAAATAAGTATTATCATGGCTATATTATCATATATAAGTAGAACTGGAAATCTATTTTTTAAATAGTGGATTTAACATCAAAACTAATAATTCAATGGACTGCATTGATGCCCGTTGTTTTAACAAAATTAGAAATAAACTTCTTCATTTGAGGATAAAAGAATAAAAAATGAAAAAACAAAAAAGAATATATTACCTAAGTCATGTGACATTTTTCATATTTGTTTATTATTATTGTGTTTCCCACAACTTTTCGTCACTGTTAACTCATGAAAATCGTAAGAAAAGATACGAGTGTTAATTGTTGAATGATTTGCTACAATTTGTTCACTAACTCTTTCTTATGTGATACCTCGAATTTCTTTGAATTTTGAACTAAATCAACAGTTGCAAATAGCCCTTGAGATTTTTTAAGAAGAAGAAGAAGAGTACAAAACTTTAAAAATATCGTAGTTTAAAATTAAAAGTGAGAGTAAATCCCTTTATTTATAGCTAACAAATGGTAGTATGAATATGTACTAATTGTGCCTTATCAGAAAAGTTATAACCTTTCGAAAAGTCAGTGCTCATCGGAAAAGTCACAACCCTTTGAAAAAGTTGCAACTCATCGGAAAAGGCACAATGCTTTGGACAAGTCACAACCCTTTGGCAAAATCACAATCCTTCAGAAAAGTCACAACTCATCGAAATGTCAAAACCCTTTGGAAAAGTCACAACTCTTTTAAAAAATCACAACCCTTTAATGTGAAAAGGTATCTACTCAGTGCTCATCAACGCCTGATACCCTGAGATGTGGATCATCCAAGACAAATATTTTAATATAATACTCAATTTTCAATTTAAAAAATATACACCATCTACTTTTAAAATCGAAAAGACGGTCAACAATGGTAAAATTGAATAAACCATCTACATTTACACATAAAAAATGCAAGTTATAGTTTTAATATGTATGTAATTTTTTAAATTGTCCAAAATACAAATAATTAGAAAACCACACAACTATATATATATATATATATATAATAGTCAATTAAGATCGCAAACGTCATGTAGTTATATATTTGTCTTTTTAATTAGTAAATGTTAAATAACTCACATTTCAAATATGTATTGATTTGTATTAGATTTATTTAGTAACAAACAACTCTCTCTAAATAATTTGTAAGCTAATTTATTTAAATAAATTTACTAGTACAAATATAAATTATAAATTCAAGAAAATAAACAAAAATAGTTAAAATGATTTGAGAGATACTTTTGTCTTTATATAGACTTATCCCATGGTATTATGTCATATGTATTACTAATACCCCAAATGGAAGGCTAGTAATACATCATATAATACAATGTAGGATGTATAACTAATTCATGGATTAGTTATACATAGGCTCAAATTCCTAACATACATAGTACTAAATAATATCATACATAATACATGGACTTTTCTTCTAATACGGCCTACCAAACAACCCCTTAGTGTAAATACTAACTAGGTATTATAGTTTACAAAAATTGGAGCCAAACTTCATTTCTTTGATGTGGTGTACTCTCATACATTGATTTCAAAATTTAAACGTAAGAAAGTTTTATACATTTAAGTTTTTTAGAATTGAGCTTGTTGAATTCTACACATGAATTTGTGTTTCGCATTACTCCATCTTGAAATAAGGGTCATTTTAGCAAAAACTCGTATTTATTTTAAAAAAATAAATAAATATAATGTGTAGTTTATTAAACTATCCTATTTTGTCACACTCCGAGCCTACACCCCAGACGTGGTGACACTCGAGAACCATTACTGGCCCCAAGCGAACTCTTGGTCTGGCTTACTTACTCAACGGAAGACTCTAAGCATTATTGCAATGATCAAATGCACTTACTCAATCGTTAAATAAAATAACTTAGAATGTTTAAAAAATCAACATTCAACTTGGCCAAAATGGCAACTCAACTCTTAACATATGAAATGATAATGTAAAGACAACTGAACTACTAACTTTTTGACTATCTATGAAGCCTCTAAAATAAAGAGGGATATCAGGACAAAACCCCCGATCATCCTAATAATGAAATACCGAAAGAAAAGTTAAAGGAGTACTCCAGATTGCAAGGAGGCTCACTAACTGACTCTGAGTGCTCAACTGGATCAACGAGATGCTGGGTGATGATCCTGGTTACCTGCGTCTGCATTATAAGAAGATGAAGGCCAAGTGGCATCAGTACATCGAACGTATGAGTATGCAAGTTGGAATGCTAAACACAACATAGACTTGAAAAGAATCTGAAAGAAACACTTACCTTGGCTTTACTCAACTCCTGAATAACTTAACTCAATATAAAGCAATAAACATATGCAATATATAAAAAGCTTGTAAAACAGTGGAAAACAACTTAGTTTGTTAAAGAAAACGCAATAGCAAACTCAACTTTACTCATATAATAAAGTAATATAGATTCTGTGAGAGTTTATCTAACGGACAACCACCACTATAAGCCTAAGTAGTGATACAACATCTTGCCCACGCTGCCGGAACTGTCATATACTTGGTCGTCATATAGAACACCTTAACTAAGTGGATCCACTAGTCTATGCTAAAACCACTTAAGAAGTCATCTAAAAAGTATGATCCTTTACTACCCATGATGACTACATGGTTTATGGTGACGTGAGTTATCTGAACTCAAACTCGTCCCCATATCGGTGCTCAATACTACTCCCAAAATATACTTAGCTCATATGTTTATNGAACTGTCATATACTTTGTCGTCATATAGAACACCTTAACTAAGTGGATCCACTAGTCTATGCTAAAACCACTTAAGGAGTCATCTAAAAAGTATGATCCTTTACTACCCATGATGACTACATGGTTTATGGTGACGTGAGTATCTGAACTCAAACTCGTCCCCATATCGGTGCTCAATACTACTCCCAAAATATACTTAGCTCATATGTTTATAAAAACAAAACTCTTTCTTTGGTTTGAGATAATTACTCAAAAACGTAGCTTAAAATTTCTCTTGGAAATCTCAATTTCCTTTCTTGCTCAAATGTGAAAACATGTTAACACTTGGGAATACTTAGTTCCCGTAATATCTTTGAATAATGAACTTTACTCTAACTCTCTATTGAAAACTAGCTCAAAAGCACTTTTGGAAATCAAGGTTTCCTTTCTTCTTTAAATGTGAAAACATTTACTCTTTGGGATTACATAGTCTCAATATACTCTTTTGAAGAAATGAACTTCAAACCTTACTCTTTACTCAACTCAAAACGCAAGTCTTAAAACAAAGTTAAAACATTTGTAAAAGACTTTTTGGAAAACTTTATGAACTTCTCTTAACTTGATTCTTGACTTCTCTTGACTTGAATCTTAACTTCTCTTGACTTGACTATTAACTTATCTTGACTTGACTCTTAAATTTCCTTGAATTGAATTATGGATTCAAGGATTGTGATTTGTCATAGGAAAGATCTCATGATGTTTAGGAGTATTTTTAGATAGTTAAACATCAGAAAAGATCAAGAAATCACTGCCAGAAAACTAGTCCGCGATGCGGAGGTGTATTCAAATTTTGGTCACGAAAATACTTTTTTGAGGCAGAGAGGTCCGTGACCGTTCCGCTACGTGAGGATGAAATTTTCGAAACAAAGGGGGAGGTCCGCGATGTGGCCTGGGGTACCAGATTTGTCCGATTTTTTCCTTCTTTAGTTTTCCAGTCCCAATTCACCCAAACTCAACTATTCTTCTCAATCTTTCTTTAGATTCAGATACCTAGCATGTATACACAAGAATCTAACTCAAACAACTCAAGGAAACAACAATTTAACCTCAATGAACTCCTCAATCTCAACCTAACTCAAGAACGAAGGCCAATTTCAAGAACACTATTCAAGATTCATCAACTTTCAACTTTCTAGAACAAATTTCGCTAAAATAAACATGATTGGCGCGTGGGTGAACGAACCCAACTCTATGAAAGACTCACATACCTCGTAGGGATCACCTCTTGACGAAATCCACGAGCCTTGCTTCAAGAACTTGACGATTCCTTGCTCCTTCTCCTCTTTTTTCCTCTTCTTTTCTCTTTCCTCAAAACCCTCACTTGTTTCTCAAAAGCGTAAATTGAATCCAATCAATTTAGACCCCAACTTAATTACCAAAAATGAAATTAATTAATTGGGTGGTGAAAAGATCATATTGCCCTTATAAATTCGAATTGGACTTTCCTTATTTGAATAACCCAACTTCCAATGGGCATAACTAACTCATATGAACTCGGAATCGTGCAAACTTGGCGGTGTTGGAAAGATTATTCCAAGATATTTCCTTTGATATCTGGAAACACACCCAACTCATCTTGAGCTAGGAATTATGGTCGTTTGAAGTTCACCAAAAACTCAAACTTAACTTAACTGAACCAATTTTCCAGATTTTTTTATTATTTCCAAAAATCACTCTTTCTAATTCTAGCTCTTTCTAGTTCTTTCAATTTATGAGATGTTACAATATCTCCCCCTTGGGAACATTAGTCCCCGAATGAGAATACTCTTACTAGGCTAAGGGTGTAACATCAAACATTCAGCTCAAACACCCAACAAGCAATGCAAATACAACATGCATTCTCATAAATTAAAGAGTACTAAGAAGAGAATTTGTACCTTGATCTGGAATTTCTCCGGTTTCAAAGAGATGTGGATACCTCTTCTTCATATCTTCTTAAGTTTCCCAAGTAGCTTCCCCAAAAAATTGGTTCCTCCAAAGAACTTTGATTGATGCTACTTCCTTAGTCCTCAACTTGCGGACTTGGAGATCTAGAATCTGGACCAGAATCTCTTCATAAGATAAGCTATCCTTGATCTCAATATCTTTAGTTTGTATGATCAATGAAGGATCGTTCATTCACTTCTTCAACATGGAGGTGTGAAAACCGGATGAACCGCGACTAACTCTTAAGGTAGCTCCAACTCATAAGCTACATTACCTACCCTTTTCAATATTCTGTAAGGGCCAATATACCGGGGACTAAGCTTCCCCTTCTTACCAAATCACATAACACCTTTCATGGGTGATACTTTAAAGTATACCCGATCATGTACTTTAAACTCTAACTCTCTTCTCCTAACATCAGTGTAGGATTTCTGACGACTCTGCGCTGTTCTCAATCTCTCTTGAATAACTTTCACTTTTTCCATAACTTAATGAACTAAGTGTGGTCCTATCAACCCTGCTTCACCAATTTCAAACCATCCAATAAAAGATCTGCATCTTCTCTCCTAATGAGCTTCATAAGGAGCCATCTGGATGCTAGAATGGTAACTATTGTTGTAAGCAACCCAATGAGAGGTAGGTGATCATCCTAATTACCCTTGAAATCAATCACACAATCCACCTTGATACCTCAAAACACTATCTCCCCCTTGTTCAAAAGCCATCACTTTTTGCTTATGAACACTTGCCTTTAATTCAAGTAATAGAGGATCTTGGTCTTGCTCATCTTTTTTCTTCTGACACTAATGATGATTCAGCCTCATTCATCACCACTACTCCTCTTTCTGTGGAATCCATTAGTCGAACTCCTAGTCGTGCAAGTCTATGCACCTCTTTTGCGAACTCTTTCTTATCTTCCTCAAAATGGGCGGTACTACCCATAGATAATCTACGCAAGGCATCAGCAACAACATTAGCCTTGCCTGGGTGATAAAGAATATTTGTGTCATAATCCTGGAGTAACTCNTAATTCAAGTAATAGAGGATCTTGGTCTTGCTTATCTTTTTTCTTCTGACACTAATGATGATTCAGCCTCATTCATCACCACTACTCCTCTTTCTGTGGAATCCATTAGTCGAACTCCTAGTCGTGCAAGTCTATGCACCTCTTTTGTGAACTCTTTCTTATCTTCCTCAAAATGGGCGGTACTACCCATAGATAATCTACTCAAGGCATCAGCAACAACATTAGTCTTGCCTGGGTGATAAAGAATATTTGTGTCATAATCCTGGAGTAACTCTAACCAACTTACATGTCTGAGGTTAAGCTCTTTCGGACAAAACACATACTGAAGACTCTTGTTATCGGTGAACACATCCACATGAACACCATAAAAATAATGACACCATATTTTAAAGCAAAATACTACGACAGCCAATTCTAGATCATGGTTGGGTAATTCTTCTCATGAACTTTCAACTGTCTTGAGACATAAGCTATAACTTTACCATTATGCATTAACACACAACCTAAACCAACTATAGACGCATCACAATAGACAACAAAACCTTGTGTGCCTTCTGGTAAGGTCAATACTGGGGAAGTAGTCAACCTCTTCTTGAATTCCGAAAAGCTTTTCTCACAAGCTTCAGACCATTGAAGCTTTACTATTTTCTGAGTCAACTTTGTCAAAGGAGATGATATAGATAGAAATCCCTCGACAAACCTTGTATAATATCCAGTCAACCCCAAGAAACTCCTAATATTAGTTGGAGATGTGGGTCTAGGCTAATTATGCACTACCTCTATCTTCTGAGTATCAACTTTAATTCCTTCTCCAGACACAATGTGGCCTAAGAATGCCACAGGCTCAAGACAAAAACTCACACTTAGAGAACTTGGCATACAACTCTCTATCTTTTAAAGTCTGGAGAACTATTCTGAGATGACTAGCATGATCTTCCTCATTCCTCGAATAGATTAGTATGTCATCAATGAAAACGATAACAAACATATCTAAATAAGGCTTTTAATACTCTATTCATAAGGTCCATGAATGCTGCAAGCGCATTGGTCTAACCAAATGACATAACTAAGAACTCATAATTATCATAACAGGTCATGAATGCTGTCTTTGGAATATCACATTCCCTTACTTTCAACTGATGGTAACTTGATCTGAGGTCTATCTTTGAGAAACATGAAGCACCCTGAAGCTTGATCGAAAAGATCATCAATTTTCGGAAGAGGATACTTATTCTTGATGGTAACCTTTTTCAACTGACGGAAATCTATACATATCCTAAGGGAACGATCTTTCTTTCTCCCAAATGGGACCATAACACCCCAAGGTGAGATACTTGGTCAAATGAAGCCTTTCTATAAAAGATCTTTCAAATGCTCTTTTAACGCTTTCAACTCTGCTGGTGCCATGCTATATGACGGAATATAGATAGGACGAGTATCATCAATAGTATCTATACCAAAGTTTATTTCTCTCTCAGGAGGGACTCCGGGAAAATCATCTGGAAAGACTTCTGGAAACTTTTTTTACTACTGAAACTGACTGAATAGGAGGTATCTCAAACCTAAAGTCATTAACTCGGACTAAGTGATAGACACACCCCTTGGAAACTAACTTTCTCGCCTTAAGGTACAAAATAAAATGACCCTTAGGCACTGTTGAACTGCTCTTCAACTCTATAATTGGTTCACTGGAAACTGGAACTTGACTACTCGAATTCTACAATCTATTGATCATAACAGGCATGAAGCCAGTCCATACCTATAATGACATAAAAAAAATACCATGTCTAACTCAACTAAATCTCCCATGGTACTCTTGTGATTGACGAAAACAGAACAATCACTATAGACTCTTTTTGCTATAGTAGACTCACTATCAGGTGTAGAAACACGGAAGGCTCAAGAAGTTGCTAAGGAAGAACATCAAAATTGAAGACTTGGATCATATCAGTGACAACATCTGGTGAATCCTCTTGCTCTCGGCAACTAGCGATAGCATAAAGACGGTTTCCTTCTTCGCCCGCCCTTGAAGTAGCTCATCTAGATGCAGCTCTATCCGGTGGAGCAATTGAAGAATACTGGGCTCTATTGCCTTCATTACCATTACTCTGTCTGCTCTTAGGACACTCTCTCATAAATTGACCGTTCTGGCCACACTTGAAGCAACTAGTGCAGCCATCACGACACACCCCCGAGTGGCTCCTACCACACTTAGCACATACCACTACTAAAAAAACAGTGAATACCGACCTATAAATATCGACCTTCGGAGATCGGTATTCCCTGAAATACCGACCTAAAATCGACATCCTAGCTTAGGTCGGAAAAAGCTTGGTCGCTATTCAATACCGACCTCTGGAGGTCGGTTTTTATTTTATGTCGGAATATTCATTTTTTTAAATTCCGACCTCTGGAGGTCGGTATTTTTATTTTTGTAATGTTGAAATTCCGACCTCCGAAGGTCGGTATTTTTATTTTTGTATTTTTGAAATTCCGACCTCTGGAG
>NC_064287.1:10460045-10518789 GCF_019186545.1 Solanum stenotomum
GTTTTATTCCCCATCTTTCATTTACAATAATTTCAATCAACAAATAAAACCCATCCTCAATCCCCATTACTCCCCAACCCAATTAGGAAAGTAGTCATGTGTAGTCTAAGAGTTTAACAAAGTTTAGAAGTCACTTGCCTCAAAACACTTCAACTAGTAACTCAAATTTGAGTTTTATCCTTCCGAGCACGCTCCAAATCACCACAATCTATTCATAAATGGAATCCCACAACCAATACGAATCTAAGAACACCAATATCGTGAAATTTGGAGAAAAAGGGTAAAATGATCAAAAAATCTCGTTCCGAAAAATATTCTCGAAATCTGGAATTTTTTAGTGAAAAATATTCCCCAAGAAATTTAGAATCCAGTAGTGAAAACCGTTTCGAAGAAGGAGTTGAAATGAGTTCACAAACTCAAATTTTCTATTAAATTCGGATTAGGCAAAACCCCCCAAATTTTACACTTGAAATCTCAAATTTTGATGTTAAAATCCATAAATAATCGATGGAAATCAAAGATAAGTTGGAAATAACTTACCCAATGAATTCCTTGCGAAAAACCACTTGAAATCGCCTATTTTCGAGCTCTCAAAGTCTAAAAATGGAGAAATGGGTATTTTCAAGTTGTGGGAAAATAGCTATTGATTTTTGACTTAAAAATAGACTGTTGTTGCAGCTGAAACATAGCAATAACACCAAAGTTTAAATCCCCGTTGGACCCTCGGGATTCGTTAGGAATCTCGTGCACACAAACTAAATATGTACCCCCACTAAATTCGAAGTTCCGGATTCAATGGAACCGTTGGAATTTGAATTCGAGGACTCCTTGACCCGAAATTCAATAAGATGCCAAGAAACTAGTTTAACGCCAAAAAAATTCAAAACTCAAGCGGAGCGTCTAAAAATTCAACCAAGACTCATTCTAGACTTAGAATCGCCTCCCGAAACCAACGGTACTCTCGAAATTTCAATCTGAGCCTCGGAACCTCATATGTTGACCAAAGTCAACTCATTATCAAAATTTCACAACTTTAGCAACTTAGGACCTCAATTCTTCGTTTCAACTCCAAATTCAACTCCGTAACCTCACACAGACCCGTTTCGACATTTTGAAATTGCCGGAATCGACGGAAATCCGATCCGAGTCCCGAAACTCCAAATGACTCGAAAAAGCACTTTTTAACCAACTTTAACTCATAAAAACTCAACTTCTCAAAAACTCAACTTTTTACCAACTTTTCCCAAACCAACTTTACAACCACAAAACATGGGACTCAGGGCAACTACCGTAAGGGCAAAATAGTCATTTTCACGAAAAATTACCAAAATGACCTTTCGAGTCATTACACAAACTCCTTTTGCTGTTCCTCAATAAATTTTCCAGATCCTCAGTAGTGTTTGAACTAGTGAAGCTTGAAGGATTCATCCTTAGAAACTCACGGATCCTTGAAGTATTATTCACTTCCTGTCGGTTCTCTCTCTGTCCAACTTGATTGGTCACAACTTGACTTAACATTCTGATCGATTCCCTGAACTCAGCATTGGTGACCTCTCACTACAACAAATTCGATTATCCGAGACAAATAATTTCGTCATTTATGAATCATATTTCGTCACTAAAAATCCTTTGAGACGAAAAATAATTCCTCAATCAATCGTCACTAAATGTATATTGCTAAAAGTATACTAAAATGATTTAGTGCTTCGTCGCTAAAAGTATTATATTAACTACAAAAAAATTAATTCCCAAATGCTTAAACATTTGTGACAAATTTATTTATCATAAAAAGTATATTTTTTTGTAGGTAATAGTATGTTTTGTCACTAATAAGGTTTTTACTACCGACAAAATTACATCGTCGCTAATTATTTTACTTCAATCAGTGACGGCATCAATTGTCTCTAAAGTTATATGTATTTCGTAGTTGAACAAAATCTAATTTCATCACTAATGACTATATTTTATATACAAAAAATTATTTTGTTCTTAAATGTATTAATTAGGGAAAAATTTATTATTATAAAAATGTTAATTTTCATATTATCTCCCATCTCAATTTATTTTAACTACTTCAATCAGTGACAACATCAATTGTCTTTAAAGTTATATGCATTTCGTAGTTGAACAAAATCTAATTTCGTCACTAATGACTATATTTTATATACAAAAAGTATTTTGTTCTTAAATGTATTAATTAGAGACAAATTTATTATTATTATGTAAAAGGTTAATTTTCATATTATCTCCCATCTGAAATAATTTTAACCCCTCCCCAGGACCCCAGGAGCTCCCACATTATGCTTTTTTGGGGACTCGAACTCACAACTTTAAGGTTGGAAGTGAGGACTGCTTACCATCCGATCAACTCTCTCTTGTCACTCATTTTAATTTTATTTTTAACTTCATTCCCTTCTTTCAAATTTAACTTTTGTAGATATAATATATTATATGATTATTTATACGCATACACAAATGCATATTCTTTACCACCCACAATTCATTCAATTGTAGATTATATTTTAATTAAACTGTATATTTTTTAAAATATCTTTAAATATATTTAGTACAATTCTATCATTTTATTTATTTTTATAAATTTTAAAAAATATTTAGTACAATTATAAATTTATATAAAATTAAACTTTCAATTTTATTAAAAAAATTTATTAATCAGTTCAATTCAATCAGTAAATCAATTGTTTTGAAAAAACAACATCGATACCCATAATTATAGTACTTCATCATAATATATTTGAAATCCTAGTTGGTTCATTTCTTTCATTTGTGCTTTAATTTTTTAGTTTATTTCAATTTTCACACCGATGGAAAAATTTAATAGAAATTCATGAAATATTTTGCACCTTTGCAAAAGTCTAAGTTTGTAAGTCGATGTTATCTCTACATAGTTGCTCTACGTACGCATGTGGAATTACTATTAAATATGTACTTATTTTTAGACAGAAGCAAATAGATCGACTAGTCTATGTAGTTTATCACAAATCAATAGACACGCACAAAAAATAACACCAAGACTTGAGAAATTATTTTTCTATCGTCTTTATCGATGAAAGTGTATCAAATAAAAAACAAAAGTGTTAAACCAACAAATATTAGCGATCTAGAGGTAGAACCGTACCCCACTCACGGTACTTATAACCTGGATTGTATTTTTCAAATAATAAATTTTAGACTTGTGTAATTTAAGAAAGTTGATGAATTTAATTTTTTCATTTTTACAAAATCGACCAAATTTGTTGGTTTTAATATTATCCCTCGCCAATTAACGAGTGGACTCTGTCTATTTCTTATGAAGCACTTGTATTATTCTTTTTTTAAGTTGTCACTTGTAATTATGAACAATTGTAGCCAATAAAAATTGTATTTAGCTATGAATTTTTTCGTAGCAAACAGTTGAATTATTCACTACAAATTTTAAGTTGTCGCTATTTAACACCTTACATATTTTGTGACAATTTTTTTGTTGTTACTAAATCACAGATTGATTAGAGACAATAAAATTTTTGTCATCGATTATTTATACTATTAGTGACGAAAATAAAATCACATAATTAAACCTAAATTTTTATAACTAAAACATATAATATTTAACTACGAACTCTAATTTGTCGATATTGTAACAACATATCTTTAGATGAAATTTCTTTGTGTCCAAAAAATAATAAATTTTAAGACAAAAGGTAATTTGTCATGAATTAGATATATTATTAGTGACGAAATACGATGTCACCGATAACTTTAAATTCGTGATTAACACTACTTAACAAATGACGCCAATTAATTTTTTGGTGGGAAACTTTAGTGGACAAACTTTGCTACGGATTTTTATGTTTCGTTACTAAAAGTATGTGTCTCATATATAAGCGAACAATTGGTGACGAATTTGATGTCGTAGCTAAAAATTTCGTTGCTATATATCATATTTGTTGTAGTGTCTCCTTGGGGTTGCACTTCAGGTGCATTAGGTACCCCTTGTTCCTCGACATTCCTCCTAGCAAGACGACCTCTGACAACTCTTCGTGGAGGCATGATATGAAAGAAACACAAAAGCACAAGTTAGAATGAAACTTTATAGAGGTTAACTCTATCACACGAAATGAATATGAAAGAAGTGAGATAGTTCCTAAATGTTGTAGCCTCCTAATTATAGATGTGGCGCGTTTCACACCGATAACTAGGACTCTACAGACACGACTTCATAGACTCCCTAGGACTCTTGAACTCTGTTCTCTGATACCAAGTTTATCACGCCTCGAGCCTACACCCTGGGAGGGACTGGAACCCGAGAACCGTTGTTGGCCCCAAGCGAACCCTTGTCCTAGCTTACTACTCAGCGAAAGACTTTACTCAACAATTTAAGACAACTCAAGAGGCATTCATCAATCAAACTTAGAATGTAAAATGAAACATTCAACTGGCCATGAAGGCAACTCAAGTCTTATAATCAAAATAACCGAAATGAAAAAGACTAATGAACTACTAATGTCTAACTGTCTATGAAGCCTTTAATAACTATGAGGGTTGTCGGGACAAGAACCCCGATCATCCTAACAAACTGAAATAACAAAGCAATAAAAGGGATCCTCCGGAAAGCAATGAGGTACACCAAATAACTCTGAGTGCTCAATTGGATCAACGAGGTGCTGGATGCTGATCTTGATTACCTGTACATGCATTATAAAATGATGTAGGCCAAATGGTATCAATACATTGAAAGTACGAGCATGCGAGGGGAACACTAAACATGACAGAAATTTGAAATAAATTCTGAAGAAAACACATACCTCAGCTTTACTCAACTCATGGGTACTCAACTCAATGCATAAATAAAAAACAATAAAGATGCAGTTTATATAGAGCATTTAAAACAATAGATAACATCTCAAAGTGTTGGAAAATACCATAATATCTCAAGTGTTTATAAGATTACAAAAATACTATGTTTGGGAAATTCTTTAACCGACAACCATCACTATGAGCTATGTGATGATACAACATCTCGCCCACACTGCCAGAACTGTCCTATAACTTGCCAGGATATTGAACACCTCAACGAAGTGGATCTACTAGTCTATGCTAAACAACATTAAGGAATCATCTAAAAAGTATGACCCTTTCTACCCACGTTGGCTACATGATTTATGGAGACATTGAGTTATTATGAACTCGTCCCTACATCGGTGCTCAATACTACTCCCAAAATACTTAGCTCATATGTTTAAAGACAAAAACTCTTTTTGTGGTTTGAGATAATTACTCAAAAACTAGCTCAAAGGCTTCTCTTGGAAATCAGTGTTTCCTTTCTTGTTTAAATGTGAAAACATTTACTCTTTGGGAATACTTATTTCCCATATATTCTTTTGAAGAAATGAACTTCATTTGATACTCTTACTCAACTCAAACTCAAGTCTTAAAACAAGTTTAAAAATATTTGCAAAAGACTTTCTTGAAAGAACTCTAAGAACTCTCTAGACTTGGCTCTTAACTTTCCTTGAATTTGAATTTATGGATTCAAGGTTGTGATTTATGTTTACGGATGATTTCTAAATTTTTAGAAGTCATATAGAGTAGTTAGAATTGATAGGAAGTGTTAGTACACTTTAGAAGGCCTCAACTAGGCTAAACGATGAAAAATGGGTTAGGGCGGACGACTGTGGCGCATTGATGGCGCGCTGCGCCAGCCCCAAAGTTCAGAGAGCCATTTCTGGCGCACTGCTGGCGCGCCGCCCTAGTCTTTGTGGCACTACGGGGGCGCGTCGCGCCAACATCCCCTAGGCAAATTTGATGAATTTTTCCTCTCGTTTTCTATCTTAATTCGTCTAAACTCGATCATTTTTCTCAAATTCTCTTTAGATTCAGATACCCAAAACATATACACAAGAATCGAACTCAAACAACTCAAGGAATCAACACTATAATCTCAAGAAACTCCTCAATCTTAATCCAAATTCAGCAACAAAAGCAATTCGAGAACACACATCAAGAACATTCAAACTTCCAATCTTTTTAGGACGAATTCACGCTGAAATAAACATGTTTGGTACGTGGGTGAACGAACCCAATGTTATGAAAGTCTCACATACCTCATAGGATTGAATCTTTGGCAAAATGCACAATCAATTCCTCAAGAAATCAATGAAATCTTGAATTTTCTCTTCTTTTATCCTCTTGCATTCGTCTCTCTAAAACCCTAACGTGATTTTGCAATTTTGTAAATTGAACCAATTCAGTTTAGACCCCAACTTAATTACCAAAAATGAAATAATTTAATTGGGTATGGAAAAGTCTAAAATACCCCTTAAAAATCTGGTTTTGACTTTCCTTATCTAGACAACCTGACTTCCAATGGCATATCTCCCTCATACAAACTCGAAAATGAGAAAACATGGAAGCCTTGGAAAGATAATTTAAAGGTCTTTTCTACAGTATCTTGTAGCCACCTAACTCATCATGTGTTAGGAGTTATGGTCATTTGAAGTTGACCCAAAACTCATACTTAACATAACTTTGCCAAATTTCTAGATTTTTATACTTTCCAAAAATGGTTCTTTCTAATTCTAGCTCTTTCAATTAGCGAGGTGTTACATAAAGAAAGACATGAACTAGAAAATGTATCTCGGTCCTCGGAACATGAGGACTCACCAAGCTCTTGAAATTTGGAAGAACCAACTAGCCACGAGAGTGAGAGGTAGGAGCGTTGGACCCTACATTTAGTGAAACAATGTAGGCACAAGTATGCATTAATATATGGAATGTACTAAGTATGAGAAAATATGCATAATGGGGTTTACTTGTCAAGGTAAATCGACAATAAGACCATGAGAGCTATATCATGGAATCTGGTATATCCCTCATACCGAAAGAATGGGGGTTTACTTGTCAAGGTAGAATCCGTACATATCATCATTTGCTAAAGTGGATCCACTAGCTATGTCATTTAAGACAATCCTATGGGGCCACGTAGTTTGGGACTAGAAGTTGCTACTAGAGACTACCTTATTTAAGCCTCCACCTCAAAGCCCTCTCGGTGCTAAGTCTAAATCCCAATGAAATAGATAAAAGTCAAATATTAATTTAACAAAGGAAAGGCAATAATCAATATCATTCCAGTCATTTCAAGATCAAAACATGAAATAGCTCCTTAAGCATAATTCAACATAGATGAGAAAACCTTTCACTACTGTGAATCCATATATGAGAAATATATTTCTTAATCATGATCATGATAGTATGTGAGAAATACTTTTACAATAGCATTGATACTTTCCTTTCAAAGCATCCCCAAATCATTCACCATAATTTCATAAAAACATAAATATCTTCATAAATTCATAGTTCATAGGTTCATCATAGATTCATAGTTGAAAAACATAATATAGGCATGGGTCAATGCAATTTCAACTAAATATCATGTATTAACATTAAATCATGCATTAGAAGACTTAATCAATAATAACCAATCATAACTAGATGAAACCCACAAAGATTGAATTAAAACTCTAACTTAGTCAATTGAAATTTAATGGAGAAATTGAAAACCTTGGGGACCCCATGGAGGAAAGGACTCCATGGGTGAACACTCACATACCTTTATACTAAGTGCCCCAAAAACTGGAGGATTGATGAACTTGAGTTAACCCTAGGTTCTTCTTCTTCCTTAGACTTGAGAGAATTTTGGGAGGATGAATTTGGTTAAGTTTTGGGGATTTAAGAGAATGGGGTTTGAGTGGGTAGTTTAGGACTCAAAAATCCTTATATAGGACTTAGGATGAAGGTCAAAACGTCTTAGTTTTGATTTATAATAAGTAGGAAAAAGACTCAATAGCCCCTTAAAATAATTGTTGAACCCTCTCTACAGACCGTACTGGTCAACCTAGAAAAGTTCATAAACCATTGTTTTGCACCAACTTTTGATGGATGCTATCTACGACTCGCAGGTCTCCCTATGACCTGTAGACACCAACCGTAGAAACCAACTTGACCCCTTAAAATTTCAACAAGTGTGAGGCCCACTTATGAGACCTACCTACGACTCGTACAAAGAACGCAGACCGTCCTGGTAAACCGTAGAAAAGGTACTGGGACTTGGTTTGAAAATTTTATTTTTCCTCTTCCTACTATTGCCATCTACGGCCCGTAGAAGCTTCTATGGTCCGTAGATGAGACCTGTAGAGCCAGACTGCAGCCCAAAGTCCTTTTCTTCCTTTTCCAAAATCTGAGGTGTTACAATATCTCCCCCTTGGGAATATTTGTTCTTGAATGGAACTCAAGGTAGTACAAGGAGGATAGGGGAGGATATCGAAGAACCTAATAAGAATACAACTTCATCAAAATACACATATTCAAGAAGGAATATCAATCCCAAACTAAAACATATTCAAAACATTATTTCATAAGGCATATATGCAACTCATGCTCAATGCACATAATCATGAAGCAAAATCAAAATCTCTAAAGAAAGTTTTCATGAGCATGCATACATGAGGAAACATGAGAGTCACTAAGATATGAGGACGGACCATAAGGAATTAAATACCTCAAGCTAGAGTAGGGTCGGAGGAAAAAAGATAGGGATAACGGGGTATCATATCGGCATCGGTGTTCCAAGTAGCACCCGCAACCCTTTGATTCCTCCATAAGACCTTTACGGATGTTACTTTCTTATTTTTAAAATTTTTAACTTGCCGATCCAAAATCTCAACCGGAACTTCTTCATAGGAAAGACTTTCCTTTGAACCAAGACTCTCCAATGGTACAATAGTTGTCGGATTACCAACACATTTCTTCAACAACGAGACATGGGAAATCAGATATACCGACGTAAATCATTAGACAAATAAAGTTCATAAGCAACCTTGTCACTATGCCTCAATACTTTATATGGACCAACATAACGGGGCCTAAGCTTCCCTTTCTTACCAAACCCCATGACACCCTTCATGAGTGAAATTTTCAAGTAAACCCAATCGGGCTAATCTATGAACATCACGAACCAATTCTTTCTTATTATCCTCAATGCAACACTACCCATTGATAGTCGACCAAGAGCATCCGCCACCACTTTCGCCTTACCGGGGTAATAGGAAGCACACATGTCGTAATCTTTTAGCAACTCAAGCCACCTCCTTTGGTAAAGATTGAGATCTTTTTACTTGCACACATATTACAAACTCTTGTGGTCGGTAAAGACATCAACATGGACCCCATATAGGTAATGCCTTCAAATCTTTAAAGTAAAACACAACAGCCGCTAGCTCCAAATCATGGGTGGGATAGTTATTTTCATGAACCGTAAGTTGCCTTCAAGCATAAGTGATAACCTTCCCATTTTTACATAAGAACACACCCTAGTCTAATCCTTGAAGCATCACAATAAACAACAAACCCATCGGATCCTTCCGGAAGAGTCAATACTGGAGTAGAGGTAAGAACTTAACTTTCTTTTGGGTTAATGTCGTCAATACAGAGACAATTGAAGAATATACTTCAACAAACCTTCTATAATAACCAGCCAAACCCAAAAAGCTTCTAATATCCGAAGGGGACAAAGGTCTAGGTCAACTCTTAACCCCCTCAGTCTTCTTAGGATTTACCTCTATATCCTAACTGGAAATGATGTAACCAAGAAAAACACGGCTCTCAATAAAAATTACACTTACTAAACTTAGCATACAACTCACGATCCTTAAGAATTTGCAACACGATCCTCAAATGATCGACATGCTCGTCCTCACTCCTTGAGTAAATCAAGATGTCATCAATAAACACAATCACAAACATGTCTACATATTTTCTAAACACTATATTCATGAAGTCCATAAATGCGGCCAGAGCATTAGTCAACCCAAACGACATTACCAAAAACTCATAATGACCATATCAAGTTTTAAAGCCCGCCTTCAGAATGTCATCTTCATTCACCCTCAATTGGTGATAACCCGACCGAAGGTCAATCTTAGAGAAGTAACTCGCTCCTTGGAGTTGATCAAATAAATTATCTATCATTGGAAAATGATAGTTATTCTTAACAGTCACCTTGTTCAATTATCGGTAGTGAATGCACATGCGAAGTGAACCATCTTTCTTACGGACAAAGAAAACTGGAGCACCCCAGGGAGAGATACTCAATTAGGTGAAACCCTTATCTAACAAACTTTCCATTGCTTCTTCAATTCATTAAGTTATGTCGAAGTCATACGGTAAGGAGAAATAGAGATATGTTGAGTATTTGGGAGAAGGTCTATACAGAAGTCTATTTCCCTATCGAGAGGAACACTAGGTAAATATTCGGGAAACACTTGCTGAAACTCATTTACAACGGGGACCGACTCAAGAATAGGGGTTTCAGAATCCATAGCCCTAACTAAACAAGATGATATAAGCAACCCTTAGAAGTCATTTTTATAGCTTTAAGACAAGAAACAAACTGACCCTTAGGCCTATAATTTTTCTCTTTACACTCTAGGACGGACTCATTTGGAAAATAAAACTTGACCACTCAGGTTCTACATTCAACAAAAGCATAATAAGAATGAAGAAAATTCATCCCAAGAATAGCATTGGAATCTAACATATCAAGCTCTATAAGATCAACATGAGTGATTCTATGGGATAGGGAGACGGAACAATTTCTATAGACTCTATTAGCCACAATAGATTCACCAATAGGAGTAGAGATAGAAAAGGGGTCTACCAACACATCCAGAAGAACATCAAACCATATAGCCACATAGGGCGTCAAAATAGACAAGGTAGCACCGACATCAATCAAAATATAAACATCAAGATGAAAAACTTTCAACATACCAGTAACAACATCAGGAGAACCCTCTTGATCATGACAAGTTTGAAGTGCATAGAACCAGTTTTACTATGGAGCACCCAAACCTGAACCGCTAAGCGGAGCTTGCCTACCATTGTTTCCCTTGTCGATTCTATATGGACAATCTCTCAAGTGGTGACCACTCTTGCCACAACAAAAATAATTATCCGTGCCCATCAAGCATTTTCCCGGATGACTTTTGCCACACTTTTGGCATGTGGAAACCGAAGATTCATTTCTACCACTATCTCCTCCTTGAGGTTTAGGGTTAGACACCCTATATTTATTGAACTTAGGAGTCGAAGAATTAGAGGAACATTGATCGAAAAACCTTTGTCGGAACCTAGAACGACCATGTCCATCAGACTTTGAGTGTGAAAAGTCACCATCACCAGTATTTGCCTTCTTTACCTCCCTAGACTTTTCCTTAAGTTTCTCATCTTCAATTTGTTGAGCATGAACAATTAAATGAGAAATGCCCATTTCCTTAATGAGAATGACGATACGACATTCCTTAACCACCATTTCAGAGACATCTAAAACAAACTTATTGATCCTTGCCCTAGAGTCTGCAACCATAGTTGAAGCATACCTAGCCAATTGAGTAAACTTCAACGCATACTCCTTCAAACTCATATTTTTTTGACGAAGTTTAGTAACCTCAAGTACCTTTGTCTCCCTCGTCTCAATGGGAAAGAACCTATAAATAAAGCAACATTAAAATTTTCCCAATCAAGAGGACCTGGATCAACCACCCTCTTTTCTTTCCATTGGTTGAACAAAATTTGAGCTACACCCTTAAGATCATAGGAGACCAATTCTGCCTTTTCCACTGGCGTCACTCCCATAATCATCAAAACCTTATACACAACATCAATGAACTCTCGAGATCCTCCTCAACCTTAGAATCGTGAAACTCTGGGGGATTCATCCAACTAAAGTCCCTTATTCTAGTTGCCGTCGTACCCATATTTGGATTCACAGGGACCATGACCTCCCTATTAGCTTGAACTGTCATGGCTTGAGCCAACACTTGAAAAGCAGCTCGAAACTCCGCATTAGTCACTTATTCGGCCAAAGGTTCAGCTGAAATTTGTGGATCTTCTTGAGGAGTTTCATGTTACACATTCCCTATCACATTCCTCCTAACGTATGCTTTTCGAGGGGCCATATTCTAAAAATCACCGGATACAGATTAGGAGAGAGACATATAAAGTTATACTCTATCACACGACTTAGGAATGATGAAATAAGTGAATTTCTTAAACATCTCATAGCTTTCTATTCATAAATGTGGTGCACTTCACACTCATGAAAAAGATTCTACTCGACGTGTCTTATGAGACATCCTATGACCATTCTAAACCTTGTGCTCTGAATACCAAGTTTGTCATGACCTAAAGAACACCCTAGGTGTAACATGGTGTATAGGACCTCGAGAGGCCCTACACAAGCCACTTAGCATATATCATACAGGATAATAAAAGTAAAGAGTTCAAAGTCTTAGTGTTATTGCATAAAAGAGTTTGATAAAGTGGAAGTCTAGTCATAAGTTTTAATAAGCCATCTAATCATTTAAAAGAAGTGTCTGGAATGTAACTCATGCACCACATACATCATCCAAAAACTAAGGAAAGATATGAACACTTAAATATATCTCGATCCTAGAAACTACAGACTCACCAAGCTCTTGAAATCCAAAAGAACTAAATAGCCACAAGAGTGAGAGGTAGAAACGTCGGAACCTACATTTGCTGAAACAATATAGACATAAGTATGTATTAGTACATGGAAAGTACTAAGTATGAGGCAATATGCATAAAATAGGCATG
The DNA here is from genome assembly GCF_019186545.1 of Solanum stenotomum. NCBI lineage: Eukaryota > Viridiplantae > Streptophyta > Magnoliopsida > Solanales > Solanaceae > Solanum > Solanum stenotomum. The sequence continues at coordinate 10,472,721 of NC_064287.1, forward strand.
ATAGAATGAATGGTTTAAAACATATAGGCATGATCATTCTTTTAACATTTAAAGACTTAAAGAAACGATGACATGTAAATCATAAAATATGATCAAATTCTTTGAAGTAAGAGACATAAGAAAAGCTTTGAAGAAGCATAATCATTTCGTGGGATATTAGCTTTAACCAACAATAAGACCATGAGAGCTACATCATGGAATCTCGTATATCCCTCATACTAAAAGAAGGGGAGTCTACTTGCCAAGGTAGAATTTGTACCTATCATCATTTGCTAAAGTGGATCCACTAGCTAGGTCATTTAAGACAATCATATGGGGGCACGTAGTTTGAGACTAGAGATTGCTACTAGAGACTACCCTATTTGATCCTCCACCTCAAAGCTCTCTCGATGCTAAGTTTAATTCTCAACGGAATAGCTAAAAGTCAAATATCAATTTAACATAGGAAAAACAATTATCAATACCAATCCACATATTTCAAGATCAAAACATGGAATAGCTCCTTAAACATAATTCAACATGGATGAGAAAACATTTCACCAATATGAATCCATATGTGAGAAATACCTTTCACAATTATGATCATAATAGTAAGTAAGAAATTCTTTCGCAATAGTATTGATATTTTCCTCTCAAAGCATCCCCAATCATTTACGATAATTTCATAAAAACATGCATTCTTCATAAATTCATAGTTCATAGGTTCATGGGTTCATCATAGGTTTATAGTTGAAAAACATAATTTAGGCATGGGTCAATGTAATTTCAACTAAATATCATGTATTAACATTAAATCATGCATTATAAGACTTGATCAATAATAATTAATCATAATTGGATGAAATACACAAAGATTGAATTGAAACCCAAACTTAGTCAATTGAAATTGAATTGAGAAATTGGAATCCATGAGACCTATGGAGGAAAGGACTCCATGGGTGAACACCCACATACCTTGATATTTAGAGCCCAAAAATAATAAAGGATTGATGAACTTGAGTTAACCCTAGCTTATTCTTCTTCCTTAATCTAGAGAGAATTTGGGGAGGATGAATTTGGTTAAGTTTTGGGGATTTAGGAGAATGGGGTTTGAGTGGGTAGTTAAGCACTCAAAAGGCATTACGTAGGCCTTAGGATGGAGGCAAAAATGACTTAGTTTTGATTTATAAAATTAGGAAAAATACTCAACAGCCCCTTAAAATAATTGCCGAACCCTATCTACGGTTTGGACCTCTTCATACGGACCATATTGGTCAACCATAGAAAATTTCAAAAATGATAGTTTTGGACCAACTTTTGACGGACCCTGTCTACGGCTCGTAGGTCTTCCTTTGGTCCGTAGACCCCAACCGTACAAAACCAACTTGATCCCATAAAATTTTACCAAATCTGAGATCCACATACGAGACCTACCTACGACTTATAGAAAGAACAACAAAACGTCATGGTGAACCGTAGAAAAGGTACTGGGACTTGGTTTTAAAAAATTGTCGTCCCTTTTCCTACGGTTTCTATTTATGGCCCATAGAAGTGTCATAAACCAAGGTATACCCTAGGAGTAACATGGCGTGTAAGACCTCTAGAGGCCCTACACAATCCACTTAGCATGCATAACATAGATTATAGAAATAGAAAGAGATTTGAAACAATATTTCATACTAAAAGAGTTTACAAAACGAAGCGAAAGTCTACATAGTCTCAATAGCCATCTACTACATCAAGAGTGACCGTTACGTAACCCTAGTATCACGTACAATATCTGAAAGTAAAGACTGAAAGTGATAAAAGGTTCTGTCCTCGAAACATGAAGACTCACCATTACTAAGTACGATAAAGGTGACTCCTTGCCACAGGGATGAGAATATGTAACATCCGACCCTACATTGGAGAAAACAATGTAGGCAAGAGTATACACTAGTACAAATATTTCCACGTATGATAGCAATGCATAGAGATAGAAATCATGCTAAAATGACATTTTAATGTTCATGTAAAGACCAAGTTGAAACCATAATAAAAGGGTTAGAAAACATCATATTAGTCATGGTCAAATGTAAGTAAAGCTTATCTTAAGAACACTTCGGAAATACGTATTTAAGTAACCTTAGTTCATCTTTGGTGTGTGAATTAGCCTTAGCCGACATAGAGACCATGTGAGTTATAACATAGAATCTGGTGTCTGCCCTACACCAAAAAGGGGTGTTCTCAGTTGCCAAGGCAAGAACCTTAACTTCTAGCTTATGTGGATCCACTAGCTAATGTCTATCTAAGACAATCATGTATATCTAAGAAAATGATCCTATGGTGGCACATAGGTAAGGTATAAGGAGATTGCTACTAGAAATCTGGCCTCAAGCTACGAGAGAGCTTCCATCTCAATGTACTCTCGGTGTTAAGCATAAATTTCAGGGCTAACTTTCTTTAGAATATCTCCTAAACTTGACTCTATGTTAGTTGAGAAAACCTTTCAACTCTTAGAATCCTTATGTGAGAAAATCATTTCGCATGCATGTATTTAGAGATATGTGAGAAATCCTTTCACAACAACAACATCAACAACATATAAGCTTTACTCTCAACTCATCTTAAATCATTTTCATCACATTGATAAAGAGCATGCACATTTTCATAAACTTCTTATTTCATGGCTAAAATCCCACATTATATAATCATAGCTTAGAAAACATGGGCCATGCATGAGTCATGGGGATTCATCTTAAAATCATGTAATTATCTCAATTCATGCTTGATACTTCAAAAAACAATCAAATAAATCAATACGAAAGGAACTTATAACATACAAGAAAACCCTAACTTCAATTGGGAATTTCTAACTTCAAAATTGTGGACTTTAGGAACTCTATGGAGGAAATAACTTAATAGATGAAGACTATCATACATTAGTACTCAAATCCCTTAAGGAATTTGGTGAATTGTAGGCTTGATCTTGAAACCCTAGGTTGACTCCTTCTTTTTTCTTCTAGAGAGAGAAATATTTTGGGGAAGCTGAACTTGTTCTTCTTTTCGGTAAATTCAGAGAATGACTTGAATGGGTGATTTTGGGGGTAAAATGTAACACCCCATATTTTACGTGTACAAGTCCTACACATATGGAACTTGATTTCCTAGATGAATGGTGACAATAAAAAAGATATAAGGGTAACTCCCGTACATTGCAATATTGCACGATCGAGTGAACGTCAAATTTTAGAAGTATTTAAATTTTGGATCGAAGGGCTATATGTAAGTCTAAAAGTTAAGGTGATCAAGTGTATATAAGTTTTGAGTTAAAATAAGGAGTTTACCCTCGGAAAATGAATAAAAGAATTGAGGTGCTTGTTGGACTTTATAAAGCTAGCAGGTGCCAGTTACTTGCTTAGCTCAAATGGGCTAGGTAGATGGGGAAGATTGGTTCATGCATTAGTGCGCTCACTTGAGGTCGAAATTAAAGAAAAAGGAAAAGGGAATGGAGATGAGGCCTCACACCAATCTGTCCAAGTCCAACTACTTGAGCCCAATAAAGACTAAGGCCCAAATTAAGGGTATAATTCTGGCCCATGGCTTAATATTAGAAAGGGGAAAGATTGCAGCCCAAGATAAGTACATAATGGGCCCATTTTGTGTATATATAATTCCAAGCAGGTGCATCACCTACTTGGACCAATTTGACAAATTAGTGGTTGATAATCCACAAGTTGCTGGCCATTTCCTCACTTTTAAGAATAGATAAAAATCAGATTTCTCTCTAAGCTTCTCCTCTCTCTTTCAAAGCATAGCAACAGCCACAAGTTTCCTAGGGTTCTTGGATAAACCCTAGCCCTTGCAAGGTAAGATAAGTGGAATTACTAATGGATTTAGCCTAATTCTCTCATGGAATGCTAGATAAACATGTTAATTAGTTAAGAACAAGTAGAGGACTGAGTCTGTCAAAAGTTTAATTGCTCACTTTCCTTTGTTATTAAGAGGCTGTTTCTTTGGCCTATGTGAAGGGAAGCTCAAGTTATTGAAGAGTTCAAATTAAAAAGAAAAACGAGTTATAAGAATTAAGGTAAAGTGACTGCCCTATCTTTGTCTTCCGTAAACACGAGTCTAAGTATGATATTTTAAGTGTATTGTTGATAAGAACTCATGGGATGATGATGGGAAACTATGGTTTCACGTCCTCTATTGTATGTTGGATTGTTAGGACTGTTTTTGGGACAGGTTGATGTATAAACATATTGGGGACAGCTTGGTTGATATCTGGAAAGGGTGTAAATTGCTGATATTGAAATATAGTTGTGTAGTGTACAAATGCAATAAAAGAAGGCGGGGATTGAAAGAACAACCTTAGTTTGGTAAATACGGGTTTGCTGCTCAAACATTATTATTGAGTGAGATTGGACTGCCTAAACATGTTTAGTAACTACTAATACTAGTTTATCACCTACTCTATTGTAGATAAGTATTTGAAAAGAAAGGAAGGTACTTCAAGGTATTTACAAGGTGGTACAGCAAGGTATGTAAAGCTTTTCGATTTCCTACTAATTGGCATGAAATCTAGACTCATCCTCGACACATAGAGGCAACCTACCAGCTCCAACACGACTTATGACCTTATTCTCACTCTTTAACATATCTGCACGTTCCAATACATGTTCATTGTCAAATCTGTACATATACATTGAATNCGATTTCCTACTAATTGGCATGAAATCTAGACTCGTCCTCGACACATAGAGGCAACCTCTCCTATGCATTTCACTAATTGTGTAACTACTCTCTACTTTGTTGTCCTTGCATTATATGATTATTACATGTCACTTGTTGACTACATAGTCCCACAACTCAAAAATTCTATGACCACCAAAAGAATCATCTCAAATGTTAATGGAAAGAAATTAAATGAATCTGCCTATTGATGGGTAGTATCTCAGGGGTGGAAGAATCACCTAGCATGGGTCGATCCCATTTTTGCGGGTGGTATCCTAGGGGTTAAAGGAAAGCCTAGCATGGGTCAATCCCGATTTATATGTCTACTACTGATCAACTGGTCATTTGTATTATATGATGTGCACAGAGTGTAAAGTAAAGAACGATAAAGTAAAGAAAAGAATGTAAAGTACCTGATTCTATAATATGAGAAAAGGTGGTCTTGTATTCTTACATTGGTATATGATTTCGTTTGAGTTCTTATTTCACATACAGTACTTTATGCCTTACATACTCAGTACATTCTCCCGTACTGACTTCTCTCTCGGGGGACCTGCAATTCATGCTGCAGGTATAGGAGCTAGTAGATCTCCCTAGTAGGAGAACAGGACATCCAACGGCTATTGGTGAGCTCCAGGTTGAATCGGGGATTTCCGAGTCTATAGCATGTATTTTGGTATTGTATAGTAGGTGATTGTAACCTTAACCCCATAATGTTTTATCATTTAGAGGCTTTGTAGACTATGTATAGTGAAGTGTGGTTGTGCCTCGTGTCTTAGACATCATGGTCCCAACGGCCAAGTCATGTGCACTTTCTTTTGGTCTGTGAATACTGTCTACTTTCATGAAAACATGTTATCCACTATGGAAGCATCTTTAAATGTTCATAGATAGAGCATGATTACAAGTTGGTCCTCCCGAGCCTTCTCGGCAATGGGTGTCAGTCCGCCTTAATGGCATTTTGGGCGTGACAATAATGGTATCAGAGCAGGTCATCCTAGGGAGTCTACAAAGTCGTGTCTATGTAGAGTCTTGCTTATGGATGTGTTGTGCACCACATTTATAAGCAGGAGGCTACATGGCATTTAGGAGTTGTCCCTTTCTTTTCATTCTTTAGATCGTGCCATAGCGCTAAATGTTGTAGGTGGACCATGCTTAACCTCTTAATTGTTTTGTTATAGTACAAATGCCTCAAAAAAGGAAAAGTAAAAGCAAAGGAAAGCAAGTAGAAGTGGCGGCTGGAGAGGCCAACCAGACTACCCCAAGTGAGTCTCCATCACAAACATTCCTAACTCCTCTATTTCCTGAAGAGTTGAGAAGGGATGGAGTTCCCCCAGAACCACCTACAGATGCTACCGTGCAAGATTTGAGGAATGCCGTTCAATTATTGACTCGTATAGTTGTTGGCCAAGGTCAAAGGCTAGAAGGCCCAGTTGCAGGTATTGGTGGTGCAGATAGGGCAGCTAGCACGCAGATACGTGATTTCCTTAATTTGGACCCTCCATCATTCACTGGGTCAGATCCTAATGAAGATCCACAATACTTTATTGATCAAATCCAACGAACTTTGGATGTTATGCACGTGATTGGTAAAGAAGTTGTTGAGCTAGCAACACATAGATTAAAGGGTGTGGCCATATTATGGTATGAAACTTGGAAGCGATCTAAGAGTACAGATGCACCTCTAGCTACTTGGAAAGAATTTAAAAAGGCATTTCTTGATCATTATTTGCCATTGGAGATTCGAGAGGCGCACGCAGATCAGTTCTTAAATCTTCACCAAGAGGGTATGAGCGTGAGAGAGTACAGTCTCCAATTTAATTCCTTGTCGAGGTATGCTCCTAATGTTGTTGCTACTATGGAGGATAGAGTTCATCGATATGTGGATAGATTGGATTCGTATCTGGTTAGAGATTGTACTATTGCTTCTTTAAATAAAGACATGATATAGCAAGGATGCAAGTTATTGCACAAAAATTGGAGGATCAAAAGTAGAGAAGAAGAGCGCAAGAGACAGAAAGGGGGCAGTCCAAGAGGGCTAGGTCTACCGGGAAGTTTACATCACCTCAAGGTTTAAGCCTTGGTTTTCTAATAGGCCAGCTAGGCCGTCATTTCCCTACTCTACAGCTAGTGCTCCACCCCAATTTCAAGGGCCGAGAGGCAAGCAGTTTAGGCAAAAGAGTGAGAGCCAAGGTTCACGGACAATTGGATATCCAGAGCAGGGCAGTACAAGCCAATCAATGCCTCCTAGGCAGCCTTGTAAACAATGTGGGAGGAGTCATCTAGGTATATGTCATATTGGAATAGATGTATGTTATTGGTGTGGTATGTCAGGGCACCTAATGAGAGATTGCCCTAAAAGTCGCATGGGTGATATAGCACAACCTACTGGATCAGCTGTTGCATCGTCATCATCTGTGCCTTATTTAGGTAGAGGTCTACAAGTTCCTACAGGTCGTGGTAGAGGTGTTAGAGGAGCAGCTAGTTCTAGCAGAGTCCAAAATCGCACATATGCTCTAGGAAGTCGACAGAACTTGGAGGCTTCACCTGATGTAGTAACAGGTACATTGTTCATCTTTTCACATAATGTATATGAGTTAATTGATCCTGGTTCCACACTATCGTATATCACTCCACTAGTTGATGGGAAGCTTAAAAGAACACCAAAATTATTGAATAAACCATTTCAAGTGTCTACACCAACCGGTGAGTCTATTATAGCAAGAAGGGTGTATCGTAACTGCATAGTAACTGTTTGTGATCGTGATACATTGGCTGACCTAATTGAACTAGAAATGTTTGAATTTAATGTTATAATGGGTATGGATTGGTTGGCTTCTTGTTATGCCACGATGGATTGCCGAACTAAGAGAGTGCACTTTCACTTTCCAAACGAGGCAGTCCTTAAATGGGAAGGCAATGTTGCAGCGCCAAGGGGTAAGTTTATTTCTTATTTGAAGGCGAGGAAGATGATGTCAAAAGGGTATATATGTCATCTAGTTAGAGTGAGAAATGTGGAGGCAGAACCACCGACTTTTCAATCTGTTCCTGTAGTAAATGAATTTATTGATGTGTTTCCTGAAGAGCTTCCAGGTTTACCCCCAGAACGAGAAGTAGAGTTTGGTATCGATTTAATTCCAGGCACTCAACCCATCTCTATTCCTCCGTATAGAATGGCCCCGGCAGAATTACGTGAATTAAAGGAACAATTAAAGGACTTGTTAGAAAATGGGTTTATAAGGCCTAGTGTATCCCCATGGAGTGCACCAGTGTTATTTGTACGTAAGAAGGACGACACGTTGAGAATGTGTATTGACTACCGACAATTGAATAGAGTCACAATTAAGAATAAATATCCCCTCCCCAGAATTGATGATTTGTTTGATCAGTTACAAGGTGCCAAGTGCTTTTCAAAAATTGACTTGAGATCAGGTTATCACCAAGTGAGGGTGAAGGAGAACGATATACCCAAGACAGCTTTTCGAACACGGTATGGTCATTTCGAATTTCTCGTTATGTCATTTGGGCTAACAAATGCACCGACAATTTTTATGGATTTGATGAATAGGGTGTTCAAGCCATTCTTGGATATATTTGTGATAGTATTTTTAGATGATATCTTGGTGTATTCAAGATCAAAAGAGGACCATGCAAATCACTTACGACAGGTATTACAAGTTCTTCGTGATCGGCGGTTGTATGCCAAGTTCTCCAAATGTGAATTTTGGTTAAAATCAGCGACATTCTTGGGTCATATTGTATCTGATAAAGGAATAAGGGTTGATTCACAAAAGATAGAGGCCGTGAAAGATTGGCCAAGACCAACAACACCCACAGAGGTTCGTAGCTTCCTAGGGTTGGCAGGTTATTATAGAAGGTTCGTTGAAGGATTTTCTTCTATTTCTGCACCTTTAACTAAACTAACACACAAGGCAGCTAAATTTCAATGGAATGATGCATGTGAAAGAAGCTTACAAGAGTTGAAAAGTAGGCTAACTTCTGCACCTGTATTAGTACTTCCGGAAGGCACAGAGGGGTATGCAGTATATTGTGATGCTTCAGGGGTTGGTTTAGAATGTGTACTCAACCAGCATGGTAGAGTAATAGCTTATGCCTCAAGACAACTGCGGCCACATGAGAGAAACTACTCAACACTTGATCTTGAACTAGCAGCGGTTGTATTTGCTTTAAAGATATGGCGCCACTATTCATATGGGATTCATGTTGACATATATACAAACCATAAAAGTTTGCAATACATCTTCAAGTAGAAAGATCTGAATTTGAGGCAGCGAAGATGGTTAGAGCTAATAAAAGATTATGACGTTGATATACTATACCATCCAGGGAAAGCAAACATAGTAGCTGATGCTCTTAGTCGCAAGACAATATCAAGTATTAATGAGCAAACCGTGGAAAAAGAAGTGATGGCGAAGGATCTACGTCAACTAGCTAGTTTGGGAGTTCGTCTTCTTGAAACCCCAAAAGAAGGGATTGTAGTGCATAATGTGGCAGAATCTTCATTAGTAGTTGAGGTAAAAGAGAAGCAGTTCAAAGATCCTACTCTACAACGAATTAAGGAGAAGGTAAATCAAGGTACGACAAAGGAATTTGAGCTTACACAAGATGGAGTACTTTGTTGTCAAAACAGATTGTGTGTATCTAATGTTAATAGGCTAAGAAGGAGGATAATGACAGAAGCACATCATTCAAGATATTCCATCCATTCGGGATCAACTAAAATGTACCATGACTTGAAAGGAGTGTATTGGTGGGGGGACATAAAGAAGGACATTGCAAAATTTGTGGCTCAATGTCCAACTGCCAGCGAGTCAAAGTAGAGCACCAAAAGCCGGAAGGTTATATGCAGTGTATGGAGCTTCCAACTTGGAAGTGGGACATGATCAACATGGATTTTGTCACTGGTTTACCTTGCTCGTTTCGTAATTTTGACTCCATATGGATAATAGTTGATAGACTCACCAAGTCAGCACATTTCTTGCCAGTTAAGACTAATTATACAGCTGAAGAGTATGCAAAGTTATATATTAAGGAGATATTTCGGCTACACGGGGTTCCAATCTCTATTATATCTTATCGATGAGCTCAATTCACTGCAAAGTTTTGGACATCATTCCAAAAGAGTTTGGGAACACAAGTGAATTTAAGTACAACCTTCCACCCTCAAACGGATGGTCAAGCAGAACGGACAATCCAAACACTTGAGGATATGCTTTGAGCTTGTGTCTTAGACTTCAAAGGTAGCTGGGATGAACATTTGCCACTTATTGAGTTTGCCTACAATAATAGTTATCATTCTAGTATCGAAATGGCACCTTATGAAGCTTTATATGGAAGGAAGTGCAGATCACCAATTGGCTGGTTTGAAGTAGGCGAAACTGCTTTATTTGGACCAGACCTTGTTCTTCAAGCTATGGAAAAAGTTAAGGTGATACAACAATGGCTAGCAACAACTCAAATCCGACACAAATCATATGCAGATGTTAGAAGAAGAGGATTAGAATTTTCTATCGGAGATTGGGTGTTCTTGAAAGTATCGCCAATGAAAGGGGTAATGAGATTTGGTAAAAAGGGAAAGTTGAGTCCACCTACGTTGGGCCATATAAGATTATTCGAAGAGTTGGCCAAGTTGCATATGAGTTAGAGCTACCTTAGAAGCTTTCAACAGTTCATCCGGTGTTTCATGTCTCAATGCTTTGGAAGTGCGTAGGTGACCCATCCTATATCACTCCTATTAAAGATGTACAAGTTACAGGGGATCTCACCTATGAAGAAGTACCTAGTGCTATTCTGGATCGTCAAGTTAAAAAGCTAAGGAATAAAGAAATGGCTTCAGTAAAGGTGCTTTGTAGGAACCAACAAGTGGAAGAAGTAACGTGGGAAGTTGAGAAAGCGATGAAATCCAAGTACCCATATTTATGTGAACCTAAAGGGGAAGTACAAGGTGCAGAATGGGGGCATTAATAGGTATGCATGAAAGGGTATTTCTTATGTGGTTAACAGTTGATTTAAACTAACGTTTGAACTTATTTAAGCTATCTGATTATGCTAGCATTCGAGGATGAATGTTCCTAGGAGGGGGAGGATGTAACACCCCGTATTTTACGTGTACAAGTCCTACACATATGAAACTTGATTTCCTAGATGAATAGTGACAATAAATAAGATATAAGGGTAACTCCTGTACATTGCAATATTGCACGATCGAGTGAACGTCAAATTTTAGAAGTATTTAAATTTTGGATCGAAGGGCTATATGTAAGTCTAAAAGTTAAGGTGATCAAGTGTATATAAGTTTTGAGTTAAACTAAGGAGATTACCCTCAGAAAACGAATAAAAGAATTGAGGTGCTTGTTGGACTTTATAAAGCTAACAGGTGTCACTTACTTGCTTAGCTCAAATGGGCTAGGTAGATAGGGAAGATTAGTTCATGCATTAGTAGGCTCACTTGAGGCCCAAATTAAATAAAAAGGAAAAGGGAATGGAGATGAGGCCTCACACCAATCTGTCCAAGTCCAACTACTTGAGCCCAATAAAGACTAAGGTCCTAATTAAGGGTATAATTCTGGCCCATGGCTTAATATTAGAAAGGGGAAAGATTGCAGCCCAAGATGAGTACATAAAGGGCCCATTTTGTGTATATATAATTCCAAGCAGGTGCATCACCTACTTGGACCAATTTGACAAATTAGTGGCTAATAATCCACAAGTGCTGGCCATTTCCTCACTTTTAAGAATAGATAAAAAATCAGATTTCTCTCTAAGCTTCTCCTCTCTCTTTCAAAGCATAGCAATAGCCACAAGTTTCCTAGGGTTCTTGGATAAACCCAAGCCCTTGCAAGGTAAGATAAGTGGAATTACTAATGGATTTAGCCTAATTCTCTCAAGGAATGCTAGATAAACATGTTAATTAGTTAAGAATAAGTAGAGGACTGAGTCTGTCAAAAGTTTAATTGCTCACTTTCCTTTGTTATTAAGAGGTTGTTTCTTTGGCCTATGTGAAGGGAAGCTCAAGTTATTGAAGAGTTCAAATTAAAAAGAAAAACGAGTTATACGAATTAAGGTAAAGTGACTGCCCTATCTTTGTCTTCCGTAAACACGAGTCTAAGTATGATATTTTAAGTGTATTGTTGATAAGAACTCGTGGGATGATGATGGGAAATTATGGTTTCACTTCCTCTATTATATGTTGGATTGTTAGGACTGTTTTTGGGACAGGTTGATGTATAAACATATTGGGGACAGCTTGGTTGATATCTGGAAAGGGTGTAAATTGCTGATATTGAAATATAGTTGTGTAGTGTACAAATGCAATAAAAGAAGGCGGGGATTGAAAGAACAACCTTAGTTTGGTAAATACGGGTTTGCTGCTCAAACATTATTGTTGAGTGAGATTGGACTGCCTAAACATGTTTAGTAACTACTAATACTAGTTTATCACCTACTCTATTGTAGATAAGTATTTGAAAAGAAAGGAAGGTACTTCAAGGTATTTACAAGGTGGTACAGCAAGGTATGTAAGGCTTTTCGATTTCCTACTAATTGGCATGAAATCTAGACTCGTCCTCAACACATAGAGGCAGCCTACCATCTCCAGCACGACTTATGACCTTGTTCTCAGTCTTTAACATGTCTGCACATTCCAATACATATTCATTGTCAAATCTGTACATATACATTGAATACCCTGCATGAGTTCTCCTTTTAACTAAATAAGGTCCATATGTTATTTCAGCTCCTATGCATTTCACTAATTGTGCAACTACTCTCTACTTTGTTGTCTTTGCATTATATGATTATTACATGTCACCTGTTGACTTCATAGTCCCACAACTCGAAAATTCTATGACCACCAAAAGAATCATCTCAAATGTTAATGGAAAGATATTAAATGAATTTGCCTATTGATGGGTGGTATCTCAGGGGTGGAAGAATCTCCTAATATGGGTCGATCCCAATTTTACGGGTGGTATCCCAGGGGTTAAAGGAAAGCCTAGCATGGGTCAATCCCGATTTATATGTCTACCACTGATCAGCTGGTCATTTGTATTATATGATGTGCACAGAGTGTAAAGTAAAGAGTGATAAAGTAAAAGAAAAGAATGTAAAGTACCTGATTCCATAATATGAGAAAAGGTGGTCTTGTATTCTTACATTGGTATATGATTTCATTTGAGTTCTTATTTCATATACAGTACTTTTTGCCTTACATACTCAGTACATTCTCCCGTCTGACTTCTCTCTCGGGGGACTTGCAATTCATGCTGCAGGTACAGGAGCTAGTAGATCTCCCCAGTAGGAGAACAGGACATCCAACGGCTATTGGTGATCTCTAGGTTGATTTGGGGCTTTCCGAGTCTATAGCATGTATTTTGGTATTGTATAGTAGCTGAGTGTAAGTCGGGGCCTATCTTTGGTTTGTGAATACTGTCTACTTTCATGAAAACATGTTATCCACTATGGCAGCCCCTTTAAATGTTCATAGATAGAGCATGATTACAGGTTGGTCCTCCCGAGCCTTCTCGACAACGGGTGCCGGTCCGCCTTAATGGCATTTTGGGCGTGACATAAAAACATTTATATAGGATTGTGGGTTGAGGGTAAAATGATATAGTATTGACCTAAAATGATTTGGAAAAAATACAAAAGACCCTGACTTAAAATCTGACAGACTGCACATCACGATGGCCATCACGACCTGTCAATGGTTCCATGAGATGTTATAGCTATCATAGTCCTTGACCAGTTGAAAGGGGAGGGACCCCATTCTTGTAGGTCACTTGACGACCCCTACCACGACCCGTCATCCTCACTTCGGGTTGTCTAGGCCTCTGTGGGAGGGATGCTGGCCCTGGTTGGGTCTGGCAAAGCCTTCACGAGCCCCATTACGAGTTGTCAACCTCTCCACAGGTCATCTAGGCCTCCATGGGAGAGAAACCTGCTAGTCAGGCCTTGGGGAACTTACCACGATGCCCTTCACGGACCGTGATCCCATTTACGGTTCGTCAAGGGCTCCATGGAGGGTTCCATGATCCAGTTTTAGCCTGTGAGTTTTACCACTACCCTTTTCTAGCCTTTCTGGAATCCGCGGTGTTACAACATCTCCCCCTTGGAAACATTCATCTTCGAATGAGATTCAAAACACCATAATGAATGTAATAACTTCACACCTAATAGCCCAACATGCATGAAATCACATAAACGCATATATCCGAGGAGGAAACATTAACTCCAAGATAAAGCATAATCAAAACATCATTTCATATAGTCTATATGCAGCTCAAACTCAAATGCACATAAACATGAATAAATCAATCAACTAACTATTTTCTAAAAAAAATAAATTTCATGAACATGCATTAATGAGGAATCATGGGATTATCTAAGACATATGACACCAAAGAGTAAACCATGAGGAACTAATTACCTCAAGCTAGAGTAGGAATGGAGGAAAAGAGATGAGGATAACGGGATATCATATCGGTCTCGAACTCCCAAGGATCACCCTAAACTAACTGATTCCTCCAAGGGACTTTCATCGAAGCAATTTCCTTAACTCAACTTTTGAACTTGCCGGTCTAAGATCTCAACTGGAACTTCTTCATAAGAAAGTATTTCCTTTATGCCAAGACTCTCCAATGGCAGTATAGATGTCGGATCACTAACACATTTCTTCAACAAGGAGACATGAAAAAATGAATGCACCGATGCGAAGTCATTAGGCAATTCAAGTTCATTAGCAACCTTACCAACACGCCTCAAAATCTATTATGGGACCACATAACAGGGACTAAGCTTCCATTTCGTTCCAAACCTCATTACACCCTTCATGGATGAAATTTTCAAGTAGACCTAATCATTCATATCAAACTCAAGATCTCATCTCCTAACATTAGCATAGGACCTTCGTCAACTTTGTGTCATTCTCAGCCTTTCTCTTAGAAGTCAGACCTTCTCCATAACCCCATGTACCAACTCGAGACCTATCAAAGCAACCTCACCCACTTCAAACCAGCATATGAGAGATCTACACCTCATATCATATAGAGCCAATAAATTCATTGGGATAGATGTAGGGCAAATAAATTTTCGCCAATTGTAGCGATGAGTGATAAGTACTTTTGATTAATAGTTTGCAGGATTTCTAAAATAGGAATAGGCTTTTTCTTTAGAGTAAGACTCTTTGCTTGCTTCTTTCGGCCAGCTAAGCGGATGAGTGGCCGTATTCGACACCTCTTTCTCAAATCTGGGTATACGTATTCTATTCTAAATGAAAGTTGTAGTATTTCTCTAGATTGACATGACTTTCTACTTGTGAAATGAAGAGTTCAGAGTTGTCCTATGTCAATTGATCATATTAGACAAATTCAACGATTATGAATCTACTCACGAAAGGTTTGCCTCCTAAAGTGTTTCATGGGAATGTGGCTCATATGGATGTTAGATTTGATGATGAGTCACTTTAGTGGGAGTTTGTCATTTTATTTATGATTTTGTCATGTTAAAGTTTATTTTCTGTACATATTAAAATTTTATGAAATTTATGAATTTCATGTGTGTATTGATAACTCTGAAAAATAAAGGTATAAACTTTCTATTGTGTTTATTACATAAGGTATAAGAAAGTGTTTTTGGACTATTAAAGTCATAAAGTAGGACTAGTTAGAAATAAACATGATTTAGATCACTTTACATGTAATTTCTGTAGTTGATCTATGTCAATGATATTGCTGATATTTATGACCGTTGATGGGTTTAGTTACGAATATATGTTACAATAATCGCTTTGATCCAATATTGATATTATCAATGAATCAGATTAGTTTGAGATATTTGAGTTAAAATTGCAAAAGTTTGTGCATAATAAAGTTTCATCTATGCATGATTATTCATAAATGTATATAGTCCAAGTGGGAGATCGTTAGTAATTTCTATTTTGTGGACTCACATATTAATATATTTTACTAAGATATGTTATCATTAAAGTAACCCATTATATGATCTAATAAAGTATTAAAATTTTGGGTCTTAAAAGTAAATATCTATTAAGATGAGTTTAATTTAGATAACTTGAAACCCATAGACCTTTTCTTAAGTCTATGGAACTTATTGAAAAGGTACCATTTAAACCTGAAAAGGTACATATAAAACTTGAAGTGTGTGTTTCCAAAAGCAACGGGAAAAAGAAAACTCCAAGCATTTGAATTGAAGCTTGTGTTTCCAAAAGTTGAAAAAAAAGGAAAGCATCCCAAGTTTTTATTATATGAATTGAAACCCATTAAAGTGCAAATTTTTGGCATAGATATATAAAATATTTTTTCATAGATATATCATAGTTAACTTTAATTTCCACATAATTGTGAAAGATTTTCTTTGATCTCTCAAGATATTAATAGTTGTAGAAGAACTAGGCGCAATAGTTACATTATTCCTTATCTCTGTTCTTCTTTTCTCAAAAATAGATAAGGAAAAAGACTAATTCCACATACAAAAAACAATGTCCAATAGGACATTGCTTTAATATATGTAGATTACAAGGCATGGGGAAAGAGTGAAGTTGCATGCCCGTATTGGAGAAGGTTATTCACCCGTATTATCAAAATGACAGAATAAGGGCTTGTAAGATGCTAACCACAAACTCCTTTGGCCTTCCCTCTCTTGTCGATGGACCGCCCAGTTTGATCAAGCAACTTACAAAAATCGTCAGGGCCTCTACCTTTCTAAGGAGAGTGATGGTAGCTATCCAACTACTCTTGTAGTAGCTAATTGTGAAGTTGTAAAACCTAGGGTTGCGGCAACCCAACATATATCTTAATTTAATGAAGAAGCACATTTGGCTTTTGTAAAGAACTTCAAACTCTTAAGTCATCTTGGTAAAGTGAATCAAAATAGGGAACTGTCTCAGGATTGCAAAATAGTGGTCCCACACAATGACAATCCTAATTTTACTTGTTTGGGATTTTGAGTCTCAGCCTAATCATCATGCTACTATGAGATTAAATAATTCACGACCAGAGTTGATACCCAATCAGTCCATAAATGTGGTAATGGCGGGGTACCCGAACCAACCATAAATGGGTATCCCCATACCTGGCAAGGCACCCGAGCCAACCATTAGTATATACCAGACGTGGTATCCGAGCCAACCCTAGGGATATCCTGTACTAGGTGTGTACCCGAGCCAACCATCAAAAACTGACAGTCATGCACTATCACAAACAAAATGAAGATAACAATTGAAATCACAAGTCACATAACCGGTTCATTGCATGAGATTATCAATATGTTGTCGTTACATATGATTTCCTATGGTTTACCAAATATACATATGCAAAATATAATGTTGTAAACGGTTATTACTACTCAATTAAAGAAAACCTAGCATACCTAGGTGCAAAGCATTAGGTGATGAACCTTGCCCATGAAAGTTTGACTCCGCAGAAACAACCTATGATGAATAAGAACTTGCATACCTTAGGCTTTTAGCTTACTTGCACCATAATTCTTTTCCATGATTGCTCCCTTGGGCCGAATGCCTTCACAAGGTTTCTAGAGCATCCCTAATGTGTTTTCTCCTTTCAAAAGTTGGAGGAAAGTAAAAGACAACACATTAGTTAGGTTGGAGAATTATCGTCAGCCCGCTATGCCTCCACAGAGGGAAGTCTCTCGCCATGGCGGGCAGACATCAGTGTGACCTAAAATTCAATTTGGGCCACAATCATCGTGTGCTCAAATTTTAAAAATTTCGACACAACACTTCCAAACCTTTGGGACTCCTTACGAGGTGCCCTTTAGTAACAACAAATCGGTTTTTTACAGTGTCGATGAGAGAGAACCTAGGCAAAGAAAATTAATGAATCCAATTTTGACCAAACTCATTTTCATCTCTTTGAAAGAAAGGCTCGGTATAGATTTAAAGTACTGTGGACAAACCCTGGTGTCGAATTTTGTGCACTCATCACAAATTGTTGTATACAGTGGACGATAAAAGAATGTGACACTACAATAAAAAAATTGTTGTAATTATTTAGCAGCAATAATATAATTTTCTTTGTATTATATATATAGAATCAATAAGAAATATGAGTATTTATCAGAAACATTATATATAAATACAGCTAACGACTTTAGCGACTCTGAATCTGATGGCATTTACTCAATTGTCGCTAAATATTTTTTCTGTAAAAAAATCCTATTGCCAACAAATGTCTCTTTTGTTATAGTGTGATTAAGGTGCTAATCCTTAGTAATGGTTTGTATCTGATTTACAAATCCTTGTTGTCATCCCCTGCAATATCCTTTGTATTAGATTTTTTTAACATCAAGTTCTGACTAATGATTTTAGTCCACTAAGTAATATAAACCTTTTTCAGTTGAGAAAGATATGGAACTGTGTTGTCAGTTCCATGAAAAAAGAAATCTACTTGCATTAGTAGCTTTCTAATATCAATGTTACTACTGAAGTGAAAAATCAAATTCAATGGTTGATTGACCAAATAAATTAATTAATGAAAAGACAACACCAAAATATCTAATAAGTTATAAGTGACAATGATAAAAAGTATATTTTTTCATGGAACTATGCAAAAAAAAAAAGGAAAAGTCAAACAAGATTTTCATAAAGATGTGGGGGGGTAAATCTCTCCCTTAAATATGCAATGGTTTTTCTATTATTCGATAAAAAAAAAGGGAGTATAATAGCACTTTGCAAAATGCATAAGGTGGAACACTTTCAACATTAGTTAAACATGTTAAAATCATCAGAGCTTCTGCCGCCTTCATTCTTGTTGTATTCTTGGTTCATTTTGTGAAAGGGGATACACTAGACTTTCAATGTAGATTTCCACCGTAAGAAAATTACCAAATTTAGGAGACTTGAGAATTCTGATCTAGTTATCCTCTAGATTGTATATCATGAAACTTGATTCAAACATAACAATAAGTTCACCACCCTTTTGACAAACAAAAAGATTGAGAAAGAAAATAATTCATTGGTTCTGGAGTATGATTGATGCTAAACATTTTTGTCCAAGATTCTTTATTCCCATATCTTTCATAGACCTCACATCTACTTGAGCAATCAAATTATGACAAAGCATAGAAAGATTACATCACAATGCTCCCAACAGAAGAATACCATCCCTCTCTCAATAACAGGGCCGTTCCACCTTTCTCCATTTCTCATCACCCAAATCAAAAGAGGTTATGCTCCACCCCCTTTAGTAACCAAGAGCAGAAGTAGTAGCCCATCGAAGCTTTCCATTCACAAACTTACCTGAACTAATTAATCGTGTCCCATTCTGAAGATAACCAACTTTTCGCCAAGAATCATTTCTTAGACTATATATATTGACCTCTTGAAAATCACATTGGTGGCCAATATTAATAAAAATGCACACTACCTTATAATCATCATGAATCTCATCATATCCAAAACCATATAAGAAATGGAAAACATTGCTCACTATAGGTTTAAAATTATGTAATTTCCTATGCTTTCTTATTGTTGAGTTCCATAGAATAATTCTTTTGTAATATTTGGAAGACAAATCAATCCATGTACAGAACTCCTAGATAAAGAATATCTACTAGAGTTTTTCATGGGATAATCCATATCAGATTCATCAATAATAGACTCATAGAGTAAAGACTTATGAGAACATTTCTTAAGATTATTTTCTGGATGGGCAGTCCTTAACATAAGCCTATGATTGGTGTAGTCATTTTATTAGCTGATAAACTTATATGAGACTTGATAAACTTAGAGCTACAGATCAAAGCAAACCAAGTTTTCGAAACAGACCTGAACTGCAAGAGAAATTTCACTGGTAGCCTTAAGAGGATTTCAATAATGAGATAAAAGAAAACCAAGATTTCTTATTTATTAGATTCTGAATTTTCTTGCTTGGCTTCACTATTCTCTCCATTTATCTCTTTACTGAGTAACATTTTGGATATGGTGATTCTTTATGAAAATGTTGAAGCTCATAAAGAAAGAAAGCAAAAATAAATAAAATGGTGTAGCTGATAAAGAAAGATTTTAATTATATTACCAAAAAGTATTAATTCACATTTGGAAAATAAGATAAAATTATATGTTATTATCTTTTTCAAAACGGGTGATTAATTTTTATGTACTAGATGTCTAAATATTTTAATGCTATTAGATTATTATTAAATGTAAATTTATGATGAGAATATGGTGAAGTCAAGATGTAACTTGTGGTCAATGAAGTTGGACTAAGCTATACTGAGACAAAATGTTCAAAGAGGCTAATAATGTTAAGAATTATTTTTTCATTGGTGAAAACATCAATGGATATATAGACTTATTGGGTACATGTATAAGTGGGAGTAGCAAATATACAGTGAATTAATTGAGGTGTGCTAAGTTTGTCTTGCAGCCAACGCTATTAAAAAATATATGAAAAGTTGGCACACCAAATATAACACTAACAAAACTTTATAAATGTTATGAAATGTGAAGCATTGGATTCATTACCAAGGCTGCCATAAAATCATAGTTAGTAGTTTTATTTTCCTTTTCCATTTTATCTTTGATATATCCAGTATTGGAGACATTCTTTGAAAATAAGAAAACACGTCTTCTTTTAAATTTATTTTGCTTGATATTTTTAATTATATTTAAATCATCATGTTAAGAATTTTTGTCAACATAAGCCACCAGTGCAAGAATAAATAGAGCAAAAAGATTCCTATTCCCTATACAAACATAACACAATTTGATTAATTCCCATATTGAGTTCAACTTCGGTAATCACATGGTACACACCATACAGAGGTTGTATTGTCACCATTGTTCCATGAGCTCTCCATACATCATTACCATTTCCCACTGAAACAACTGCCATTTTTATCATTTCATCCCAATCCACCCCACCCCCACAATCCCCTATATAAACCTCCTTATACGATTATGGTAGTGGAATTGATTAAAAATGGTGATGGTTGGTTGGATGGGGTCTCAAGATTATTGATAATAAAGGTATAGAATGAACATAAAGTGTGAATTTTTACATAGATTTTCAGTTACCACATTGCTTTCATGAATTGTGGGTTTTGTTTTTTTGGTTCAAAATCAAGAATTATTTTGGATTAATATATATAGATGGGTCAAACATGGATTTAAAATAGGAATGAAACAGTTTTAAGAAATCGGTTACATTTTGATTGATTTGGAGATTTCCATTCAAAATGGGATATAAATGATAAGTTTATAAACAGCCGGGGTAACTTCATTTTAATAATAAGGGTAAAATCAACTAATAAATCAAAGTTGTGAGGTATTTTTGACTCTTTTTCCCTTAAAAAGAATATGATGCAAATCACAAATAAAAACACACGTTTAGGGTGTAAAATGCAATGAAGTCATTAATTCACTGTATACTTTTGGTGACACATGTACACAATAATTTTAATGGTATGTGAATCTAGGAAGAGCCATGAGATTATTCTCACTTCACTTCGAGTGACATGTGTACCCTCATTCAATTGATATTATAATTAAATCAGGGAAATGATGTCTCCTCATTCTCACTTCACTTCAAGTAAAAAACATTCTTGGAGCATGCATTTTCAAATCTTGAACTTTCGTGGACTAGCACTGGCGACTAAGATCTTAACTTTACAGCACCATTTCTCAATTGTTTAGGATAAATGGCCTGAAATAGTCCACCTTGTTTATCGCAAAATTTCTATTAGTTGACATTATGTAAGCAAAGAGCACGATTTTTTAATTTCGTGGAACATCTGTTTAAAGTCCCCATTTTTCTTTCACTAAAATAAATCTAGTTATTACATGGATTATTAATTTGAATCTTGGTTTGCCTGAAATTTATTGTGGCATCAGAGATCATGAAAGGTTATTTTGATATGAAATTGTTAATCCTCATTTTCAAGGAAGGAAAAATATAACTATAGAATGCCATAGTTTAAGAGAGAACAACACAATGGTCATAAATAACAATTGATGTGTAATTTACTTACACATTTTTACCATTTATATAACTTGTCCCAAGTTGATAAACAGATGTTTGGGGTTTTGGAGATGTTATTTTAAAGTTGTGGTTAAAATTTGAAGTTATTTGATGGTTATCTGAGCTATTCGGTGATGTTTTTGATCCATTTCCGATGGAGTTTTGTTGGCTGAAGTTCAAAGAATAGATGAATGGATCATCTAGTAGTTTGCCTTGTAAAAAGTTATTTGAAAACTAGCAATCGGATGAACGATGGAAAGTTTTCTGGTGGTGCACAAGCATTTAAGTTTGACAAGCTTTTGAAATTATAAGACGTAAAAGGAATAGGATGAAAATAATCTGCTCAGAAGGTATACGAGCTGCCCGTGCTACAAGGGATCAACAGAGATTATATAGCATAAAGTCTGATGACCTGCTCGAAGATTTGCCTTAGGACTCAGAAGATCAGTGTCAAAATACTGGTTTACAAGTCGTCTCCAGTTTACATGTCATCCCACGGAAATGCTAATCAAGAGGGATAAAGGTTTGTGGTTGTTTGTGATTTTTTGGTTATTTTGGACAACGTATGCCGAGAGGTAAAAGAAATCTCCAATGAAGGAATAACCATTGCCACTTCAGAATCCATCCTTTCATCACGACCTGATCAACATTAGAAACTTTTCCCAGCTATCGCAGAGAGGCGGATTGATGATTTTAGTTCAGTTGATCACCCTCTTTATACACATGTTTCTCATCCGGTACATGGTACCTAGCTCTTATTGTTTGTTTCTCATCAAGGTACATGGTACTTTAACCTACTCTAACAGATGTTCATGTTATATTTTGTTTAGGGATCTGAGTACAATAACAACTACTGCCTTAATTTCAAACTCGTTGGGGTTGGCTATATGAATCCTTATTATCCATGTCATTCCATTTAAGTCTCGTCTGAGTTTGATAAATACACAAGGATCTTAATGAGCAAAGAAAATGTGATACAATATTCTTGCACTTTTACAAGAAAGTAAAAGATAGAACGGAGGGAGTACGTTATTAGGGGAGTTTTAGGAGGACAAAAGCTATTGCCTCCGGTCTATTTCACATATCATGTCTTTCTTTGGGCGTCCCTTTATGAAAATATTAGCAACTTAAAAGTGAAATTTGTCTTAAGTATCCTTATTTAACTTCAATCTCAATTTACAACTACCCTCTGGTACATGTCGACGTGTTGTCTAACAAATTTTGCATAATTACTATCTTCATGAACAAACTTATATTTACTGAATTAAATCAAAAACTAAAACTTGTTTTTTAATTCCAAAAAGGTCACGTAGCTTTATAAAGTTGCTTCACCCATTTTTTACCCCTCCAAAACGTGACCTAAATTACAAATGATAAAGCTAAATCATTTGTTTAAACCAAAGATCTTAAATTACAAATGGTTAAGATCCCTCCCCCCTTAACCAAAGAGCTCGAGTTCGAAGTCCGTAAAAATGGTAAAGATTCTATAAGACCGTCATTACCAGAAATGGACTTCTCAATGTGCGAATCCGAATTTAGTTTGACTCCATTGCGATTACCGAATACCAAAATGAAAAATCACCAAAAATTAAAAATCCAAAAAATAATATTTTCCCATTAATTTTTCCCTAAGAATAAGTACAAAGAAATTGAAAAAAAACGTAAAAGTAAATACAAATTTTGAATTAGAGGGTAAAATTTAAGTATCTATATTTATAAAATATAATAGTAGTGGCAGTTAGACCGTTATTTTTTCAGTAATTAGTTTAATCAAATAATAACGGTTGTTAACCATCTTCTTCACTCACTTCATATTGGAAAAAAAAACTGCAAAATCTCTACTCATTTTTTTTTCTGTTTTGATTCTCTCTGCAACAAAAAAAATGTTAGTTGCAGGAGAATCAGTTCCTGCAATTGGACGTAGTGATGAAGAAGAAGACGGTAATGCGAATAAAAAAGGTAGAATTCCTGAAGAAGAAGCAGGGGAAAAGGAGCTTGATGGACTGAATGGAAATCAAGATTCTGAAGTAACAGAGGAGAAAAAAACAGAGGGATTGGATCCAAATAGAGGTTGGAAAAGAAAACGCCAAGAAATGGAAAATCAAGAATCAGGAGGAGGTGAAGATGGAGAAAATGATGAAAATCAAGAATCAGGAGGAGGTGAAGATGGAGAAAATGATGAAAATCAAGAAGATGATAACAATAAAGAAGAAGAAGAAGAAGAAGAGGAGGAAGAAGAAGAAGAATAAGAAGAAGAAGAAGAAGAAGAAGAAGAAGAAGAGCTGCGTAAAAAGGAAAACAACCAATGTCAAGCAAATGTGAACGGATGGAGAGTGAATTTCTTAAAATGGAACATGGAGAATCATCTAACCCACCAGAAAATGAACTTCCTACTGATATTGAAGATCATCGGGATTTGGCGATTTTAAGATCCATGTGGAATTTCAAGAACATGAATGGTAATCTCCCAGATACCCTCAAGCACATGTTGTTCTCAAACCCCAATTTTAAACTCCCCAAAGAGTATTTAAAGATGAAGATCATCGAATTTCACTCTAATTTCGAGGATGTTATTCAAATGGATGGACCTAATCCCGAGATGACCCGGACTATTTCTAGAGAAGTATTCCACTTGTGTAAGCTACTATGGGGTAATCAGCAATAGCAACAACAATGTCTGCATCGGGTACAACAGCAACGTCTGCAATGGGTACAACGTCGTAATCAGCAACAACAAAAGTACCGTCTGCAATGGGTACAACGTGGTAATCAGCAACAACGACATATACGTGGTAATCCGCATCAGATAGGTCATTTCTTCTTGGTATATTATCAGCAGGGAGATGATCTTAGAATAGCTGTGATAATTTTGAGATAAACTTTACAGCAGAATTAGGATATTTTTGACAAAAAGTTCTTCAACTCATTAGAAAGTTGATTTTGTGAGTGAATATGATGTATGCAGTGTTTTGTTAATGACAGTTACCATATTTTAGCAAATTTACTGATATTTCGATCCACCTTCTATGTGGTCAATCACATTTGAACTGGAACTAGTACTCAAACTCAATTCTTGACTGGGACTTCCTAAATCCTTTCCCGAATTCCAGCTATCCGACTCGAGTAACTGGGAAACTGGACCTGGTGAAGGCATTCGATCCATCGGTCATTGTTCCCTGAGTTGCTCGAGCGGCTTGACATTTTCTAGCTCTCTCAATTCCTTGGCCTACTAATTATGTGTTCATTTTATTTTAAAGGCAGTAAAGTGTTCACAAAAAGAAGTTCTTCTGCATACAAGCTGGTCCTTCTGATTGCACTTGCATTCATTTTGCAATACAAAAGCATCAGTTAATAAAAGATCAAACATATATAGGTTATTTTTTAGCTCACATCGCAAGCACTATTATCAACCTTTTTTCTTTTGCTTTTTTTTATAGATGTGGGTTGAGTCAATTTATATGTTCCTCAACTAATTTAGTAATCATGATTTGAGTAGATGAGAAGATCAAATTACTAAACTATATATGTCTATCAAGTCTTATATACATGAGCATAGATTATAAGTAGTTTTTTCTTATATTGACTGAAGGGGAGTCTTAGCATAATGGTACGAGTTGTCTTCCTATGACTAGGAAGTCGTAGGTTCAAGCCTTTGGAACAACCTCTATAATGGAAATTGCATTGTCCGACCCTTCATTCCATTCTGTGCACTATTGAGACATCATTACTTGAGGAAGTGAAGTTGTGTGTATCTATAATACCTTAGATATTATGATCCTCATAGAACTAGTAGTGTTAATGTTCCTATATAAGATACGCAGTACTACTGCAGCCGTAAATATCAATAAAAACAGAAAGAAAGTTAAAGCCTCTTCATATACAATTTTGTGTTTTTTAACATGGTATCAGAAGCCACCATGACCACCTCTTCTTCTTCCTCCGAAACTCCGATCAACGTTCTCTCACCCTCGGCTCCCTCCCCTCTCAGCCATGCTCACCACTTTATTTCCATCAAATTAACTTCTACCAATTATTTATTTTGGAAAACTCAATTGTTACCCTTTCTCCGTGGTCAAAATTTATTAGGATACATTGATGGCTCTTTTCGATGTCCGTCGTCCCATATCATCATAGTAGGAAAAGACAACCCTGAGATTGATCCTCATCATGCCCAATGGATCCAACAGGATCAACTCATATTAAGTTTGCTTATATCTTCTATTTCTGAAGAGACCTTACCAATTGTGATTGGTCTCGCTACCTTTAAAAAAGTCTGGGATGCTCTCAAAAAGGCTCTTTCTTCCCCCTCTAATACTCGAATTCTTAACCTCCATATGTCCCTTCAAAATCTCAAGCAAGATGATCTTTCTGTCACCCAATATCTTCAAAAGGCAAAACTTATTTCTAATGAGTTAGCTGCCATTGGTAGACCTCTTTGTCTTGCGGATCTTAATATCTATATTTTTAAAAGGTTCCATTCTGACTTTAAGGACCTTGTAACCGCTCTTTCCGCAAGGCCTCAACCTGTGACATATTCTGAACTTCATAGCTTGTTACTTAATCATGAGTTCATACATGGACACACCTTATCTTCCCTCACTATATCACCCCTTTAACATACTGACCAACCTGTTGCTCATTTCAGTCAACGATCCAACACCACCAACGATCTCTCTCAAAATAATACCTCCAATTATCGTGGTCATGGAAGAAATTCTAAAGGAAGAGGTGGTAGAGGTGGTCGTTTCTCATCCTCTTGAAATAATTTGAATAGTCAACCTTGGCAGCCGTCTCTTGACAGCAAAGCTCGCTGCCAAATATGTAATGGCACCAATCACTTAGCCAACACATGTTTTCAGCGTTATAGTCACACGATTAATCCTTTCGCATATCTCTTTCATCAGGCACCGATTCCATTGACTCAATCGTGGTTCCCGGATACTGGAGCAACACAACATATAACGCCAGATCTCTCAGACATTAATCAAGCAGAGCCATACAAAGGGGTAGAGCAATTGCAGGTTGGCAATGGGGCTGGTCTACCTATTGTAATGACCCTCTTGGTCATTTCTATGTCTTGCCTTTTGTGTGTCATTTAGAGCGTTCCTTTAGCGACACCAAGTCATTTATGACTTGCTGGGACTGATAGTTCGGTCACCTGGTCGTTCGTTTAGTCTTGGTGTGAGTTTTTGTGTTTTGGAGCTTATGAACCTTGAACGATCATTTTCGATCAAAAGTTCAAGAAGATGACATCGGAATCCAATTCTGACGATTCCATCAGCTCTGAAAGGGTCATTTTAGGCTAGTAGCATGGTCGACATGACTCCCGAGGTTTTCAGTGTGAGTCGGTGCGATTAGGCGTTTTAGCCTTTGAAATTTAGCCTAAGTTTGACTTTGGTCAACATTCTGAGTAAACGCGCTCGGATGGGAATTCCGTCAGCGTGGTTAGCTCCGGAATGTCGATTTTGGTCTAGATTGACCCTTCTTTTGTGTCTGGAGGTTTTAGATATCTTTCCGAGCCCTTTTGTGGGTTTTGACTTAAAATGGCTTTTGGAAGTGGGACCCACTTTTTATTGAGATGACCTTTGATGGAAATTTCGACTGCGCCGTTGAGTCTGGAATGTCGAATTTAGTATGGTTGCATATCTCGTTTGTGTGCACGGGGTTCCGAACGAGATCGGAGCACCCCATCGGAATTTTAAGTTTTGGAAATGTTGCAGATTTTCTGCAATAAATTGCAGAAAATCAGCAACATTTCCCAAATTTCAAACCCTCATAACTCTCTCATCTCTCAACCGATTTGGGCGATTCAAAAGGAAAAGTTGTGAGATTTTTCGAGGACAACGTGTTGGTGAGCTCGGATAGTGATTTGGAGTCGCCGTTTGAGGTAATTTTCGTAAAATACTTGCTGCCAGACCTCTTTTTGTGAGCTTGATTTTGGGAATTTTTGAGACTTGATATTTCAGTCATTCTAGGTCCGATTTCAGTGATTTTTGAGGCTATCTTGAGTGGTTTTTCGAGGAGAACATTGTGGTGTTGTCAGATTTTACTGTAGATCGCCCGTTTTTGGTAAATACGCTGAATTAGCTGCTGTCCCATTTCTAATTTTTGAGAAAATTTGGGTTTTGGTTGTATGTTGGTACTGTGTTGTTTCTGAGCCCCGAATTGTGTCTCATCATGGAACACAAGTTCGGGAGCTGTTAAGAACTTACTCTTGGGGTTAATTTTGGAATTTCCTGCGCGGGTCCCACGATTCCCATTTTGACTCCAAAATTGACCCGTCTCCGTATGTTGTGATTTTAGTGTCTAAACGACATTATTAACGTTGTGACTCTATTTTTGATAGTGGGGCAGCGTTTCGAGGACGTTCGAAAAGGGAAAGCTCCGGAGAAGTGATTTTTGGAGCGCGTGTGATCGGCTTTAAGGTAGGCTACGGTTTTCCTCTCTTAGATTGAGCTTGAGAATGTGAATGCATGTTGATTAGTTGGGATTTGGGTTGGGTAGTTATTGAATCCTACATAGGTGTTAAGAAATCATGTTTTCGGCCTATTTCGAGAATTATCGGGTAACTGTGAGCATGCTTTGTGTTATTAATTGACCCTCCTCGCTATGTGGAGTTCTTGCATGCTTAATTACTATTTATTTGAAGCATGTTAGGCCTTAGTTTAGGTTTGACTAGGGTTGCCTTAGAAATACATGATTCGAATCCAATAGGTCTTAGTTTTGCCCCGACGTTGCTCGGCCGGCTTAGATCCCTGTAGATTGGTGTAGCAGACTTGAGTCTGATAGTTTGAGCCTTATCTAGGAGATACGCTTGCTCCAACTTTAGTTATCCTTATTTTCCTCGATGTTACGACTTCAAGAGTTACGTCGACGACACTAATTCTACTTCGCGATTTGAATTTGATTTTGGANACTTATATAGAGCATCCGGTTTGAGGTCCGGCCTCTATTGCCCAGATACTTATATAGAGCATCCGGTTTAAGGTCCGGCCTCTATTGTCCAGATACTTATATAAAGCATCCGGTTAAAGTTCCGGCCTCTATTGCCCAAATACTTATATAGAGCATCCGGTTGGAGTTCCAGCCTCTTATACTTGTTACTTGTGATTGGTTACTTGGGTACTTCTGGTGAGCATCCGGTTCGAGGTCCGGCCTCCGTACTGTCAGATTCTACTAATTAGGGTTGAGGTTCTGGTTCGATGTTCTTCGTTCTTGGGTTCTTATATGCAATTCTATTTAGTTATAGTTATTCTGTGTACTC
This sequence comes from Solanum stenotomum, assembly GCF_019186545.1. NCBI lineage: Eukaryota > Viridiplantae > Streptophyta > Magnoliopsida > Solanales > Solanaceae > Solanum > Solanum stenotomum. The sequence continues at coordinate 10,501,695 of NC_064287.1, forward strand.
GTCGGGCTTATGGGGGTCCGTTCGGGTTTTTATTTAACTTGCGCACGAGTGTACCTTCTGGGCTTATGGGGGTCCAGTTAGGTGTAGTTAGCTTATAGATTACTTTAGTTAGTTCTTTGTACACTCGTGTGCACTCCATTGTTAGTTAGATTTTAGTTCTTGACCCTCGGTTTGTATTATTCCTTCTTTTCATATTGTCTTTACTTTTCAAGTTCAGTCGGCCTATGATGCCTACTGGGTACCTGTTGTTTTGGTACTCATGCTACGCTCTGCATCTATTTCGTGATGCAGGTCCGGGCACTAGTAGCCAACGTTGATCGAGCTTGGAGCAGACTGATCCGGAGACGGGAGTGAGCACACGCCGTTTTGTACTATTTCAGTCTCCATCTATATATATAGACTTGTCTTTTACCTTTAGAGACAGTCCATTCTCTGTTGTCCACTTTTGGGACTTGTACTCATTTTGTTAGTAGCTCTGTACTAGTGACTTCCAGGTTCTGGGAGGGATCTTTATTTGTATATATGTTTTTGGTTTGCTTCCGCCTGTTTATATTGTTATTTGTCTACTCTTGTTTAGTTTCTACCCTCAGACTCATTACTTGTTGTTCCGGGTTACGGGTTGTCTTACCTACTGGTGGGTTATAGTAGGTGCCATCATGACTTGAGAAATCGGGTCGTGACACCTATCCACTACACTGGTAATTCATTCTTTTATTAGCCAAATAAATCCTTTCGTCTCAGTAATGTTTTTCATGTTCCATCAATTACTAAGTCATTACTTTCTGTTCAGCGTTTTGCTTATGACAATAGAGCCTTCTTTGAATTTTATCCTGCTTATACCAATTATGGGGGTGCATAGGGGGTGCGGAATTCATCATCTATTTTTATACTTTATATATTATGTTTGGCTAAAGATTTTGTTGTAATATTCTTTTGCTAAGTGTTTTAATCTTGATATTTCTTTAATATTATTTATGATGTATTCTAGATATAACATATCTTGGGTTCTTAGGTACATATATAAATTATTCTCCATTAATTGTTCGACTAGTTTTATATCTTTTATAGCTTCTGTCCAATATTGTAAATATTCGTAGTTCATTTTTTTTTTAATCTGAATCTTCTATTTCTAAATCATATAATTCTATTCTTTCGAGGTCTAAATATAGATCATGTAGGTCTATCTCATACCATTGTTGGTTTAGTATATCTTCTAATTCGTCATCATTAAATATTTTTTCCCATATTATTCTTCTTAATTAAATTATATTTATACTTTTAAGTATATATAGGATTAAAGTTTTATAGCTTTTTATCATTTCATCATGCATATATGTATTCATGTTCTTTATTATGCAGGTTTTTATTTTCAATTATTCTTTCCTATCATATTCATAACTGATTAAGTTCATATTAGATCATTATGAACTAGATTATCTGTTTATCATGTTCTCCTGTCACTACTAGCATCGTACTTTAGCAGATATTTCCTTCTTATCAGCGCCTCAACTTTGTTTACTCCCATATCACGGCTTTCCTCGCCTTACCGGTTTCAACATTAGGATGGCATAGTATAGAAGTTTTCTCTCTGTTTCCAGTGTGCTAATAAACTAGAAATTATGATTCAAATCATTCTAATACATAATAACTAACATAAATTTATTCAATCTTATATATGATATTCAGGAATATATGAAATTAGTTCTGCATATTTATTGAACAATATACCTTTGCCTCTTGCTTATCCATGATATCTGAAATATCTGATTAGATTTCAGATTGCTCCATTATCTTTTAAGTATTGAATATCTTACGTATTTTAGAGGTGTTTTTTTTTACTGGAGGCTTTTATTAAATTAGGCTTTGCCTGCTTTACAATGTTTACAAATGAATGAATATATTGACAATGCAAGTCTACTATTCTAGATGCTCTAATAATGTGTCTACTATTTACTTTATGACTATACATCTACTATTTACTTTATATTGTACACTTTATGACTTTTAAGCAAATAATTTATATCTTTACACTATTTGCTTTATCTTATCGACCATCTATCTTGTGTCTATCTTCTTTTCTTTATTTCTTGGCTTTATGTTGTCGGCCATCTATCTTCTTTTTATCTATATCTCTCTGTCTTCTTCTTCGTTGTATCATTCCAGTTGAACATCTAGAATTATATTATCTTCTCTGTTACATTTTGAACATATGTGGTCAGGATATTTGTGTCAAATTAGCTTACAATATCTAGTCAATAACTCTGACGAAATAAATTCTTCCTTTAATGCTCTTGTTGTTGGTCGTTCTTTTGGTTTTAATAATGATAAGATCCATCGCTGGACTTCATCCATATCTGCTTTTCTTAATTCTCTTGAATTTGAGTATCTCATTAACTGATCTCTAGAGTAGTAGCTCCATATAGCCTTTTCGTTTAAATAATTGTTTGCTAACTCTTGTATAATAGTTGATATACCAATTATTCTTTTATTGGCATAAAAACTTGGTATCTCTATTTTTTGTATTTCTTCATGTTGTCCAATATCATCAAGTATAATCATATCTTTGGTTAATCTTATCTTAATAACTTGAATTGGAGGTTTTATCTCTTCATATAATATCTCCGCTGGTGCTGTATAAAACTTTATATAAAATAAGTTTCCCTTGGTAACTCTTTTATATGTGATAAATGTCTTATGTAGTTCTGGTATTCCACTTATTTCTTCTCCACCGTATGTATATACAGTATTTAAAAGTCCATAATTGTAACATGTTCTTACCAAATTGGCGTTAGTTTTTGGCTGTGCGTTTAACTTGTTATAACCTTGTAATTTCTGGGTTAGGTAATCTTGATTTGGTTCTTCGGTTGTAGTGGATCTAGGGTTAAGGTTCAAATAAGTTTGAATTTTGTATATGTTTTCAATATAGGTTCTTGTGATATGGTTATACATTCTTTTCTCATTCTGTAGACTATCTGCATATGTAGAGGTTTGTGGTTCTGTAGTCAATATATTTCTTAACGTTCTTGGGGTAAATGGTTTATCAAATAACTGGTTTAAGTTTGTATTCTTATACTGTTTTTCATTAACTTGTTTGCTTGTACCTGCAGTTTTAAACAAACATTATGGGTTTTAAGGTGTTTCCCAACGTCACATTTTAGCTCTGAATTTTTAAAGTCTTCTGATTGACTTAGCTCCGCATTTTTACAGTCATGCTACTGACTTGTACTAGCTTTAGACTTCAGATTATCTTCATTAGTCTTTAGCTTTTGTATTTCATTGTCCATACTGTCCACTTTTATACAAAGTGTAGTAATGGTTTTAAATTCTCTGCTAATTTCGATATGTTTTCTCTTACTTGATTTACTAGTCCTAAGAATGATTGTAATTTCTTTTTTGTATCTAGTTGTTCATTTGAGTTATTTATTTTTTGTACTATATGTGTTTGCATTTTTATTCCAATTTTATCTATTTGTATTCCTAGGAATTCTATTTGGTTTTTCATTATGTCTGCTTTCTTCTTACTTAGGCTTATGCCTGAATATTCTATAATATGATTGAATAAATTTAAGAAAAGAAAAGTAATCATAAAAGATTAAGAAAAGTAAAAAGGAAATTAACCAAACTATACCCAGAATATAAACAATTAAATATCACTAAAACAAATAATTATAAATTAGACCAACTAATAGATACTATATCTAAAATAGAGTATAAATATATCCAATATTTAAAGAAACAATGAACGAAGAACAGTATAAACAACATCTTACTGAAACAATTATAACAAAAAGACAGGAATTAAGACATAGGCAAAATAGACTTAGCAGCAATATATTTGCAGGAACTTGTAAAAAATCTATAGTAGCACAGAGAAAAACTATTTTATATCTACAAATACAAATAGAAAATTTAGAATATAAACTTCAACACAATCTATAAATAAATAAAGAAGAATATGCAATAGATGAAAAAATATATGAAAATTACGATGGATTAAAAATAAAGATAGTATTTTCTAATCTAGGAAGAAGATATAAGAAAATAGGCGATAATCTAAATCTAGTGTTAGAAAAAGAGACAGTAAAATTAGAAGATAATTTAACTGCTATGTTAAGAATAACAAAAGAAAATGAAGAAATAGATAGACAAAAGGGAATTGAAAAGATAAAACAACAGGCCAAAAAGGAAATACAACAAGTAGAAGAAATAAAAAACACTAAAATACTAGAATTAGAAAAAGAATTAGCAATATTAAAAGAAATGTATAAAATAAAACAGAAAGAAAAAGAACAAGAAGCAAAATTAACAGATGAGATAAATAAATTAAAGAAAATTACAACTAGAAGAAAATCAAGATAATCTACCTGAGATAAGAATTGATGAAATAAATAATAATAATCTAGAAGAACAACATTCAGAAACAAGCGAAATATATATAGAACTTTTAGAAAACATAGATAATACAAAGAATCTAGAAGTAAATACAGGAGACGTAGACATGGATGAAAAACCCAGTACATCAGGAGTAAAAAAACCAAAAAACTTAAATCCAAGATATTATAATGCAAACTATGAACAATATGATAAAGAAAAAACTATATGGGATAAAAGATTAAATAAAAAATGGACACCTAAACCAATAACTGAACAACATATTTTTTTAGATTTAGACTGTGTAGCAAATATAAATAAAACAATCCAATTATGGATGGGATACATATCAAAACAATTAATAGATAACAAAATAGGAATGACAGAAACACCAGGATATATAGAGAGAACACTTATAGGAATAGTAAAATTATGGCTACAAAATTTAACAAATGAAAGTCTAAACACTTTAAGGAGTAATAAAAAATTTGATGGTGAATTAGCTAAAACAATTATGGAAATATTGTATAAATATGAAATAGCTATAAGAAATGAATTTAGTAGTATGACAACAGAAGTAGAAGAACAAAATAAAGAAAAAATTATAAACAGAAGTCTAATGTCAAAATTAGCAATATGTAATATATGTTATATAGATGAATATACATGTGCATTTAGAGAATACAATTATAAAGGAACATATAATACAAAAGAGAGTAAAGAAATAAGGAAACTATATTTTACAAAATTATCAGAACCTTTTAGTTCAAAAGTAATAAGAAGTTGGAATGAAGCAAGACTAACAGATACCTTAGGAGCTAGAATGAAATTCTTACAACGATGGTTTATAGAACTATGTGAAAAACATAAAGAAGAAATAAAAATGGAAAAAATATTAGTAAAAAATCTAGTATATTGTAAAAATAAAATAGCACCCCAATTTGGATGTACGGATAGGTATTATAAAAAGAAGTATAATAAAAGTAGAAACTATAAAAAATATAGATCAAAATATAAGTATAAAAGGCCAAGAAGGAACTACTACATAAAAAACTACAAAACTAAAAGACCATAAAGACCAAAGAAAAAACTAACGGAATGTACTTGCTATAACTGTGGAAAATTAGGACACATAGCTAATTATTGCAAATTACCTAAAAATTCAAAGAAAAAACAAATATCAGAAATACTAATAGATAATGAAAAATATATACAAATGGAATATATAGATTATGAATTGGAAAGCGATAATAGTATATATGAATTATCGGAAAACGAAATAAAAGATAAAATAATAGAAAATAATTTAGTAATAGAATCAGATAATGAATACTATATAGATGACTGAGAAATATATACAAATAATAACTAAAGAAGAATATCAAGATGAAGAATCTTTAGAACAAAAAATAATATTTGATAATAATATATTTGAACAAATAAAAGGAAAATAATTAGATCTAAGCGTAAAAAAAATATTCGAAATACCAACAATGAGAAATTGATTTAAAAGACAAAAAGAAGAATATTATGTAGTAAGTCAAAAGGAACATATCATAGATTACAAATACACCAAAGGAAAGGCTAAAATATCAATAATAAACAAACGAAAAATAAATAAAGAAATACAAGATATTAAGGCTAAAAATCCAATTAAATATGTACATTTAGGAGGAACAGAAATACTAATAAAAGCATGTTTTAGAGAAGGAATAGATACACCTATAGAAATATACTTAGCAGATGATAGAATTATACAACCTATAGAAAAAAGTATAATAAGTGCAGTAAAAGGTAACCTAATATACCAAAAATTTAAATTCATAATAAGTGCTAACTACTCAGTAGCAATAAATGATAGGAACATAAATAAATCACTAGTATTATATTGGAAAATGTCAGGAATAGAATTAGCACCAGGAAGTAAAATATTTACAGCTAGATGTAAAAACTTAGATGTCTTAACAACAAAACATAAGATAACAGCAAAAACTAAAATAAATAAAATAGAAAATAGAAAATCCTTTTGAAAGAATAGTTATAGTTATAGATAATAATGACTATAGTTATAATGAGATTGATATAGAAGAAGATTTAGAAATAGTAAAATAAAGATTAAGCACATCAAAGAGGATAAACATAAACTATGAAATACCACAAATATCATCAAAAATGAGTACCTCAAGAAGAATAGATAAAATTACACAAAAATCAATAGAACAAATGATAGAAGAAATAAAACCATATCATTACTACATAACGGGAGTAATGGAACAACGAAAATATTTAATACTCATAAATACTGGACAAGAAGAAAACTATATTACAAGAGAATTAGTAACAGAAGATGAAATAATAACTACTGAACAATTATGTCCTGAACTACGTAAAGCATTAATAAATACTGAAGAAACAACAGAAAAGGAAATAATTATTGGAGGAATACCAATAGTAATAAAATTTAAAATATATCAAGGAGATAAAAATATCACTTTAGGAATAAAATGGTTAGAAAAAGTGAAACCATATAATCTAGAAGATAAACAGTTAACAATAAATTATGAAAATAAAAAAGTAATAATAAAAAGAACTTTATTATGACAACATGAAAATATATATACTTGCAAAAATAATAGTAGAAGGATATTATAATAGATATTATACTCCAATGATAGATACAGGAGCAGAAACTAATATATGTAAATATAATTGCTTACCAGAAGCTAAATGGGAAAAGTTAAAAACACCTTCAGTAGTAACATGATTTAATAATGAAGGAAGCATGATCACATATAAGGCAAAAAATATAAAAATACAAATATGGGATAAGATATTAACCATAGAAGAAATATATAACTTTGAATTTACAACAAAAGATATGTTATTAGGAATGCCCTTTTTAGAAAAGCTATACCCACACATAATAACGAGAACCCATTGGTGGTTAACAACACCATGTAAACAAAAAATAGGAGCAAAAAGAGTGAACAATAAAAAACGAAAAACAATGGAATGGATAAAAGGAAGTGAGAAAATTACACAAAAACTAGAAAATATAAAAGAAGAACACTCACAAATAGAATTAATTATATTCTCTATAGATAAAGTAAAAATAATAAAAGATAAATTAGAATTACTATATAGTGAAGACCCTTTACGTGGATGGGAAAAACATAAAACAAAAATAAAAATTGAGTTAATTGGTAACAATAGCATAATAACACAGAAACTATTAAAATATAATTTTAATGATTTAACAGAATTTAAGATTCATATAAATGAATTATTAGAAAAAAGATACATACAAGAAACGAATAGTAAACACACAAGCTCAACATTTATAGTAAATAAACATAGTGAACAAAAAAGAGGAAAAAGTAGAATGGTTATTGATTATAGAAATTTAAATGCAAAAACTAAAACATATAATTACCAAATACCAAATAAAATATTAAAGATAACACAAATACAAGGATATAATTATTTTAGTAAATTTGACTGTAAATCAGGATTTTACCACTTAAAGTTAAAAGAAGAATCTAAAAATTTACATCATTTACAGTACCACAAGGATTTTATGAATGGAATGTATTACCATTTGGATATAAAATGCACCAGGTAGATATCAACACTTTATGGATAATTACTTTAAACAACTAGAAAATTGTATAGTATATATTGATGATATATTACTATATTCCAAAACACAGGATGAACATATAAGATTATTAGAAAAGTTTATACATATTATAGAATATTCAGGCATAAGCCTAAGTAAGAAGAAAGCAGACATAATGAAAAACCAAATAGAATTCCTAGGAATACAAATAGATAAAAATGCAAACACATATAGTACAAAAAATAATTAACTCAAATGAACAACTAGATACAAAAAAGAAATTACAATCATTCTTAGGACTAGTAAATCAAGTAAGAGAATACATACCGAAATTAGCAGAGAATTTAAAATCATTACAACAAAAATTAAAAAAGATATAGAATATCGTTTGATAAAAAAGACCAAATACATATACAAAAGGTAAAACTATTATTTAAAAACCTACCTAAACTATATTTTCCAGATGAAAACAAAAAATTTACTTATATAGTAGAATCAGATGCCAGTGAAAAGAGTTATGGAGGAGTCTTAAAATACAGGTATAATAAAGATAAGATAGAACATCATTGTAGATATTATTCAGGAACATTTACTAATACAGAAATAAAATGGGAAATAAACACGAAAGAATTATATTCAATATATAAATGTTTATTATCATTTGAACCATATATTGTATATAACAAATTTATTATAAGGACAGATAACACAAATAAAATGGTGGCTAACAAGAAAAATATAGGATTCAGTAACTACAAAAGAAATAAGAAGATTGGTATTAAATATATTAAATTTTACATTTACTATTGAAGTAATAAAAATTGATAAGAATGTTATTGCAGATTACTTATCAAGACAAAACTACTCAAACTGAGAAAGAAAATACAATCGAAGAGATACTCAAAGCCATTACTACACTTTGTATAAAAGTGGACAGTATGGACAATGAGATACAAAAGCTAAAGACTAATGAAGATAATCTGAAGTCTAAAGCTAGTACAAGTCAGCAGCATGACTGTAAAAATGCGGAGCTAAGTCAATCGGAAGACTTTAAAAATCGAGAGCTAAAAGGTGACGTTGGGAAACACCTTAAAACTCATAATGTTTGTTTAAATACAGCTGCAGGTACAAGCAAACAAGTTAGTGAAAAACAGCATAAGAATACAAACTTAAACCAGTTATTTAAAAAACCATTTACCCCAAGAACGTTAAGAAATATATTGACTACGGAACCACAAACCTCTACATATGCAGATAGTCTACAGAATGAGAAAAGAATGTATAACCATATCACAAGAACCTATATTGAAAACATATACAAAATTCAAACTTATTTGAACCTTAACTCTAGATCCACTACAACCGATGTCACGACCCGATTTATCAAGTCATGATGGCACCTANCGAAGAACCAAATCAAGATTACCTAACCCAGAAATTACAAGGTTATAACAAGTTAATCGCACAGCCAAAAAAAAAAACTAACGCCAATTTGGTAAGAACATGTTACAATTATGGACTATTAAGGCCAATTTGGTAAGAACATGTTATTAAATATTGTATATACATACGATGGAGAAGAAATAAGTGGAATACCATAACTACATAAGGCATTTATCACATATAAAAGAGTTACCAAGGGAAACTTATTTTATATNTATTAAGGCCAATTTGGTAAGAACATGTTACAATTATGGACTATTAAATATTGTATATACATACGATGGAGAAGAAATAAGTGGAATACCATAAATACATAAGGCATTTATCACATATAAAAGAGTTACCAAGGGAAACTTATTTTATATAAAGTTTTATACAGCACCAGCGGAGATATTATACGAAGAGATAAAACCTCCAATTCAAGTTATTAAGATAGGATTAACCAAAGATATGATTATACCTGATGATATTGGACAACAGGAAGAAATACAAAAAATAGAGATACCAAGTTTTTATGCCAATAAAAGAATAATTGGTATATCAACTATTATACAAGAGTTAGCAAACAATTATTTATACGGAAATGCTATATGGAGCTACTACTCTAGAGATCAGTTAATGAGATATTCAAATTCAAGAGAACTAAGGAAAGCAGATATGGATGAAGTCCAGCGATGGATCTTCATTATTAAAACCAAAAGAACGACCTACAACAAGAGCAGTAAAGGCAGAATTTATTTTGTCAGAGTTATTGACTAGATATTGTAAGCTAATTGGACACAAATATCCTGACCACATATGTTCGAAATGTAATGGAGAAGATAATATAATTCCAGATATTCAACTGGAATGATACAACGAAGAAGAAGACAAAGAGATAAAGATAAAAAGAAGATAGATGGCCGACAAGATAAAGCCAAGAAATAAAGAAAAGAAGATAGATACAAGATAGATGGCTGACAAGATAAAGCAAATAGTGTAAAGATGTAAATTATTTGCTTAAAAGTCATAAAGTGTACAGTATAAAGTAAATAGTAGATGCATAGTCATAAAGTAAATAGTAGACGCATTATTAGAGCATCTAGAATAGTAGACTTGCATTGTTTATATATTCATTCATTTGTAAACATTGTAAAGGAAGAGGCAAAGCCTAATATAATAAAAGCCTTCAGTAAAAAGAAAAAACACATCTAAAATACTTAAGATATTCAATACTTAAAAGATAATGGAACAATCTGAAATCCAATCAGATATTTCAGATATCATGGATAAGCAAGAGGCAAAGGTATATTGTTCAATAAATATGCAGAACTAATTTCATATATTCTTGAATATCATATATATGATTGAATAAATTTATGCTAGTTATTATGTATTAGAATTATTTGAATCATGATTTCTAGTTTATTAGCACATTAGAAACAGAGAGAAAACTTCTATGCTATGCCATCCTATGTTGAAACCGGTAAGGTGAGGAAAGCCGTGATAGGGGAGTAAACAAAGTTGAGGCGCTGATAAGAAGGAAGTATCTGCTAAAGTACAATACTAGTAGTGACAGGAGAACATAATAAACAGATAATCTAGTTCATAATGATCTAATATGAACTTAATCAGTTATGAATATGACAGGAAGGAATAATTGAAAACAAAAACCTACATAGCAAAGAACATGAATACATATATGCATGATGAAATGATAAAAAAAGCTATAAAACTGTAATCTTATATATACTTAAAGGTATAAAGATAATTGAATTAAGAAGAATCATATGAGAAAAAATATTTAATGACGACGAATCAGAAGATATACTAAACCAACAATGGTATGAGATAGACCTACATGATCTATATTTAGACCTCAAAAGAATATAATTATATGATTTAGAAATAGAAGATTCAGATTAAAAAAAATGAACTACGAATATTTACAATATTGGACAGAAGCTATAAAAGATATAAAACTAGTAGAACAATTAATGGAGAATAATTTATATATGTACCTAAGAACCCAAGATATGTTATATCTAGAATATAATATTAAAGAAATATCAAGATTAAAACACTTAGCAAAAGAATATTACAACAAAATCTTTAGCCAAACACAATATATTAAGTATAAAAACAGATGATGAATTCTGCACCCCCCATAATTGGTATCGTAAAGATGGTCTCTACACTCTCCCACTCAAGCTCATAGAACTAGTATTGTTAATGTTGCTATATAAGATGCAGTACTACTCTGCCGTAAATATAAATAAAAACAGAAAGAAAGTTACGCCTTCTTCATATAAAATTTTGTGTATTTTAACATGCACAACGAGATTTTAGTGCTTCGGACTGTCTTCAATGTTTAATCGGTATTCACCGAGACCTAAAGTGGCAAGGAGAATCGATGAAGTTAATTTCTATCCTGGATTTAGTTTTACTGTTGAAATGTCTCTTATTGCTTTTGGTAAACGAAACAGAGGACCAAAAAGCAACGAGAAAAAGAAAACTTCAAGCATTTGAATTGAAGTGTGAATTATATGAATTGGAGCCCATTAAAGTGCAAATTCTTGTAATAGATATTTCAATTCTTTGTCATAGATTTATCAGAGTTAGCTTTAATTTCGACATAATTGTGATAGATTTTCTTTGATCTTTCAAGATATTAATAGTTGTAGAAAAACTAGGCGCAATACTCACGTTCTTCCTTATCTGTGTTCTTCTTTTCTTAAAAATATATAAGGAAAAAGAGTAATCACACATATATGTAAATTACGAGGCATGGGAAAGCGTGGAGCTGCTTGCTAGTACCGGAGAAGGTTATGTTAGTAATTTCAATTTTGTAGACTCACATAATAATTTCTATATTAATTTCTATTTTGCACGTTTATCCCCTAATTGACATTAGAAAAGTTAATTTATATATTATCATAGTGGAGCGTACATAAATTCATTGCTAAGTTCAAAGCTAAGTCTTTTTGTTATGTAAGTTTGACATGAGAATATATCTCTTCACAAAATATAACATGAAAATCTTGTGTCAGATGTTGGAGGTTTGATATTTTGAATGCTTCATGAAAAACAAACCTTTTATTATATCAGAGAAATTAATATATTATAATTACTACACGTATGTTTTAATAATCAAAAAAGAAATTGGCTATAACAAAGATACGTATAAAGAAAAATATTACAAAATGTCTAGGTCATGTGACATTAAATTTATAGAAAAAATTACAAGTTCAAACAGAAAAGAAAGAAAAGTAAATAAAGACATGGCATCCATAATAAAAGACATCACATTAAAATATTTAGACAAAAATAACCCTTCGGGGTGGCCCAGTGGTTTGGGCTTGGGACTTCCATGTTAGAGGACTCAAGTTCGAAACCCCTTGCCAGCGAAAGTAAGGGGTTTACCTTCTGGGTCGAGCTCGTCGCACCGGCTTGCCTAGTGCAGGTTACCTCTCTTATGTGGTTTGCGAACTATTGTATAGGAGCGGGGGTTTTACCCTGTGCACACCCAAAGGGTAGCGACTGCGGGTTTCCCTTGTCATCAATATATATATATATATATATAGAGAGAGAGAGAGAGACAAAAATATTGTCATATTGATTGAATTACATTTTGTTAGAAGTCGACTTGCTATAGACAAAATGTTTCATATGTAAAAAAAACTAAAATCATTAAAAAAGAAACAGAAAAGAAAGCATGAATATGTTAAAAATATAGATACACTATATTTCTTGAACTATATATTAAAGTATCTGTATATAAAAAATTAAATATCAATTCTAATACAGTAAAATTCAATGTAACATTTAGTCATCTTTTTACTTTACATTATTTTTTATTTTATTTATACGTTTGCACTAATTTTTGTACCTCTCTGTAATAGTTAAGTACGTCAATTTTCTAAACATTTGAGATTACATATAAAGAGAAAAAAGTACAAACATGTTGTTTTAAAAAGATAAATGGTTATCAAACAACAAAGAAGACATAATTATTAATGTTTATCAAAGACTTTCTCTATTACGGGTCTAGTTGTGAAAATATTCTATGGGATTTAACATGCTTACCCTCAAAATAATTAATTATAAATATAAATTGGGATTAGCTTTATTATATTTATATCCTAAAGATAGAGGAAAGGAAGAATACAAAAATATAGAAATCAATTACGAAGTTATATTTAAAAACTCAAAAAGATGGCAATATGAAAAATAAAAATTCACTTACAACTTCATATTGGAGAATATTCATCTTGTAACTATGATAATTTACATATTTCTCAACAGAAAGAAGATGAATATGCATGAAATTTTAAAGAATACTTATAAATAAATCAGTAAGAATTCTTATAATTACTTGGTAATGAAAATTTTACAACTGATGTAGACTAACCTAATGTAGAATGCAAGATGATCACAAACTTGAATGAAAGAAGGGAATATAAATAATGTTGTGTGCTTGATAGACTCTTCACTACCCCCACTTATCTTACAAATTAAAATTCAAGGTTATTAGACTCTTCATTACCCACATTTAGTTAGTACATGAATATATGATTGCATAAGAATTGTTTGATGCATGAATTTAAATATAACTATTACTTAAAATTTAATTAATTAAATATATATTAATATTCAATTTATTTTAGGAGTAAGATAAGGGCAAAATGGTAATCCAACTTTGATGTTAGGAGGTTCCCACTAATAATAATATTAGTCCTTATCCTTTAAGTTCAACCAATCCATATAATTTTTTGAACTAATCTCAATCATATCAACTTGAAAACTATTTTTATAAAAAAAATTTAAAGGAATCGTAGGCCCAATTTTTACCATAGTCCCATTCTTTAAAATTCTCAAATTAAGCATCAAAATGTTCACAAGAACTTTTGGATTTTCTTCAATATCCAACATTTCAATTTATCTTTTAATAGACTTTTCTGGTCAATTGGTAATCTCAATGTCATCAAACACAAAAGAAGAAAAATCAAATGGATTAAGTGATGACAATCCGAGTAACTTTATTATTTTATCCTTAGCATCACAGTTTTTGAAATTGTCACACCCCAAATCCGGATGTGATGGCACTGTCCATTTCCCACCGGACACGTCAGCCTAACCCAACCACAACGATAGAGAAGTAGAAATACGAGAATAAAATATAATAAATAAGCGGAAGACTTTAATTAAGACTCAACACTACCAGAATTTGGTTGTCACATGTACAAACCTCTAAATACAGAATTCGAATAAAAATATACAAGTCTCAGAGTATAGTTCTCGAATAGAACAAAACTGAAAGTAAAGATAACGCAAGGGAACGTCTAGAATGAACCGCTACCTCTCGAGTATGTCCCGAAGCTCAATCTGCTAAAGAAACTACTAAGCCGAATCTGAGAGAGAGCTGTCAACCTACACAATTGTGTAGAAGCAAGGGTGAGTACCGAAAACCACAGGTACTCGCAAGTAACTCTAAACTAAGCAAAACTAGCAGCTACAAACAACTCCTTTCAATCCCAACCGAACCACCGAAACTTCAATCTAGCAGCAAACCAACCAACCTATACTAAACAGATCATATTCAACAGCCAGAACCAACAGTATATCCTCATCAACCTCAGATCAACAAATAAGAGCAAGTAGATCAAATTCCACATAAGAAGGGTAAACCGATACAATCCACACATCACAGACAAAGATAAGGCAAATGCGATGCAAAATGCAATAATGATGTCATGTAGTCGTGATGCATGTCTGTCCTACGATACACATCTGTTGACGTAATCAGTCCGCGCTGAATACTCAAATCAGAACCCATGGGGGCCACACATGGACCATGTATCACCGCCGGAACCAGATCCCATCGGCATCCAAATCGCTAGCCGGAGCTAGTCCATCTCATATATCTCTAGCCGGAGCTAGTCTCAACTGTGTCTCATATCCATCCATCCTCATATCAGTGTCTCAGAACTCATGCAACAGATAGTTCACACATGGGATGAATAATGAATATGCACATGTCATCAATCACAATCATATCACGATCACATCATAGTATTACACATCATCTGTCTCAATCACAACCATATCACGACCACATCATAGTATTACACATCACCTGTCTCAATCACAACCATATCACGACCACATCATAGTATTACACATCACCTGTCTCAATCACAACCATATCACGACCACATCATAGTATTACACATCACCTGTCTCAATCACAACCAAATCACGACCACATCATAGTATTACACATCACCTGTCTCAATCACAACCATATCACGACCACATCATAGTATTACACATCACCTGTCTCAATCACAATGTCTGTATCAATCATAGCCTACGCATGCTCTTCTATCCCCTCAATATCAGTTATCACATGACTTATTCAACAAATTCAAGTCACATATAACACATTTAGCTCGTTTTATTCCCCATTTTTCATTTACAACAATTTCAATCAACAAATAAAACCCATCCTCAAATCCCCATTACTCCCCAACACAATTAGGAAAGTAGTCATGCGTAGTCTAAGAGTTTTACAAGCTTTGGAAGCCACTTGCCTTAAAACGAACTCCAAAAGTTACTTGACTTAAGCCTTTCCTTTCCGAGTATAATCCGGATCAAGATAATCTATTCAAAAAATTATTCACAATCACAATTCGAGTCCAATGACACCAAAATCAAGAAATTTAGGGAAAAAGGGCAA
This sequence comes from Solanum stenotomum, assembly GCF_019186545.1. NCBI lineage: Eukaryota > Viridiplantae > Streptophyta > Magnoliopsida > Solanales > Solanaceae > Solanum > Solanum stenotomum. The sequence goes on from NC_064287.1 coordinate 10,517,846, forward strand.
AACGGTCCAAAAGTCTCATACTGGAAAACGATACCCAAATCATGAAATTTTTGATGTAAAATGATCCTTAAAGTATTTGGAAGCTAATGGTGAAAACCAATTTGAAAACGAAGTTGAAATCAATTCACAAACTCAATTTGAAGGAAAATCCACGTTCTTGAAGAAGCCTAAAATATTCGGATCCGGAACCCCGACTCGAAAATGAAATATCTCTTGAAAAACATCTTACCCATGCTTAGATAAATTCAAATATGAAATTTCATAAAAAACGGAGTTAAGATCGACCTTGAAATTCTCAATTTATCAAACTTTAATTTTACCGGGAAAGTCCAAATTGTACGTGGTTAATATGATGAAAATAATCGATGAATCAATAATTTTATGTTAAAATCAGTTTACCCATAACATAAGGATCGTAAATATACCTTTTTCATCAAAACGGAAGTCTAAATCGATAAAACCACAATTTTTCCCAAGAGATTTACGGATAGGAAAAAAAATCAGATAAAGAAATTATGAGAAAATGTCGAATTGAAGATGGATTACTAACCCTCATATTAATTCAAGAAGAAAACCGTAAGAATCACCCCATTCCGATCTCTAGAACTCCCGATATGATCAAAATACCAAATGAACACAATCTGAGATTTTTATAACAGTACATGGATGTTATGCACCAGAAAAACAGCAGTTGATCTTTCACTAAAAGGGCCGTAATTTCCTCATACGATAGTGAAATGACCCGATTCTTTTTTGTAAATGTCTTAAATAATGATACAGACCTGCTCGTTCAATCGGAGCTCAATTTCATGCTCGTTTGCCCAGTCAAATATCATTTCTACTCGGTAAACAATTATTTCTTATTTGCGATAAAAGTCCAATCTCGGGTTAGCGAAAATGCACCAAAATTTGCAGATAAGTCCTATAATTCATGCTCAAAATTT
>NC_064287.1:10522084-10525435 GCF_019186545.1 Solanum stenotomum
ACATCATAGTATTACACATCACCTGTCTCAATCACAACCACATCACGACCACATCATAGTATTACACATCACCTGTCTCAATCACAATCATATCACGACCACATCATAGTATTACACATCACCTGTCTCAATCACAATGTCTGTATCAATCATAGCCTACGCATGCTCTTCTATCCCCTCAATATCAGTTATCACATGACTTATTCAACAAATTCAAGTCACATATAACACATTTAGCTCGTTTTATTCCCCATTTTTCATTTACAACAATTTCAATCAACAAATAAAACTCATCCTCAATCCCATTACTCCCCAACACAATTAGGAAAGTAGTCATGCGTAGTCTAAAAGTTTTACAAACTTTGGAAGCCACTTGCCTTAAAACGAACTCCAAAAGTTATTTAACTTAAGCCTTTCCTTTCCAAGTATAATCCGGATCACGATAATCTATTCAAACAATTATTCACAATCACAATTCGAGTCCAATGACACCAAAATCAAGAAATTTAGGGAAAAAGGGCAAAACGGTCCAAAAGTCTCATAACGGAAAACGATACCCAAATCTGGAAATTTTTGATGTAAAATGATCCTTCAAGTATTTGGAAGCTAATGGTGAAAACCAATTTGAAAACGGATTTGAAATCAATTCACAAACTCAATTTGAAGGAAAATCCACGTTCTTGAAGAAGCCTAAAATATTCGGATCCGCAACCCCGACTGGAAAATGAAATATCTCTTGAAAAACATCTTACCCATGCTTAGATAAGTTCAAATATGAAATTTCATAAAAAACGGAGTTAAGATCGACCTTGAAATTCTCAATTTATCAAACTTTAACTTTACCGGGAAAGTCCAAATTGTACGCGGTTAATATGATGAAAATAATCGATGAATCAATAATTTTATGTTAAAATCAGTTTACCCATAACATAAGGATCGTAAATATACCTTTTTCCTCAAAAAGGGAGTCCAAATCGATAAAATCCCAATTTTTCCCAAGAGATTTACGAATAGGAAAAAAAATTAGATAAAGAAATTATGAAAAAATGTCGAATTGAAGATGGAATACTAACCCTCATATTAATTCAAGAAGAAAACCGTAAGAATTACCCCATTCCGATCTCTAGAACTCCCGATATGCTCAAAATACCAAATGAACACAGTCTGAGATTTTTATAACAGTACATGGCTGTTATGCACCAGAAAAACAGCAGTTAATCTTTCACTAAAAAGGCCGTAATTTCCTCATACGATAGTGAAATGACCCGATTCTTTTTTGTAAATGTCTTAAATAATGATACAGACCTACTCGTTCAATCAGAGCTCAATTTCATGCTCGTTTGCCCAGTCAAATATCATTTCTACTCGGTAAACAATTATTTCTTATTTGCGATAAAAGTCCAATCTCGGGTTAGCGAAAATGCACCAAAATTTGCAGATAAGTCCTATAATTCATGCTCAAAATTTCAGAACTTTCGGAATAATTTTTCAACCTTTAAAACTAATAATGAACCCTTTAGTTGCCACAATTTGCTAAAATAGTGGCAAAGCATCCAATAAGTTTAAAAGCTCACCCAAAACTCATTCGGCACTTCCCGAACACAAACCCAATATGCTACTAGCTTGAAAATGACATATCGGACTCAATGAAATCATCGGAATTTGAATTCGAGGTCTACTTGACCCGATATCCGATAAGGCGTCAAGAAACTAACTTTAGGCTCAAAAACATAAAACGCACTCGGGGCCTCTAAAAATTCAACCAAGACTCATTCTAGACTTAGAATCACCCCCTGAATCTAACGGTGCCCTCGAAATTCTATTTGGAGCACCGGAACCTCGTTTGTTGACCAAAGTCAAGTCTTGATCAAAATTTCACAATTTTTACAACTTAGGACCTCAAATCTTTGTTTTAACTCCAAATTCGACTCCGTAAGTTCTCAAAGACCCGTTTCGACATTCTAAAACCGCTGTAATCGACGGAAATCCGATTCGAGTCTCGAAACTCCAAATGACTCGAAATAGCACTTTTAACCAATCTTTAACTCTTAAAAACTCAACTTTTCATCAATTTTTCTTCTAACCAACTTCGAAAATACAACAATTAGGACTCGGGGCAACTATCGGGAGGGGTAAAACGGTCATTTAATGAAAAATTCCAAAAATGACCATTACGGTCATTACATTATTCACCACTAAAAATCATGCTCGTCCTTGAATATAAAGTAGAAGAAGGCAAAAATACTCGACGCTATCAACCGCGAGGTGAAATTTCCGAATTCAATAATTACTACTCCAAACGAACTCATTCTTAAACCTTATCCCAAAAATCCATAAAAAGGATTCCCAAATCAATCTTGACAACTTAACCATCAAAGGGTTATTTCAAACCATCAACTAACTCAAAGACTGAATCTGAATCTAAGATCTCAAAACCACAACATATTTACCATGACAAACCCCTAATCATGTAACCACGAGAGAAATTTCGGAATCAATAACCACAGAAAAATCAAGGATGAACCTAAATCAGTCACCAAGCTCTCACAACACATGAACCATCACCGACTCTAGAAAAAATTCCATTCTCATTACCACATTTCCACCAGTCTGAGTCATACTAATCTGATGCATATCCATCGAGCACCCATCTTGGAATAATCACGCTTATCTAACCTACAGATAGAAATGATCAAGTATCCAACTGATGATCGACCCATCCAAGCATATAAAACCTCTAAGGATGCCACCAAAACACTGAAGTAGGATCCGTAATTGTAGGCAACTCCAGCAACGGAAGAACTAGGCCCACGGTCCACCTAAGCATCGAACCATACCTAGCTGAACCATGCATACAGGGGCAAGATAAATACCAAAATAGCCAAAAACTGTAACCACATACGGTAACCTCTCTATACCTTTCCAAAAGCAAGATGACACTTGTAGAACTTCCGAAAACCTTCCACCACCCCAATACCACATCGAACCCACTATCTCTGAATCGGCCCACCCACACAAGTATTCTATTCTGCCAAGAGAGCATGAATCGGTCCATCCGATTCACCACTAGGCATCCACCCACAAAAGTAAAAACACGTCTGAACATAGACAGAGAATCATAATCCAAAACCATGTCTGAAATGAGGTAGGTGGTCACATAAGAATATACAAAACCGAAATTGAACAACCCAAGATATCCCTTCCACGATGTCCATAACACACCTTCCCATTCGTCTGACTTCACAATCAGCCAGTCCGGCCTCATAACAATCATAGACATACTCAATTTATCCATTTTCTCATACTCTTTACAATAATCCATTAAAGCCAACAATATCAATACTACCAGAA